>NC_046615.1:9672163-10037996 GCF_900324465.2 Anabas testudineus | reverse complement strand
TAAAGACAACCGAGGAGAACGCCTCTGTTTAAAGCAAATCATAAAATAAAATCTCCAGACTATCAAGGCATCCTAGAGCAAAACATGCTGCCCATTGTCAGAAAGCTTAATCTTATTTGAAGTACATGGTCCTCCAACAAGATAATAACCCAAAACACAGCTAAAAACACCCAAGAATTGTTAAGAACAAAGCATTGTCTGATTGTTATTAGCACATTTTTTGTAGATTTAAAAGATCTGTAAGTTATTTCAGTGACCTTTATGGGTTTTTCTTTCTTTAATACCAACAATTTCATCCATGAGAAGTCAAAAATGAAACTTTTGAAACAACTTGTCATGAAAAAGAGGCACACTCAGTCTAACACCACTCTTACTTGAGTAAATGCAGCTATGACCGATCCAGCTGTACGCAGTTTAACTTTTACTGCATTTATCTTCCATGACCTTTTGTGGAGGTTTTACCTTTTTCTACAGGTGCGAGGGTACACGTCGTTGCGAGCCATGACTCCCAGAGGTAGCACAAAGGGCTGGCCTTCAGGAGGATTAGTGCTGGTGCTGGAGCTGGGCTGGCAGCTGTCTGAACAGGCACCATGTTCTGCCTCTATCCCTTCTTCTCCACTACCACAGGCCCTCTCTGCTGCACCTTTGCCTGTGGCAGAAGCACCTTGTTCGGCTTCCCTCTGTACTTCCTCATGCACCCCCATAACCAGCCGGGACAGTTCCTCTATGTTGCGCTGCTGCTCTAAATCCGGGAGGACCACTGGCCGGCTCAGGTCAACATCCAAAGTGAGCTGACCTGCAGGAACATTGGGGTCTCCCTGCAGGAAGGGGTAACATTACAATTGTGTATCAGGCTATGCATATAGCTTTATACAATGGGGGCCAACATGCATAGGAGTCATTTCCAAAGATTCTTTTTTAGACCAGCACAGCCTTTGATAATGATTGTTCATGAACTTACAGTGAGCTTAGTGGCTTTCGCAAAGGTACCATGGAAACTGAGCATAACAATTTCCAAGCCATGACTGCCATAGGTGCCTTTGAAGAGGCCTGCCTGCAGCAGGTCAGATGGCATTGCAGGGGGCAGGTAGATCCTCCGGTATGTCAAACAGTTACTGTCAAAATAAAAGACAAAATAATGCATATGAACATGACAGTCACATGTGACTTTAGCTACACAGATAGTGTGATGTAACAAAAGAGACTCATACTCATATTGACTAGTGTAAATGAACTTCATCAGGATGAGCTCCTGCATGTGCTCATGAAAGATTTCTTCGAGCGTCCGCCCCCACTCTTCATCCAACCATGTCCTGAACTCCTACAGACATAAATGCACAAGTTAACAACTCACTGGATTTTCAACATTCTCAAAGCACAAACAGGTCTTCAAGAGGTTTTAGGTAGAACGTCAAGATCTGGCTTCACCCACCTCCTGTCTCCCTCCTGGCATGCGGTGATGATCAGTCTGGTTACATTTAGTTGAAAATTCATCCTTTTTAACAGTCTGTCAACAGCAGAATATGACACATATTAAAGGTTGATAAACTTTTATAAAAAATACCAAATTTAGGTCGAGGAATTCATTTGATCCTCCAAATTGTTTTGAGCTAATATTTTTTATAGCTTTTGTGGTGAGTGAGCCCTCACCTGTATGTCTCCTTTGTGGGGACCTTTGTGTCCATACATACACTCCACAGTGGCTTTTTTGCTCTCCCACAAGTGAATACGGAACAGTGGCCGTCTCCTCATCGGATCCTCCACTCGGGGGTCATGAGGTGGCAAATACATCCAGCCGATGATGAACAGCCCGTCAACCTGAATGGAAAATACTTTTAATTTACCTGCACTGAGATTAAACCCAAATTATGTCCATATCTCTGAATCATAGTGTATATAATCAGCATTGATTATTTTTTCTAAGCAAGTTGTGAGTTGTCGCCAGTATTCTTCATCTTAATGAAAATGTCAAATGTTAAAAATACTACTTACCACGACATTGAGCAAGCCGCCATAAGGGCCTATGTCAGGCTGCCATAAGCCCAGGATATGTCTGTACGGGTGAAGCACTGCAACACAAAAGCACAATATCACACCATAGGAATCCGTTTTTGTATACCCATGCTTTACTATGAGCTACAGAGTAGATAAGAGGAGAGGAGATGTTGTGAAGAGATGATTTTAAACTGCAAAAGAGCGAAGAGTTCACTGTCGGCCAAATTTGTAAACTGCACACAAAGCATGCTGCGTTATCCAGCCTCCCATTTCACAGTTATTATGAAATCAAACACTGCAGAGGGGAATTATTTGCACATTTAATGTTCACACAGGATGCATCACACTGCTCCAACTCTATTTTTCCAGTGGGTTATATTAAACCAATAATTCCCGCACACACAAGCCGTCATGCTGCACCCATCCATGTTGAGGCCCACGTACATACAGTGTGTGTACACGTCTTTATAGTCCATATGCTCGTAGTCCGGGAGGAGCTTCATAAAGCGTCCAGACTTCACCCGTGGGTTCACACCTGGACGGGCACAACACAGGCATGTGTAGAGCACCCACAAGGTAAAGTGTGCTCAGTGCAACTCCACCCTCTAATGACTACGGCAACATGCCAAGAAATTATCTATTCAATGAAGCAACAAGTGCCACCACTTTGCCATTTGTGTTTTGAGGCAACTCGTATTTCAAAATAATCTCTAGATCTCTGCTGATAAACAAATACTGTAGGTAACAGAACAGAGTTTGTGGAAAAGAGAAACCATATTTACATGTAAACAAATATCTTCGTATTGAATCCTAACCCACAGAAATGCTTGACGGAGTAGAAATGAACCAAATAATCAAAGGATGATTAATTGGTGGCATGAGGTGTTAACAGGAATTGAAACTCACGTTTAACATAGAGATCCCGGCTAGATATTCCTCCTGCTTCAATCTTCCGGAGATCCTCCTTCATGCCAAACTCTGCAGAGAGAAAACAGAGTGAAATTAAGACATGAGGGGAAACAGGAGAAGAATTAACATTAAACTGCATTGTGACAGTGGTATTGGAAATCCAGTCACTCAGGTTTTTAAACAATCAGATCAGTCATCTGCTGTACTGTATCGCCCCTCTCCATGATTAGTCAATATCAAAATATTGACAATATAGGCTTATGATATTGTTTGCACATGTGCAGTAATGCAACCACCTCACATGAGCCTACAGAAGAGAACAAGCATGGTGAAAACAGCTGACAAAGAGGATTCAGACAAATGATAAAATGTGGACCGTGCATTCATATTTTGTATTTTAGTTACTTAATAGGTTTAATTTCTGTTTGATGATCCAGGATTATTGTGCTTGTTTGTTTTTCGTAAATATTAATTTTTTTAAAGTCATTTTGAAATATTTTGATTTAATGTTAGGTCTATATTGCCCACCCCTACTGATATACATGTATAGTGAACTTAAGACTGTGACAAAATAAAGACACACTCTGACATTGTGACTCTAAACTAATATCAGCTGAACAAAAAATAGGTCTGACGAGACTAAAACACAGTCAGGAGACACCACTGTGACCTGATCAGCAGCAGCAACAGTAGTAGTAGTAGTAGTATCATCTATTTACTACCATTAATTATTCCTTTCTTAATTCAAGTGCTTAAACGATATACAGTAAACTGCTTTTTCTGTCTTTACTGTAAACATTTTCTTGTGTCTTGACACCACTGAGAATCAGAGTCTGCGTTCAAAGACAAGAGCTATATCAAGAATAACAAGCTACCTATGACTGCATTGAGTCATTTTAAATATTAATAATAATGACATACATTACATGTCTTTATGTTTCAGCGGGAACTCAGTATGTGCATCTTTCTATTTTTACATGTGTCTCTTTGTGTACAAGTGATGAGACATGTTTGTTCCACCTGGACGACCAGCATGAGGTGATGGGGTGGCAGTGATCAGAATAACACTGAAGCCCCCTGAAGGGCTGGGTCCGGCCCTACAACAACAACAGCTTCACCAGCTCCACAGAATGGCTGACAGGGGCCTAACAGCAGTAGGAGGGAGGCATTTCTGTGTTTTTATATTTTACTTTATTGATTTTGTTACAGCAGTGACTGAGTAAGGACACAGCGCTGGGTTGATTTCTTTGACGGTACAGATCAATAGAAATGCTTTTAGATGACCACATTTCCGGGGGACCAGGGCTGCAGCTGGAGGTCACCGGCCCTGACACAAATAACAAGAAGGAAGCACCACAGCACAGCTGATATTAGACAGCGTTCAATCGACCTTCAATTCAGTGATTAATTCAGTATTTACCTTCCACACATCGCCTCCTCCAGATGGTCTCGGTGTTGAGAATGCGCCTGAATTTCTTGCAGACGAGGGCGACATCTGCTAGTGCGGGTCCGGGCAGCAGAGAGAAGATCTCCACTAAAAGCTCCGGCGGTAGATCCGACAATGTCTGCGGCTGCACCGGTGCAGTGCCTGCGCGATCCGGGAAGCCTCCTCTGTTGACACGTCCGCTGCCATATTCACAAGCGTCACTCGGCCCTGCAATGGCGGCGGCGGCGACGCTGCTTTTGGAGCCCCCGTCGACGTCGACCTGCCTCTGGGCCACGATCCGCTCCTCTTCTTCCTCGTCCATCTCGGAGTCGCTGCCCTGATCCTGCTGGTTGTGCGGCTGTCGCCTCCGGCACCTCCGAGACTGACCTACTCCGCAGAGCCTGGCACAAACAGCCATCCGTGATCACCGAGCAGGCAACATTACATCACTACTACACATCGATCAGCTGCAGTCTGTCGGATCACCTGTCCTGTCGAGCATGGGCAGAAACATTTCTTCCGACGTCACGTCGGCGCACGCACGGAGCGTAGTAAATGATTTCTTCTATCCATTATTAGTGGTCATGTTAGTGTTTCCCTTTCACTATGTTATTACAACATGCACGGATAGTGGTATGCACATGTTGACAATGAACCTACTGTCGGAATCAAAAGTCCAGCAAGTGGTTTGCGGATGTTTTTTGTTGTTGTTGTTGTTGTTTTGTTCTTGAACTACTCATATACTCAATACACATCAGAATAAATTATTTTATTTTTTTTTATTTTACATCTCTGGATTCAAATGTTAATTTAAGGGCTCCCTCTCTGCGGCAAAGGTCCAAAGTTCCCACTAGGTCCAATGCCAGCAGTGCGTCTACGGTGGAGATCATACTACGTCTGCAGAGCTGTCAGCGCCTCATCTGGTCAGACTAGTCCAGTAACCTCATGTTGATGCTCAGATCGCAGATTTGGTTAACCAACAATCACATGTGGCACTGCAGCTTATTAAATGAATAACCTCAACTTAGAGGTTAGGTTAAATATAGATAGAAATAAATCGACAAATGTAGCATTAGATTCTTGTTTAGAGAGGGAAAAAAATATCCGAGCCAGCCAGGAGTCGAACCTAGAATCTTCTGATCCGTAGTCAGACGCGTTATCCATTGCGCCACTGGCCCGAGCGGTGAACAGAGGGGGCTGCACAGTACTTAAAGGAACATTTCGATGTGTTGTGTATGTTATTGTTCGATGTATTAGAAAACTGTTATACTAAATAATGCTTACTAACTTTCGTTAATAATTAAACGTCAGACAGCTGATACCTAGACTGTGATTTAAAGAAAGCTGACCGCTTTAACCGTATATAACCCAAATTTTAATAAGTTTATTGTGGAAGAATTTCCTAAGCGCTGATTATATTTGATCAGTCTGTAAAACAAAAACACAGCCATGCCTCCCAAAAATAAAGTTAATAACCCCATACAAGTGTTTTCTTTTTGAGGATATAAAAAAAAAGTAGTGTATAATTGGCGACCTGGCAACCCTTCAACAGGGTCAGTTCTTCAAATATTATATTTTGTCAGTTGTACGTATATAACATTATGTTGGTAAATTAGTTCACATACGATGAATACATATATCATGTTATCATCCGTATTCAAACACTTGACTGTGTACTATTTTGATAAGTCGTATATGTGATAAACTACTGTGACTGTGGGACACTTCAGTCGAACGTGGCAACAACAAAGCAAAACAGGAAGTGTCTACTGGCGCGAAATTCACAGCATATTATAAACTCGTTCCCAAAGACACTGGAGGTTCGGTTAGCTCCGTTCATTAAAAACATTAATGTGGGTGTCCAGCATTACATTTAGCTAAAAGGTGGCAAGCAGAGGTAAAACTTCCATACCCATGCATGCTCTTTTATCAAATGATCGCCAAATTGAACAGTTAAATACGCTTTGGCTGAGTGTGCCGTGTGTTTTTCTTCTCTAACTGAAAGCTAACATAACATCAGTGTTAGCTAATTTAACAGGCAACTCTCTATGTAATATATGTTTACAGGTTGATCATGAGGGCTGATATGGATAAAATCGTCTCACTGTCAGATGGAGACAGTACCGAAGAACTTCAGAAGTACCTGTCCTCCCTCACGGATGATCAGGTAGCTATATTAACACAATTTTCAGCTAAACGAGAACCTAGCCTAGCACATTATATTTCTAACTCTACAGTAGAAAACTCAGTTGTATGGTACTGGCCACTGTCTGAAATACCAAGGGCTTAACAAATAACATCATCCTTTTCTCTAGATAATCACTGTAATTACTAATAGCGCGTTAAAGGGTAAGAAGGTCGGCACCACCATTAAAGGCATATTTAAAGGTAAGTATATTGTTATTTATCTGCCTATTGTTAGAATATCAGTGGTTTTACAGTCCATTACATCAGCACGACTGGTCCTGTACTTAACAAATGGTATACGCTATATTCCTTAACAAGCATCTTTAAAATTAACCTGAACTGATTATTTTTAACATCACACACTACTTGTGCATTAGGATCCCATCAGAAAGTGTGTCCTCTGTTGACAGGTTCTCCACCCAGTTCTACTGAAGGGTCCAACCGCAGACTTCTTGTTTATCAACACTGCATCCCGCTGTGTGAGTCCGGGGACCTGCAGCCTGAGGTGGCATCTGATATTATCGGACTGCTGATGCTAGAGGTAAATATAAATCTCTCTGGAAATATTCCAGAGTGTAAATGTAAATGTGACACCACTCTAAGTAGCGTCTATTAATAATGACTACAGTTTGAACAAACAGCGGAGTCAAGTAACATTAAGTGTGTATTTTCCTGTGAATGTCAGAGAATTGTAATGACAGCCTGTCAGTGGCTTCATACCATGTATACATTATTTTGGGAATATGATGCTGAAATCATTTTTTGTATCTTTTTCAGATACAGACGTATGTGTAAATATTGTTTCATACATGTCCATTTCTTTTGTTTATATGCTCTGTGCAACAAAGACAATTTAATGTTTGTTTAACTTCCATTTTGCATTTTTCAAACACAGACTCATACATTGTCTGGACCTTCTCTTGCACAACTGGCATCTATTTTTGTTGAAGCCATAAAGGTGGGAAAAATGGGCAGTGGGAAATCCCTGGAGCTGTTTCCTACTGTGCTTACTGCCCTTGCAGCCTGTGAAGCCTTGTCATATGGCAAAGGTAAGTGCAAATTACTAGCCTTAGTCACTGTCTTATTCAAAATTATGCAAATACATCAACATCTAATCCAGTGTTATAATGTACAACATGAAAAATTTAAAAGACAAAAGCCTGTCTCTCAAGGTTACTTGTATCCTAACTTTAGGAGAGCTCAGTGGTGAGGAATACAAGAAACAGCTGATCAACACTCTCTGCTCAAGCAGGTGAGAACAACACAGGTTTTACCTGTATATAATGGCATGTAAGGATCTTTAGAGAGAACTCAGCATTGTTTTACTCTGTATTTACTTATCCATTTAAACCCAACACTGGATTTTAATTTGCACTAATAATAAGAATAGCCAATGGATGTCTATTTTATTTTTGTTTTTTTGTGCAGATGGGACCCACAGTGTGTTATCCACCTGACAACCATGTTCAGGTAACACCTTTGACTATCGCACAGTTACACTAAGTATTTAGATGACTTTTAAATGAGGTTATTACCAAATCTTTGTATTTCCTTTTTTTTTTTTCATTTTTTGGTATCACAATGTTATATCTGCCGTCTATACTTCCTATGAATTAGCAAGTATTTGTGTCTGCCTGATTTTAGGGATGTGCCCCTGTCATCAGAGGAGCTGCAGTTCCTTGTGGAAAAAGTTCTGAGGATGTTCATCAAGCTGGATCTGCAGGAGATTCCACCACTGGTTTACCAGCTGCTGCTTTTGTCTGCAAAGGTGTTTGTGTGTTGTAAGGTGTATTTATATTTTTGTTTAGCTTTTCAAATATCTAATTACCTCTATGTTGTTTGATAGGGTTGTAAGAAACAGATCCTAGATGGAATCATTAGTTACTTTAAGGAGCAAGATCTTTGCCAGGAAGAAGAACAGAAGCATGGAGAGTGAGTGATTCATTCATTGCAACATATACTTCATGTACTCTGAATATTACTGGGTACTTTCCATTCACTGACTGATCACTGAGTCACTGCCTCTTTTTCAGAAGTCTTGATCTAGAGGTTCAGTCCATTCCACAGGATCAGTTAAGGTACGTGGAGGGCACGACAATCCTCCACATAGTCTTTGCTGTAAGACTTGACCACGAGCTCGGAAGAGAATTCCTTAAAAACTTTAAGGTTATTTATTACTAATTTGTATGATACTGAAGTAATTTGTCACATTGCTAATTTAGACAATTTCATAAATCTTGAATTGTATTTCTGCAGACATCATATGTGGACCTGTGTCCTTTCAGTATCGCGCTGCTGCTCTCAGTGGCCCGTATCCAGCGCTATGAAGAGCAGGTGAAAAATCAATACTGTTTTCCTTTCCTCATTTCAGTCTTATTTCCTTTCTTATTATCTTTTCTGTTTGCTTGTTTGTTCTTTCTTCCCTCACTACTTGATTTGTGTAGGTGTTTGAAGTTTTGAAAGGGGGAATCATCAAGAGTTTCAAAGATGAGCAGCTGCAGCAGGGCTCAAAGTTCCTGCAGGACCTCATTCCTGGACACTGCAGAGTGGCTCAGATGATACTGGACACAGTCAAAAACAGGTCAGAGCATGAAGTATCAATCTGTTTCAAACCTTTAAAAAATAAACAATGCATACCACTAAAAGTCAGCACTTACAAGAATAAAAACACAAATACCCTTGAAATAATATATCGAAAATAATAATAAATCAAATAGTTGTATGTGGTGTGTTGTTGCTAATTGTAATAAAATATCTGTATTAAATCTTCTCGTATGGGACCTACTCTTCTATCTGTGCAGCGTGTTTGGTTGGGATCATGTCACCCAGGGGCTGGTGCAGCTCGGCTTCTTCCTCATGGACACATTTGGACCCAAACCTGGACCATTTGGTAAGACCTCAGAGGGGTCTGTCACTGTAGCCCGGACCCCCACTCAGCAGGCATGTAAGCTGGGAGGTCAGGTGCTGCTCCAGGGCTTTAAGGTAACATTTGGTTTGATTTTTCAAGAATGATCACAATGTCAGTAACTGATATTAGTTGTGTATATTATATGTTCTCACTGGAAGATGTGATTCCCCTATGGCAGATCCATGAGCCAATCAGAGGAGAGATACTGGAGCAGGTCTTGAATCGACTGGTCACAAAGACAGCTTCACCTGTCAATCATTACTTAGGTAATATATCCTGACCCTAACACCTGTCTGGTTAGAGGCAAGATTTTAACTTAGTTTTTGTGTTTTTGCTTTTGCATCATCAGAGCTTTTCTCTGACATTGTGGTCTCTGCTCCCATGATCCTCCTGGAGTCATCATCTAAAGTAACAGAGACGTTTGACCACTTGTCGTACCTTCCTTTGGCCACTGTTCAAGGTCTACTAAAAGCTGTTCAGGTACCGAATATGCTAACCAACAAAGACACAGTGTAGAAGTTTCTGTTTGCTTTATTAAATCAGTTTTCTGTTTAATCTCCAGCCTCTGCTCAAGGTTAGTATGTCCTTGAAGGATGCTTTAATTTTAGTTCTTCGCAAGGCCATGTTTTCCAGGTGTGTATACTTGTATATAAAATTTATTAGTACAGTTTCTGAATGCATTTGAAAGGCTGATAGTGATTCAAAACATGAATTTAACACTAGAAATTAAGGTAATTACTTACACTGTTCTCCACCATGAATGAATCTTTACTAGCCAGCTGGATGGCAGGAAGTCAGCAGTGACTGGCTTCTTGTTGCTACTGAAGAACTTCAAAGTGTTGGGCAGTTTGGCTTCCAGCCAGTGTAGCCAGGCAATCTCCTCCAGTCAGGTACAGTTAGACTGTGTATGCGGTCCATGAGCATGTGTGCTGGAAAACATCTGCAACTTTGAAAGTATGTACAAATTTATCATTGCCTGTCAGAGAGTAACTGGATGTCTGAACCTATACGTAGATCCAAGTGGATGTTCATTCTCGTTACAACTCTGCTGCCAATGAAGCTTTCTGTCTCGAGATTCTCAGCAGCCTGCGCCGCTGCCTGGGCCAACAGGCAGATGTGCGCCTTATGCTTTATGAGGTTAGAGATTACTTTTCTATTCTGTATTCATTTGTTCATTGAAAATATTTTTTTATTTTTACATATTTGAATTATATATCACGTCTGGGTTACAATTACTAACCCAGTTCGACAGAATTCCTTATCTTAGGAGTAACCTATTTTACTCAGTCTTCACTTGTAAATTCTTGCCTTGTTTGTTTCAGGGCTTCTACGATGTCCTCCGTCGCAACTCCCAACTTGCAAGTTCCATCATGCAGACCCTCTGTTCACATGTGTGTACATAAGCAACTATATTCGATATAGTGGACGATTTATCATGTTATCTATATGCACAGCAAGCTGTATTCCATGTCTTTGTATTCCTAGCTGAGACGGTACTATGAGCCTGAGCAAGACCTCCTGCCTCCAATGAAGCTGGAGCCTTGCATTACAGCTCACGGAGACCAAGTCTTCCTCCAGGAGCCACTGGTACTTTGTCTGCACTGTACCAATTTTGTGTCTGTGTTTTTGCCTGATTTAATATCTGCTAAAAATGTGTTTGTTTCTTCTCAGGCCCATCTGATAAGCTGTACTGTGCATTGCCTGCTGTGGCTGCAGACCATGCGCCGATCAGTCAATCCCAATGCTGGCGACAGCGACGATGATGAGGAGGAAGAAGAGCAGGAGGGATACCAGTCTGAATTACAGACAATTCTAGACAGCATGACAAGACGCATGATCAAGAGTGAACTTGAGGACTTTGAACTAGTATGCACTCAGACAGGAGCCCACATATCATTCTTTACCTCCTGCAAGAGTATTTTCCCTAAACATTTGAAATGTTTTACAGTTTTTGCTTACCATATGGGATTCTTAAAGTTTACTCTTTCTGTGTGGATCAGGATAAGTCAGCAGAGTTCTCCATGGGATCCAGTGTTGGTGTAAAGAATAATATCTATGCTGTGCTTGTGATGGGAGTGTATGAGGTCCTCATGGAGTACAATTTTATCAAAGCCGACTACAGGTAGCAACCACCTTTTTGAATTGAATATCGTATTCCATAAATATTGTTGAGGTGGTGTTTTTTAATATTTATGCATTATACTCACTCCTGTGTGTGTGTGTGTGTGTGTGTGTGTGTGTGTGTGTGTTGCAGTAAGACTCGCTTTGAGGAGCTCCTAGAGTTGTTTAACCGCTACCACAAGCTGTCTGAGATACTGAAGGAGAAATCTGGAAAGGGTCGAGTGCCCTCAAACAAGACTCCCCGCAGTTTACTTTCTTTGGGTTTCATATCAACTCTGCTGACTGTGCTCTTCAGGTGAATGCACATGGCAACTGTTTTACATTTAAAGTTGCTGAGCTGCTGAAAATAGCTTTTATATTCATTGGTCAATGTACTCATTTTAGTTCTTTCTGGCCTTAACATTTAAGGGGATGGTACACAATGCTCTTTGTAGTACTATGTAGCCAGTAACTGGATTGTTGGTAAAACAATTTTTTTTTTCACAGGGACAGTACTCAAAGCAAAGAGGAGGCCCTTTCAGTGCTACGTTCAAGTGGTGAATTTTTGCGTTACGCAGTAAATGTAGCCGTACAGAAGATCCAGCAGTTGGAAGAAACTGGACACACAGACGGCCCAGATGGACAGAACCCAGACAGGACTTTCCGCTTCCTCTGTGACATGACAAGGTTGGAATCCCTTCACCCAGACAGCATTTAGTTGGACTGTACTTAATGCCGTGTTCTCTGTGATGTTGGAATAATGAATGATCCATCGTTGTTTGAATTGTCAGCGTGCTGATGTGGCGATACACCAACATCCCCAGTGTGGTGGAGGATCCAGGAAAGAAGGAGAAACGGTCTAGCCTGTCTCATCTGTGTCTAGAAGGTCTTCTCAAGATCTTCACAACCTGCCAGCAGCGCTATCCAGACAAGATGGCCCAGCTCCTCTCCAACATGGGTTAGAAACCGAGAGATTTTTTAGGTTTTATACCTGAAAACATTGACCTGAATTCATCAATTTTTATTCATTTTTCTTGCAGACATTGCTGAGGACGATGCTGACAAAGACAATGGCAGTGTTACAGAAATGAACTATTTTTACATCCGTCAGTTTCAGGTGCATTTGTACTACTCTAAGTAATCGTTTTTGATTTCTCCTTTGATTTTTCTAAGGTTAATGCAGTTTAATTGCGTCCTATTTTTCTCCTCAGGTACATACAGGTAAAGGATGTGTCAGTTTGTTTCCCAGACTTCTCTTTGAGAGGCCACTTATTTACAAAAAAAATACTGGGTACTTTTAAATATCTTGGACACTGGGTAATTTCCGCCCCTATCTGAGCGCCATGTTAATCTAACTTTCTTTGACTGTCAACAGAGGACGCTGTTCTCTCAGTTAAGTGGAGGGGAGGAGGAATTTAACAGCAAAGAGGCTCAGCTGCTGGTGAACATCTTGAGCGTGCTCTCGCGTCAGCTAAAGCCGTCCTCCCAACAGGTAAATGCACCTCATGCACTTTTTGTGTACAACAAATTCAGTAGTTCCACTAACACATGTACATGTACACAACTACACATGTAGTTTGTTCAGATGATCACGTGGACTGTGAAAATCTGCAAGGAGACGAGTTTTGGTGAGTCACTCTTACTATAATTTTTCTGTCTGTCCATTGTCTGTACAGCAAGATGTGTTTTCAGCCGTGTTTCTTTGTCTGTTCAGAGGATTCTGCTTTTTCCAAGGGACTGCTCTCGCTCCTCTTCAGCCTACATGTTCTCTATAAGAGTCCTGTAAGCCTGTTGCTGGAGCTTTGCCAGGACATCCACAGTCAGCTGGGGGATATTGATCAGGTACACGAAATGATGTTTCAGTTCATAAGTAGCTTGACAATTGTATCTCAACGTTTCTGTCATCTGGTCTTTAGTACTATTATTACATTTAGTGAGTGAGAGAATGACAATAAAGTAACATTTCAGCCAGCATTAACTGCACTTTTGGAATTAGGTAATCTATTTTATCTTCTCTTTCTCTATGATCAGGATGTGGAGGTGGAAAAACAGTTTCACTTTGCCATTGTCAACATGAAGACTGCATCGACAGTAGCAGTGGGTGTTGGTTTTTTAACTGCAGGCTTATGATTTACTGTCACACAGATTTCCCTAAAGTCAGTTTGCATAGTGTGTGCACCCTCTTCATCATCTTTTTAATCTCTTGCTTCAGCTGCTGGTCCTGTCTCAGGTTGACAGGGTGCTTGATGAAGTAGACTGGCTTATTGCCAGAAAGAAAAGCCATACAGCCGCTGCTAAATCTGTCTCAGGTAAGAAGCTGTTTATGCTGATGTTCAGTGGGATTGATGAGAGATGGGAAGGGTGCGTCGCTGTCACTAAATGATACCAAAACATTTTGCTATGTTCTTGTAGACAAAGCCACCCAGACTACAGACCAGCAGGATCCCATAGAGAAAGCAATGACACTCCAGCTTGGGACTCTTTTGACAGCATTAAATGAGCTGATCCAGACGGCGCTCCTGCCTGGCACCTGCACCATTACACTGCTGAGAGAACTGAGTCGCACATACACTATCCTCACCACCCTGGTCAAATATGTGTGTATTTGTCCATTCTGTGACCTCAGTGTTACTGTTTGCGCAGTTTGTGCCCAGTGTGATTATTTTCTCCATGTGTTGTTTTAGTACATCCAGGTGTGCACCAGCCAGCACAGAGCACTGCCAGCTCGCTTTGAGAAACTGGTGAGACTCACATTCTGTCACTTAATTTGAATCATTGGGTATTTTAAACGTGCTAATCTGGTGTGTCTTGTATCATATGTACAGGTCAAACTATCTGGCTCCCACCTAACACCACAGTGCTACTCTTTCATCACATACGCACAGGTAGCTTACCAATTGTTACTTCTCTGTAAACTCATCAAGCTCCAGCTTTTAGACAAAACCAATAGTTCATCCTCTAGAAAAGGTGTTTAAAAATAATGTTTACTCTACCAGAGTGGAGAATTTAGTGGCGGAGGTGCAGATGACAAGAAGAAAAAGAAAAGGAATGAAGTGAACACAGCTGCTTCTGTAAGGACAATTCTGTTTATCTATATTACATAAATACAAATCTGTACATACACTAAAAACCTCTGAGCCTTGATTGATTGATCTGATTGAGTCCACTCAGATCTTTTTTTTTTCTTTTTTTTTCCCTTGATAGGCAAAACTTCTGCGTGAGACGAAGGCCATCCCTAACTTGATCTTCAGCATTGAACAGTATGAGAAATATCTCATTACACTTTCAAAGAAATCAAAGGTACATGTTAGATGAAGTATTTAAGGTAGTTGGGGAGAAAACAGTGAGAGAACACTGATCATAATACTGTGATACACTCATACAGAGTTTCACCAACACCTCTGTATATGTGAACAGGTCAATCTGATGCAGTACATGAAGCTGAGCACCTCAAGAGATTTCCGCATCAATGCTGCTACTCTGGATGCAGCCCTGCAGGAGCAGGATGACGGTGAGGAGGTAAGCATATCTACTAACTAGAAACTTTAACAGGATTAAAAATAATTATTGAAAACTGGTACTATTTGGTTACTGAACTCCCCGCTGCCACTTGAGATGTCAGTGTCTGTTTTTTCGTCTGTTCCTTTCAGACCACAGAGTCACAGGAGACACAAGAACCGAAGCAGAAGAAGAGAAAACAATGAGATGACATTGGGCTCCTCCTGATTCGTGCATCTCGAGTCCCCACTGATATTTAATTTGACCAGCTGATGAACTGTGCCCTTGTACTGTTCTGAGGAACAGTCGTCTGGACTGTGAAGCGCTATCTTGCTTTGTTCAGAGAGCCTTTAGTGATGTCAATGATTTGGTAGATGTCCAAGGCTTCACCTGTGGAAAGTTTAAATACATTGTTCAACAGATTACTTGTGTTCCTATAGTTCACTTTAATAAAAAGAAAGTTGTATTTAGCATATGACACATTTCTAAACAGAATTTTTCTTACACTGACAATAAAACTGTAACATATTTTACATCATCTAAAAGACTACAGGTAACAATCAGCTCTCATTTAAAGAGAGTACAGTTGTAACTGTATTCCATATCAAGTTAGATCTATGATTTCCAGTATAAATAATTTGTCAAATACTGTTTTGTTTTTAAATAAATATTCCTTATGTTTATTTATCATCTTCTTTTTTCTAGAATTTGTGAAAATGTTGCTGTGCACAATTACTCTTCTGACTAGAATAATACTGTGCAAATAAAGTCAGTCATGGATTTTTATACTGAAATATGAATATACTTGGTTTTAGTAAACCTTTACAGACTTCTTAAAAAGTTTTATATGTGAAACCAGTGGGACTCTGAAGATCCTTTATATTTTATGTTCTTTATGTATAACACTACAGAAAAAATGAATAGAGTTTGGAATGACGTGCAGGACTCACCAGGCGCTAGGCCGTATCTTTGTTCCAGACCTGTTGGGTTAGAGGGAGTCACGCAATCCATGGTGACCTCCTTCCTCAGACACCGGTCGATGTCAACTGCACTGAAGAAAGCTACTGACTGGGGAAGGTCCTGCATGCCTAATGCATGGGCAAACATACTCCTACCAGAAACAGAACAAAACAAAACAGTTGCAAAGCAGTCATGCTATCGTGGTTATTTTGGCTAAATCAATACTGAGCGGTTTACAGACCTTGTCAGCAGGTTTGTGATCTGAAGTGCCAGCGCAGCTCGGTAGCGGTCTTCACTGCGGACGAGGTAGCGCACCTCATCGTGGATGCTGATGCAGAAACGACCGTCGATGCTGTACTCCTCAAAAAGCCATTTCATGGCCACAAGCATCAGGTGTAGGTAGTCCACTGCTGAGCTTTGAACCACCCAGTTCACTCGGCTGGTGATAAACTGGTAAAAGAGATATGAACACATTACACATATCAATGAAAATGGTTTTGACACCGAGACTCAAGCATGTTCATCCTATTTATGTCTCACCTCATCCTTAACTGCCCCGGGCTCCAGTGCTCTGCTAATCCTGCAGCCCAGAACGGGAGTCGCTGGCTGGGCTGAATGAGCAATACTCTCCAGCTTGTTGAACATGTCTGACTCCGTACCTCCAGCCCACAGACGTTTGTCGACCATATTCCACCTTTTACGTCGCGAACTGAGGGATTTAGGGAAAAGAGAAATCAACAGGGCAGAGCAACTGAGAGGATGCAGGACAGTCGCTCATACACGTTGTTTTGTCTGTGAGGTTGTACTTTCTTCCTCACCACTGTGAGGCCAGTTTAGAGATCCTCCGCAACTCCTGCAGGGAGACGCTTCCATTTTGGTCCCTCTCCACATCGATATCCAGCTCACTGACCAGCCACTCAGCCTCCTCTGACAGGTGATATCTGACAAAAATACACAAACATGCAATGCCAGAGCATAACTTCACATCTATGTACAAACAACTGTAGAGATATAAACTGAATGCAAATGTCTTTCCTTAAACATAGAACAGGGAGACTGTACCTGCGTATGCCCTTAGTTAAGGCGTACATCTGCCTGGCCTTACTCGCAGCTGTACTCTGACTGAGACGATGATTGAACTGCATCAGCAGCCTCTCAGCAAAGGGTTGTCCTGCACCATAAATGCGCCCATAGTTGAACACTTTTGCATGCTCTCTGCTGATACCCACAGCATCGGCCGTGCGGCTGTGCAGGTCGGTGCCCTGACTCTTCTTTCCCTGAAGGGTCATCCACCCAAATGCTGTACAACCTGAACCCAGAGAAGATATGATTTGCACAAAGCCAACAACTAATATACTGTCTTCGTGAGATGACAACTCTGTACCTTTGATGGAAGAACATGGAGAATTATGTTTAAGTAGAACAGACTGGACAGGAACAGATCTCACCATGCATCCCGGCGAAGTGAGCTTCTCCGAGCACAGCAGCAATCCACAGCTCCTGAGAGTCTACATCTGCTCCCACCAGGTGGTACCCAGGTGGTACCTGCACCATGGCCTTCAGCTCACTGCCCACCCGATCCCGCTGACGGCCCAAAATACAGCGCACACAAAACAAAATTCCTTGACTTTACTAATTTAGTCAAAGCATGCAGGTGAGTCGGGGCTCACATTTGTGACCAGTGGTTCATCTTTTGTCGGCTCTGCCTCTTACCCGTGCATTACTGGCAGTCAGCCACGTCGGCTCCACAGCCCTACGTGTTACTGTTCCCGCTGTGATGACCTGAGGTAATATGGCACCATACTGACCCTCGTCATCAAAGTCTTTGTGTCTATGGGAAACGCAAAAGTTGTAATACATAGCAATGATTTTTTCTTTCCCCACTGTATCTGGATTGATAAATATAGAATAGAAATAAGACAAACCTGTTGACAGCATGAGGAAGCTCTCCCTTTCTGAGCCACAGCACCGTCTGAGAGCTACGAAGCAACACAATAGCATGATCTTTACTATTCCTAAAGCTGACTGATGTTCACAGTAACTCTATGGTGGGAACTGACGGGTACCTTATTCGTTTATGGGCATTCCTCCAGAAGGAGATCATTTTGTTGATTTCCAGAGCTCGCGTAGCATTGGTCCCACCCCGCCCTGCCCGAAGAGTACCATCCTCCATCTTGGATAGAAAGTCCTTTGAAAAAGGACTGCCCACATTGTTGTGATTACCATCCTGAAACACACATATTTAGTTAGACGACAGCAGAAGAAGCTCCATGAAGTGAAAACATGTAATTGTCAGTTAAAAAAAAAAACTCCACCTCACCTTATGAGGTAACTTGAAAAACCAACATCCAGGGATATCTACATCGTTGTAGGGGCCGTTTCCATGGTGATAATGGCACGGACTCCCCTCTTGTACAAAATGGGGATCTTTAGGCTGTCAACAAAGAAAACAAAATCAAACTACAATATACTGTTTCGATATAGATTAGGTGCAAAGTAAAAAAAACAAATTTTTATTTTTAATAAAAAATAAAAACAGAGCAGTTCACTCACACTTATTGCCCTCTCCCCGTTTTTTATCATTCTTACTCCATTTTCCTCCTTCAGACTTTCCAGGGAACCTAGCTCCTCCACCTGGAAATGAAATAAAAAAAAAACGCATCTAGTATAAAATATGGTGTCATTCCCGAGCGCACGGACTTGATTCAAGGTCAAAAGTAGCACTGGGTAAAGGTACATTAGACAGTAAAAAGATGTTTTTAAAAAGCACCTTTGCCCACACTGCGCTGTCTGTCAGCATGAGGTCATCTGAGGGGCTGGAGTGCAGACATTTACGCTGCTCTTTGCTGTTCTGCTCACAATACTCTCTGTAAACACTCTCAATAGTTCTGTGTAACAAAGCGCGTCTTAGTTACACTTAGTTTAAATCAGACAATCAAACAATTAACAGAAGTGTCGTGCTGTTACTTCAACAGTGGTGTATTAAAATACCTGTGTGGGCAAACAGGCCCTGTGTTTTCCTCTGGAGGCTTTAAGTTATCTTTGCGTCCAGGGACCAGATAGCCCCACCCATGTTTCTCTGTGTAATGCAGTGGGAAACCATCCCATGTTAGACCCATCAGCTTAGGAGTCAGTCTCATCTGTAGACTGATCAGGCTGGCTCCAGGCGACCAGCTCTCCTCCTCGGACATCTTCTCACAAAGCTTACGATACCACCTGAAGACACAGTATGGTGGATGTGGAAACTGAAAGACAGTAAATACAGGATGGCTCTGTGGTGCTTGGGAGTGCTCTTACGCTGGATGTCCAGGTAGATGTTGCCTTCTCTTGGGCAGTCGATTCACTGTTTCCTTCAGTTTCTCAACAGCTAACCTGCGGGGACAAGGGCCTGCCATCTCCTCTTCAGATGGTGGACCTGGGTCTAATGTCACAACTTTAATAAGCTTGTGTTGTTTTGAGTCATTATTGTAACATTTATTAAACTAGGCTTTTACCTTCTTCCCAGTCTTGAAGAGGAGCAGCGACCGGTGTTTCAGCTGCTGATTTCAACTGTTTCTTCTTGCTGGCTGCTACTTTCTTCTGCTTAAACTCCTGAACATCCCACTCAAGATCCCAAAGCCAGGGGTCTTCTTTGTATCTTAAGTAATAACAATTATTTTTTATTGGGTAATGAATGCAAAGCCCCTTAACCCTCCTCAGCCTGGAGAACAGCAGATTATGCATAGATCTACCATATTTATTAAACTTGGTCCTGTTCAGTGTTTTTCTGACCTGTCACCATGCAGGAGCTGGCAGACATCGTCTGCTAGAGCCATCAGTGACTTCTTCATCTCTCTCTGGAGCTCTTCGTAAATGTCCTGGGAATCCTCCAGGTACCGTCCCCAGTTTTGATTCACAGGAAGGTAGCTCACACCCATCTCCAGCATTCCTGCAAATGTCACCGGATGAGGGCACCTTCTCAGAGACAGAGGATTGCAGCATTGTTAACACAACGGTTTCAACAGAATCAATTGAGAGTTAAGGTGCAATGTTTGTGGGTGGTTATTTACTGACCTCTCCATGAAAAGGGGTAACTGCTCTGTAAAGACTTGATGGGTGGCCTGAACATCCATGGCGCAATACTGCATTAACTCCTGTAGAGGGCGTCAAAGGCAAAAGTATTTGTCCCAATTTGTTCATCAGCGTGAATGGGGTGAAAGTTGTTTACTATCGATAACACTACGTTATACATTTTTTTTTATACATGAACCTCTGACCTGGAAGTTATTCCTGACATCCATCATGGTGCCTTTCACAAATGTCTCTCTGGCCTCTTTTTCCAGTGGCGGCCCTCCCACATACAGAGCATGGACATCAGCCAGGTTGTTAATGCTGCTGATATTCACCCAGTCCCAGGAGCCGATCTATACACACACAAAAAAAAAAAACCCATAATTGAATTATCAAGTTATTTATTGATGCCAAAACCAAGTGACACCAAACACCAGAAAGCAAAACTGTTACACTCCCTCCAAAGGTATGAATATTATAAGAAGAGGACATTAACCATTGGGCCATCTCTTTTCTGTCCAGCTCTCTTAATGTGCTCCTTGACCTCCTGAAGACCCCTCCTCTTGCCCAGCTTATTGGCCATCCACAGTGTGCGCTGGAACCCGGTCAGCCCTGAGACGGCCATGTGAAGACTCATGGTGTCCATAAAACGGACTTTCGAGCCCTTTAAAAAAAAAGAAAACACATTATTTGAGGGCCAAGCTAGAAACCTAAAAACACACTCTCCTCTAAATACTAACCTTTAGTAAGTATTGCTCCTTAATGTGCGACCGATCAAAGCTGACATTGTGACCCACTATGAGCCTCTCCTTCCACTGACCTCTAGGGGGGCGCACAGAATTGATAGGTGTCTCAAGGGGGATGAGGTCAGCCAGGGTCAGCTGGTTTGACCAGGAGTAGCGCTCTTCAATCAGACGTTTGCTGCACCAGGAATACCTAGAAAGTATGAGATAAAAGAATTTACAGTAACATTTCATTTACATGTATGAAACATGTACAGAGGGACAGGAGAGACTCAACCAAATAACTGGACCCATACCACAGATTACAAAAATACCTCAATTCAATGTATCCTTTCTACACAATCTCCACAAGTTATTTTGTCCCTCACCAGTTAGTGGGAGACACAGCAACAGCCAGCGTGGGACACTGTCCCTCTGACATGCACACCTCCACATCAAACACCAGTGCCGACTCCTCTGGGAAATCAACCCTCTGACTCTCCCCACTGGGCCCATAGCGTGTCCAGCCGACCTCCCACCTCCATTCCTGTGGCATAGGAGGGAGCTCAGCCTGCTGCAGCTTGATGGCAGCCTCGAGGTAGGGAAGACTCTGCTTTTGGGCCAAGATACGAAAGTGCTCGTCAATATTTTTGCCATACATTTGGGGAAGTTTCATCTCCACGTTGGGCAACAGTGACGTTTCCTTCCCCCACAGCTCGTGTTTCTGCAGGTGGCCTGTGCTGCGCTCCACATCTTCCTGTCTGTACTCTGGTTCCACGCCTCGAAAGATCTGCTCGTGGAGGTTCCTCGACAGCATCTGAATGTTAAGGGGGTTCATGCGGGTCTCTGCGGAGTCCTCGCCCTGGAGGGAGTGAGGTTTGGTGGAGCAGAGGGAGCGCAGACATGTCCACTGTGGGGGGATGCGAGTCCTCTGCAGAGGACAGCGCAAGACACGCAGCATCACCTCATGAGGGCTTCACACTGGAGCTGGAAGACAATAAGAGGACATTTGTAACATCATGACATGATAAAGCTCAGCCAGGCCCAGGTTGTGCCACTCAGTGGATCACACAAGCAAATTAGGAGTAGAGGCTGATGCAAGACACAGTTCATTAAATCATATCTTACTGATTTTCTCAGCATGTTATTTTTTAGGTCTGTGCAACTCCATAGCTAAGATACTTCAAATACACTCATAGAAACAGCTCTCTTATCTGGATAACTGGTTGTTTTGCTGTATAGTTCATGCATGTTTACAAACACTTCGTACAGTTGCCAACTTGTGATCAAACTAAATAACAGATTTTCAGTCCTGCGATCGCAACATATGAAAGTGAAAAAAAAAAAACTCACCCGAAATGTATCAGGTCTAGTGTTCACGAAATGCGCTGAATCATTTAAACACATTTAGTTTTGTTTAACATCGCTGCGATGGCTCACATGTTTCAGGGGTCATCGTTCACCAAAGAGAGGCTGAGTCCTTTAGCGCCCCCCAGCGGCCCGGATGACCAGTTTTATCAATGCATTTTTATTTTAACTGCAAACGTGCGATGACTTAACGCGGCGGGTGTGAAGCGACACTGTGGTCCCTCTGTCCAAGCGTCTGTCCAATATTAATTCACATGTTTTATTATAAGACCGCTCTTCTTACTGTGAGGAGTAAAGGACAGAGTTAAAACTACAGGGTACCTGTTACTGCTGTAACCCGTGGGCCGCGTGGCCTAATGGATAAGGCGTCTGACTTCGGATCAGAAGATTGCAGGTTCGAGTCCTGCCGCGGTCGCATTTTTTGCTGAGACTCATCACTGTGTGGTCTTGTTTGTAGACTCGCACCTAACCTGCCAAATAATAATATATAATAATATAATAATATCAGTGTCCGTCTTTTTCTTATTTTCCTAATTCCGTTTCGCTTCACACACATTGAACCATGAACTTGCTTTCGTCACTGTTGCAGGATGTAACGTGATTTCTCTGCTGGACTTTGCTGGTGTCGAACAGGAGAGGGCAGCAGGAGGTATTTATTATTATCATGCATGCTAGATTCTCTTGTCTTTTACTAAGATTAAATTAATAATTGCATCAGCTAGTGTGGGGTCTGTTTGCAACTTGTTATGACTCATTTATTTCATTAGGCCTTTATGAAATCTCAACTTCACTGGACAACGCTTTCCTCGTTTATATTCGTATTTATTTTTCAGTTCGATAAAAATAGGTTCCATCATCATTACAAATAATCAGCTCTGTCCTGTTAGGTGCAGAATTGCTGTATCCAGTACAACTAAGGGATCCCAGATGTAACTCCGCCTGCTTCATTGGCTTTTTTAGGCTGTTCATTCATAATTTCTAAAGACTGTTCATTCATAATTTTTAATCTAAGCCTGTGTTTTGGTTTCAGACACTCCCTTGCCTCCTTTTTCCACCTGTTGGTTGATCTAGTTGTCTCTTTGCTCTGTGACTGGATCAGCAGGAACTTAACTTTTACATCATGTTGTCTCCATCATCACTCTGCTCCCTTTTTGATCTGTCAAGGTGAGAGGTCAGCTAAGCAGAGACTAATTCACCTCTCCTTCCCTTACTTTCCACTTCAGTACACTGTTTAATCACTTTTTTCACCTCACTGGTTTTGATTATTCACTCACGCTTGTCCCGTGCCATTGCAGAACGTGACTGGCAGATTGTTAGTGGGGCTGCACTGGTGGAATCAGATTGACGAGGATGGAAAGAGCCTCTGGGTGTTTGAAACCAGAAAAAAGTAAGACGGTGTCATTGCTGTGCGTTTGTATGCGTATTCAGAGTGTCATTTTGTGGTATATGTGTTTTTGATGTGTGTCATGTGTGTGCAAGCATCCAGGGACAATAGCATTGGAACAGAGTATTTTGGCTGTGACTTATCATTATCATCATCATCTGTCTTCTGTCATCTGAAGACCAGCTCTTTTACTAGCTGTGCTCGTTCTGGTGAGAGAAAGAAAGAGTTAGATTGGAGCTGCCTCATATTCAAAGTTTCCAAAAACTACATGGCTATGTGTCCATCATGCATGCCTCTGTCTCAAGCTGCTTACTGTTCACACACTGCCTGTGGCTCAGTCTGGCTTTTACGTCAATGTACAATAATTGCAAAACACAAACACTTTTATTTCAGTAACACATGTAGTTCTTAGAAGGGTCATACGCTGGATTTCAAAATGTACAGGTTCTTGTCTCCTTTTGCGTTAATATATTTGTTTCAAATCATAGAAAACGCTGAGCTAAATCTAAAGGAGGAATCACTCAACTAGCTTTAGTACCCGTTAGGAAAACTGGCTTTATTGTAGGAAAGTAATTTATGGCACTGTGTGATTAAAACTAGCACCATGTGCTTAACGTGAAAATTTAAAATCAACTAAAAATTATTCAAACATACCTTAAAACCCAGGAGTTAATTCATACATTTCTAGATAGTAAATTAAATGTTTGAGATTTTCTTCCACATCAAATTGAGTTTTGTAAAAAATAGATTTGTGTTGCACACAATCCAAATCTCTAAAACATAATCTGGTGAGGAATTGGCTAATTTACAGTAACCAGGCGGACCAATGACAATTTAAAAAATCACCATAGGTCAAATAGTTTATTGATAAAAAATAAGTTCATCATTTAACAACAACTCTTCAGAAACCATGAGCAGTCCAGTCTCACAGACCAGTCTTCAGCCCACATGAGTCTATGTAATGTTGTTTGCTGCAGATCTAAACGTGTCCAAAATCTGTGACACATTGAGATTGACCCTATTTTCCATCTCTTTTTAGTTTAACGTAAAAAGCACTCAAAAACATTTTCATGTGACACATTTGGAGGGAATCGTTCATTGCTTTCTCTTGGCCGTGGCCCCTGCGCTCCCGTGGCCAACATGTACCACAAACGCCCCAGATGGCAAAGATCCTTTATTCATCTAAAATGCTCACACTATCTTCAAACCCGTGAGACCTTGTAGACAGAGGAGAGAGGAAAGTGAGTTTTTGTTAGATAAAATAGAAATTTTCATTTTCACTTCTGGAGATCATTCTTAAAACCACCTAGTGAAGCATAAATCCCACATCTGGAAATTCAACTAATTCTCCAGATGTTTAAAACATGAAAAAGTGCTGAAGAAGCTAAATAAGACCAACAGAGATGTCTGAAGTGGAGCTGGACTCTAACAGGATAACTGAAAACCTCTAAAAAAAGAATAAGACCACACTAGACATTATCCTCATCCTTCCAGTTGAATTGGTATTTTGGCCTACATGATAGATATATATTAATAAAATCCATCCATCCACTAATGAAGAGCATGTGAAAAAAGGCCCAGATTATCTTTTAAACATACTTTCAACTTGTCACTTAATGTTTCCAATGTGAAGAATGAATTTTAAATAGTTTTAAATAGTTTTAAGCCAACAAAGACAAAATGATGGAAAAGAACTTGAAATGTGAACAGTTCAAATGTTCTTGATCATGGAGAAAACTCCGTCTGATGGTGAAAACGCTGCAAAAACCTACTCAAAGGGCCTTGAGGTGGGACTGTTTTGTCAGGGAGAGAAATAGTAGCAGTAGTAAAAGTGGTGAAGAAAGCAACGGAGAGGCTGAAATCCAGGGAAAACGCTGTGGAGTGAGACCTCTCGCCGAGCTCCCCCAGTCTTTGGAGCCAGCGGACTCTGTGATTGGTCAGTCCGTCGTCCTGGTCCTGGCATGACGTCAGTGCGGGAGCGAGTTGACAGTAGAGGAAGCGCGCAGGCTGGAGGAGAGAGAGGCAGAAGCTGGAGGAGTCGGGATGGAGGTGGACGCGTCTCGGACCCGCAGCGGGGACTCTGGACGAGGATCCGCTGGAAACGCAGAGAAAATAAAAAAAAAAAAAACCCTCCTGGAAAAATCAGCACGACGCGAAATCGAGGACATTTGTCTCCAGGGTCTGGTCTGCTACCAGGTAATGACACGCTCCTGGAAACAGTCAGGATTTGCATGCACACTGTCACATTTATTTTATACCAGCTTTGAATCTTTCCTCTTGTCATGTCCGTGCGTCCTATGCAGATGATCCAGGGAAAGACGCAGGTTCAGTTTGGGGTTTAGTTTATTTTAGACGCGAGGAATCCACCAGTAACGCCCTTTCGTTTGATTTAAAGATCAGACCAGAAACAGACAAAACCCCCTCGTTCTGTAAAGTGCCAGAACATTATACGATGCCTCTTAATGGCCTATGATTATGACCGAGGACTAATTGGTTTCTGTAATGGCTAATACGGATAATCCTCACGATGTGAAATCGTCTAGTTTGTGAAGAAGTAGGCCAATCACAACTCGCATTAAAAGTGGGGGATTCGTTGCCCCCAAGAGCAACGAAAGAGCCAGGAGCAAAAGAAAGCATCTTAAAGCCTGGCTCGATTTTAATTTAGTAGATTAAAATAAAAAGAGAGAGAGAGAGAGAGTCAGCTGTTGATCACTCAACCTGCAGCAGCAAAGAGCCAAATCTTTAGACTGCCTCAGGATCAGGATCAGGATCAGGATCAGGATCATGGTCAGGATCATGGTCATGGTCGTGGTCCTGATCCTGCTTTCAGGCGTTTTAAGGGTGATCCAGTGAGAAATCAGCGTGCTATGACTCTGTAGCTTCCTCATATAGACTTTGCGCTCTCAACTATAGGCCTACGTCTCTTTGTGATTTTACAGTCTGTCCCCCCTTTTACCACTGTCAGGATATAAATTGTATAAAAATGCGTGGAGGTTCAGCATCTAATTCAACGCGATGCCCTGAATGTAAATAAAATTAAATAAAATTAAATTAAACAGTGTAAACGGGAGGACAGCCCTGCAGAGCTCAGGCCTGTCCTACACTGACCTGTGCAGGTAAGTGGACCAACTCATTGTGCAGGTGGATGTTCATGAAAGTGTAAACGGATTGGACTGATCGCCCCTTTTCTGCTGTTTCAAATTGATTTTTTAGACATTTAACAAGCCAACAGTTGACCTTTTAGGAGCTGTGGGAATCCTCTATTTCTGTATCGAAATTCGGTGGGATGCTAAGTGCGAGAGCTATGAGGCAGAGGCCCATATGAAAACAATAGTTTAGATTTTCTTAGAACATTAATTATATTTCGGTTGGATGTTTTTTTTTTTTTTTATATAGCTGCAGTATGACATGAATTTTACGCAACATAGACTGGGAATTTGGGCTTTAACCTTATTTATAAGGGAGGAAATGTTTGATTATCCTGGTTGTAGCTTCAGCTGAAATAATGTTTTGAAATAATGTTTTATTAAAAAAAAAAAATACAGCAAACGAGGCCCTCTAACGCATCCATCCATCCTTCACCTCCCTCTAGATCCAGCACGTCGAGCTCCAGCGTGCGTGCGAGTGTGACAGGAGGTCTGTTTCTGTCTTTGGTTATCTAGCTGTATGAGTGTTAAATGCCTGTCATAAAGCTAGATAACCGAAAGTAGAAATGACTTCCCGTAGCGATGCGCTCAGTCCCGAAAGACAGTGAACGCCACACAGACCAATGGATCTGGACCATTACCTCAAGAAAGGTAAAGACTAAATGCTGTTTTTATAAAAAAAACATCCACAGTTAAATTGTATATGTGTGGTAAAGTGGTGTAAAAATGAAATGTGGGGTTTTACTGTCCCATTAATAGTCTAATAGGATTTTTCCTCTTTTTGTAAACACACCTTTAGCACATAGCAGATATATAATCTGCAGAGCTTATTATATCTTTTTTATCTGCTAGTTGCATATATGAGGTGTGTGATGTGTTCATATAAAATCCTTTGATTTGAACGGTGTGTTTTTTCACTGATGACAACTTCACCCAGCTCCTCATGTGTCACCATGTTACAGATGTTGCACAGGGCCAGATATCTTGTGTGTGTTTGTTTTATTTAATTTTTTTATTATTATCTCACTTTAGTTTATTTTTAAGGAATCATGATATGAACTGCATGAAATGACTAAAGGCTTACAGTGAGTAAGGAGCATTGTTGTGTACTGGTTAGTGTTCAGCTTCTCTGCAAAATGCTGCTGAATGTAAATCACGTTAGTTGGAGATGAACATTGTGGAGCAAAACTTTCTCTCTGACCGACATGACGCTGCAGATTTTGGGTCAGAATATGCCTGGGTTCACATTAGACATTTTGACTTGTCCATTATCGCGGTGTTAACAATAATAGTAGCACCAGAGTCCCATCTTTTTAAAAATGATTGAGATTATTTAGTTTTAAAATCCAACCACACGTGAGCACGTTTAATGCGATTCCTCCTGGTGACCTGCAGTGAGTAAAAAATGAAGTTTTCCTTACAAAGTATTCTGGGGTTTCTCTCCAGGTACCTGCTTTGGGACACGCTGGCACGTTGCCCCATCAGCCAAGTCAATGATCCTATTTTACCAAAGCAGATACTTTAAGTTTTGCATTTTCCAGCGTCCTCTTTAATTAATTTACCTTTTCCTTTGACAGAGTATTTTCCATTTCTTTAAAGAACGACAACACACCTGGGGGGGGATGAAAGTAAAGGGAAGCTCGTGCTTTGTTCTGGCAGGAGCGCTAATAATGCAGTGGAGTGGTGTAGCACCCTTACACACACACACAGGGGTTAAAAAAAAACACTTGGCGTCTGTATTAAGCTATAGTGAGTCTTGGAGGCTTTAGGAGACATTGTGTCTCGCCTCAATAAGAAGGCCAGGGCCATCCTGTAGACAGGAGCTGAACTTTTCAACTTGGTACTTCAGCGCTGTGCGATGCATACGCTCAGCCTGGAGAATGCCACTAAAGCCTAAAGAGCACCAAAGTGAGATGAGTTTTCATTCACTCTGTTAACTACCCATTGCAGCAGCGCTTGCTGTCAAACCAGGCTAATTGCTTCGTTTCACAGCGAGATATTGGATATGTGAAAAGGCCGTGGTCCGAGTCTTTTCCTGCGCGTTCTCTGTTATAGGTACCGTGTGAACATGGTGTGCCTCCTTAATGAATGGGAGCAAAAACACTTGAGGCTTTATTTATGGTATGGTCCAAGGCACCCTGGTTTCGTACTGTATGCGTCTATAAGGATTCTTCTTTGGGGCTTTTATTGCAGCACGAACACCCACAAAAACGGTTCTGATACTGAATCCGCTCTTTAATGAAAAACATAATTTGTGTTGCTGATAACTCAAAGATCAAAATGTGCGTTTAATTGTTTTATTTCTTCCTTTTCCCTCTTCTGTCGCCTCATTTTACAGGTTTTCAATACACAACACAAGAGGGTCGAACCACCATTAAAAGACAACAAGGACAGGGGAGGAAAAGAGGTTGGTTCTGAATCACCACCACCTCCCCCCCCCCCCCACCCTCCCACCACCATCACCCTTTTTACCCAAGAGCCTCTAATGCCATCTGTACTGCCAACGGGGAACACTTTTTCCCGTGCCAAGAGGCGGACAAAGACCCTGCTGGATCCCTGGAGTATGGGCGCGCTTAGAGGAGCCATCTTGGGAGATGTTGCCACGACACCTAAAATGGCTGGGCTGGCACACGAGGTGAGCTGCATCATGGTTGTTTTCTGTTGGGCACCAGTGGTAATGGTGGTGGTGGTGGCGGGCAGGAGGTGTGGGAGCGCGCGCATGTGTGCGCGATGGGGGTGGGGGAACCGAAGGAAGGACAAGAGAAAGAAGAAGAGTTTCCCATTTCCTCCCCAGTCACACATTGCCTCTCCCCTTTTCTCCTCTATCTTCTGCTCCTGCTAATTAGCAGTTCAGGGGTGATGGGGTGTGTGTGTGTGTGTGTGTGTGTGTGTGTGTGTGTGTGTGTGTGTGTGCCGGGGGTGGGGGTGAAGAATGATGGTTGGTGGTGGCGGGAGGGGAGGGGGGGAACTGGGTTAACAAACAAAATTAATGAGCTGGCACCGGTTGAAGGAAAGCTGCCATCCTCTCTTGTCACAGTGCTTCTTTACTCTCTGCTGCACACCTGGCAGCGGCGTACGTCGTGTTTCCACCTGACAGGATACATTCGTGTAAAAAACCGCTTGTGATATGAAATTCACATCGCAACATTTTGTACAGTAGCTTAACGGTGTTAATGCGCCGATCCCCTTTGGTGAATTTTATTGAGAGACAGACAGGGGTTTCTGGGATAATTTCCCATTTGGGGAATCACGTTATTGGTTTTAAAAGTAGAATGACGAGGACCTTAGCTTTCATTTACTGTAGGAACAAAAGGGGCTTCTTATGAGTAGTAGTATCTATACTATATACTGTTAGTGTTTGCTTTTGGTCACATTCATATAATGATGTTCTAGTGAGCATTTGAAGTGATTTGAATGTTATCTTTTACACTTGTGTTGCATGTGGAAGACATACATGTGTCACAATCACGTAACCTATATGAATCTCATGTTGGATCTCACATCTTTTTCACCATTTGTTCTCAGCGGTTTGACACTGATTACCCCTCTCCACACTGTAACAGTCTTGGCTCCGGCTGCACACGTCGTTAGAAACACATACAGACTATAAATGTCACACGTGACTAATGTCAAAAGTGTCACGTTCTGCCCAGGCCCGTCGAGTGACAGACGCTGCCCAAGCTCGAGCTCTTCACCAGCTCCGTCCCTGCAACGTCGCTCGCGGGTCCTGAGAAGGCTTCTTATCGCGGCGTAGAGCCTGTCCTGTAACCTGCTGCCTCTGGCAGCAAACCCGAGCGGGAAGAGAGACACACGAGCATGTGTGTCCGGGGCCAACATGTGCAGCTGCGGTGCTTGTGTGTTAATGAACAGTGCTGTGCGTTTTCACATTATCATTCAGCCCCGCTCTCGCACTCTCTTCCCCCGTCAATAGCTGTTTAGTGCCCCCCCCCCCTCCTGCCCTCCAAAAAAAAAAAAAGCCTGCTTTCCCACCATTGTGGGAACTGGTGCTGCGGCAGGCCTGGGTTGGGGGGCAGGGTGGGAAAGATCCTCCAGACTAGACATGAGCAGATGCCTGAGACATTAGACTGTCGTGCAGATCACCGGGGTCGGGCAAGCCGCTGAGTTTTAATGTGTGTGCAAGTGTATGTGTGTTTGATATGTGTGTGATGGAGTGGGGGGTGTGTGGGGTGGGGGTCCAGGGCCCGGAGTGCCACCTGACTGTTCATTAGACTATTCAGCCTTCTCTGCATGTCTGAAAAGCATGGAGATGCAGTTTTTTTCCACCTAAATGAGAAGGGTTTTACTGCCATTAGAAATCCATTCATACATGATATGCATATGGAAGCATATGCTCCGGCCTACACCTCATCACACAGTAGATCACGGGCTGCCATTTGTATCAGAGTAGAGTGTAATTCAATGACATCTCAAAGCCACATGGATGCATTTTCATATTTCTTCCATTAGGAATAGTGTTTTATTCAGGATCTATACATTGCACATGTGCCTGTCGTCGGCGGTTCACTCCTTTTTCTTTGTTCATTTTACAAGCTGGACGCAGTTTGTCCTTTATGCAAACAGGATTTACACATTTGCATCGCTCTCAGGTTGTAAAAAAAAGAAAAGACACACATCACGAAAATCTCACAGGACAGTCGGCGGCACAATGTATCACAGCGAGTGACTCAGCTAAGGCGATGGGTGTGCCGAACAGGATAAGTGATGTAACCCACGGATAATGATTATTAATGAGCCTCGTACTGTATGTGAGGCATGTGCAGCCCGCATGTCAAGAGATTATTCCCTCTCTTTTTTCATATAAAATACTCTGAGCTGTCTTTATAATTGCATTTGCACTGCTCATTGTGATATACAGTGCATTGCTACGGGCAGATTTGACAGAAGAGAGAAAGAAAGGTGAAGGCGAGAAATTAATCTTGTAGGTTGTTCAGTGCTGTGTAGTAGAAAACAGAGGAGGGAAAGGAGGATGAAATCGTTTTCTTTCCAAGAGTGAAGCTAAATATTGGCATATCAAGAAACATGTGGGTTAACGAGTGTGGAGACGAATGAATACGCATGTGCAAAGAAGACAACGGAGCACATGGGCAGCCATGTTGGAGCCACCAGCGTTCACCCCCTGCTTTTGCTGAAGTATGCGCGCGGTAGCTCGTGCGGTGCCATGCTAAAGCAGCTCGCTGCCGCGAGGAGCTTGGCATGGAGCACTATTGTGTGCACGAGAGTAGAGAGGGGGGGAGGAGGCTGGTCCTCAACTGTAGGTGACATATGCATCAGTCGACAGAGACAGTGCGGTCAACGAGAGGCTCTGATTTAAGCAAAGTTGTCAAGAAATTCAAATGCACTCATCAATTCTGCGTCGTCTCAAAGGGAGCAGTCGGTGCAGATACATGCACACATGCACATATAGACACTGGATATGTATTTGTGTTATTTTTACTGCGATTTGTAGTTTTTATTAACTGCAACAAGGGAGGGAAGGAGGAGGAAGGGGGGCAGCATGAAATAATTACGTAGGAGCTCATCTTGTAGGCTCATCTCCACTTTGACGTGTAGTGTCTTATAAAGCCTTTGGTGAAACTGCTTAAGAGTCTGGTTTTAATCTGCTCTGGAAACAAAGAGTTTTCAATCAGGATTGTTTGAAACCAGAAACCAGAGCCTGGACAGTCAGGTCAGTGGCTTTGATACAGTGTCGGGAGGATTTGGGAACTCAGTGTTCCTGAATGTCTGTAGATACAGTGACTTAAATATTCATTTTCCATTCTTCAATTCCTTCTACTTGTGTGTAACTTTAAATTTGGCAGAAAATAAATTTCCCCTCTAGAAAAGGACAGAATATGGATGATTACCTTCTTTTTTTTTCTTCACTCTTTCCTCTGTTATTCATTATTAACTATGTATTGCCTTTTCTATGTGGGATTTCGGGTGCAAGGAAATTATAATGTGTGACATGATGAAGTGACAGTAGCCGGTGCTCACTTCCCATTCTGTGCGAGTGCAGCAGCGTAGCCATAGTAGCGATAAAATGTTAATACCATATAGCTCCTGGGTTACTCTTCAGATTCTCGTCACTATGTGTGGACACTATTCATGTTTTAATGGCTCTGCTGTGATATATATAAAGCCCGGTTCACGGGCCGTCCGTAGTCTTGGATGAGGTCCAATGTGGGTCAAGCGAGGCTCATCGGGGCTCTTTAATGCAACTTTGGCCGAGACTAATCTAGCACAAAGCCCAACGTTAAGTATCTTAGTGGAAGATGTAGAGAAGTTTCTACACCCCTGGGCTTTTCAGATTACGTCTGTTGGCTGTGGCGTCCCTGAGTAGGGGTCCTGTATGCTCCAATGAAAGTAGAGCAGAATTAGGTGACTGAGCCTTTAATACAGTTGCCCTTTGTAATCATATCAGGAGCAGATGAGGTTCTAGGGTGAGGAGAATTATGGGGAATCCTTCATGTGACCTCTTTTTTTTTGCTCCATGACTTCAATACCAATGTGGAAAAGATGAAGACGTGAGTATATGTTTAACATGTTTAAACATGTTCACGCCCTGATATAGCATCAGTTGAACCCACTACTCCATCACCCTGTCAGAAAGTCAAGTTCAAGTTCATGGGTGCAGCCTGTCTGTCTGCAGCCGGTCGAGGAGTTAAGAGTGTCTGTGGAGTAAAAGGAGAGGAGACGGTGGTGGGTGGCTGGGTGGTACATAGCCTTTGACCTCTGTTAGAGTTGCTATGGGAAAGAGGCCGGCCGTCTCAGTAATGTACGACTGAAAAGGCCGAACTGTCAGAGCTGTCCAGTAGACATCAGCCCCCCACCACACACACACACAGGTTCACACACACTCACAGATGGTGCGAGCCAGCTTGGGAATGTTAGCTGTGAGAGGAGACTTTATGTTCATCAGGCGCTGTTATAATTCATCCAACCTTTAGAGTTAGTCTACACTATCTCCTTCTATCCTTCTCTGATGAACCACTTGTGCCTCATTTTTCAGCCTCATCACATACGTGTGAATGCCCATTGTGTGTGTGTGTGTGTGTGTGTGTCTGTGTGCGTGTGTGTGTGTGTGTGTGTTGTGGCCTTACAGGCTAAAGACACTGTGGTAAAACAACACTTGTCAGAAAAGAACATAACTAATGTTGCGAACAAAGAGCTTTGTTTCCTTCTCCAAACAAAAACGGAAAGGCTTTCCCACTCGAGCCTTTTCAGCCAGTAGCAGCAGAGGTGAAGGACATTTTGCTCAAAAAGTGTAGCCCCTTAAAACCATCGTATAGAGAACATGAAAAAAAAAAGTTCTGTCCTCCATCTCAGTAAAATTACATAACAAACAAAGCCTTTCCTTTTAGTGGTTTCTATGAGGACTTGATGCATCTGTCCACGTTAAGATCTCTGGTTAAATATAGTTTCTACTCTGCTGTTTTTATCCTCTCCGTTATCAAGCTGTTGGGATAAACTACAAAGATTTAGACATATAGATAAAATATGAAGTGACGTGACTTAACCATACGTGCGTCTGCTCGTTTTAAGATTTGTCAGCGTTCAGTGTTTGAGCTACTGTGTCAGAGTGGGCATGCAAATCTACTGATTGTAATATGTGCATGTTTCCATGCCCCCTCTCTCCGCTGTAAATGTGTGCAAGTGTGGCCTCATTTAGGGCTGCATTTATTCAGGGGAGGGGTCCCACGAATAAAAGAGTGTGTATTTGCATACGCTGCATGGTGTCTGCAGAGAGGGAGCAGTCAAAAAAAGATATCAGAGGTGGACAAAGAGAACGAGGACAAATCCTTCATTGTGGGGTTGGTGGGAGAAAGGGCTCGTCTGAATTGGGGAGTGGGTGAAAATTGACAGAGAAAGGGTTCGGGCTGGTTCCCTGTGGGGATAAAAGCCTTAAGATCCCTCCATCCATGCAGCCTGAAAATGGAAGAGAAGAACAACATGCAGAGCACAGGGGCCTATTTTTACAGTGCATGAAAAGGAAGTTTGTTTTTCTGTAACACTGCCCACAGAACGAAAAACCACGCACAACAGCAAAATGCAGTTTTTACCACAACACACTCACCGTCGTTTCAAATAACCGTAGGTTTAATAACCAGGAGACTGCAAAATTATTATTGCATTTTATACACTTGTCCTTAAAATTGATCTCCTTTTATATGTTACTGATCTGTAGGGGCTCCATTAACCCTTTTTATGTGTTCTTTTCCCTGTGGCCCATTGTTTTTTAATCTCTTTTATGGCTTCTGTTTTTTATTGACTGCTCAGCACTTTGCTAGCTTTATAAATAGAGGTTTAATTTTTTATAATCCCAGAGAAAGCCCGTGTTCCAGTGAAATTACCTTTCTTTCTTTCTGTCTTTCTTTCTTTCTTTATTTCTTTCTTTCTTCTTTATTTCTGTCTGTCTTAAAATGTGACATACTTTATTGCATCTAATGCAGAGTGGATGAGTGGATTATGGAGCCAAGTTGGATTGTCATGTTAATGATTCCCTCTGTCATATCTCCTCAGGATGGGACCGGATTTGCGAGATTCTCCGGACTTTGCTGGAAACTTGCTTTGGCACAAGGACATTGTGAAGCAAACTCAGCAAAATGTTGTCGTCAGATCCTTGTTCACACCACAACATGAACTCAAGGGATTATCAGTCAACTAAACTCTGCAAGATCAGTGCTATGTAAAAAAAAAAAAAAAAGTATAAATGTAACATAATAAAAAGAAAGATATGCTGCTCGTAGCTGCTTTGCTGTATGAATGTTGTGTAATCAGACATTTCTATGCATTTTTTTCTGACGTCATTTATGACACATTAATGTTATTACTGGATTGAAGTTAAGTTCTGTCGATGACTTTAATTTGAAATAAAAGAAAATGAAAATATGATCATCTCTGCGTTGCAGTCTTGTTTTAATTAGAGCAACAAAGTATTTTTTATTATTTTTATTTTTTTTGTGAGCAATTAGACCAGAAAACCTTAAATTCGGAGAATAAATTATTGCTGCTGCCATTTTGAATGATGGAGGATTTTCAACAGCGCAAAAAATGAAATTAAAATGCGTTTAAGTGTCTGTTGGATTCTTTTTTATTCACATGGTAATGTGTGTGTGTGTGTGTGTGTGTGTGTGTGTGTGTGAGAGAGAGAGAGAGAGAGGCCCCGCATTAAGTTTGAATTAGGAGGAGCAGACAGACGCGTGTTGAATCAATGCAGGAAAGAAAAAGTTCATCAGCCACAAAACTCAGTGGACAAACTATTAAAATATGTAGTGTAATAAAGTTTTGTTCATTGCATTCATCATTTATTATTAATCGGGGCAATGTAAACAGTTTTTTCTAAGCCTTTTACACACACTGTGCAGATGTTTTGCTGTGCTTTGCAAAAAATAAAAATATAAATAATAATAATAAAAAAAAAAAGATCCCAGCGTAGAGAAACGTAATGAGCCTGTTAAATGTTTCAAATTAGGTTTAAAAAAAAAAAAACATGTAAATAATCTGTGACTTTCTGTTGTTTACTGCTCCACAACAGCTCTGGGTTTGGACGATTAATCAGGTTTGGGGGATTACAGGCCGATTACAGGCCGATTACAGGCCGCCTGGTGTCGGTCGGACTTCAATCAGTGTCCGACTCATCTGTGTCCGGAGTCAAACAACAGATGGACACGCGCAGGGTCAACAGCGGATTATTTCCGTGTCTTTATGTGGAAACAAGCACAACGCTCGTCCATTTGTCCATTAACTGAGTCCAGGATTTATATTTAGTCTCCGTTTGAAACTGAACAAGGCTGCATTAAAAACGAGAGTGGACAGAAACACTGTCAGTGATGAGATCGATTCAGTTTCAGTCACTGTTGAATTGTTTCTATGTAAAAACATGTAGAATAACAGCAGAATAACATTTAGTCCCATGTTGCAATATGAACATAAATGAATATGTGTGTAGTGAATGCAGCATTTAGACAGATCAGAGCACTGAAGGCTATTTGCAGCAAACACACAGTGGGCCTGCTGCTGTGTGTCACCACTGCACAAAGACACAACGTTCACAAGAAGTGAGCAGACCAGGGATTTGCACATCTGAAATGATTCCCAAGCAGCGGTGGAAGTGCTGCTCACCGAGGCCCATTCACGAGTCAGCATGCTTTCAATCCATCCAAACACTACACCAGCTGATTTCGGTGATTAGTTCCCCTCTCTGGATGAATGGAAACCAATTAGTGAAATCAGCCTCTGTAAAGCCTGGATGGAACGAAAGACTAAATGTTCAAATGGTTTTGTAAAAATCTGTTACACTGGTGTGATTTTCATCATTAAAACGTACTTGGGATTCTGCTGGATTTATCCCTAAATGCTCTGAAAATGTTTCTTTCTGCAAACAAGTGTTAGAAATAGATCAGGAATAATCACGACAGCTCCTTCTGCAGCCTGAAGAAGTTACTTTGGTTAAATGTTGCTTTTTGATGAGTGTCTTGAGAGGTGGGGCGGCCGGCCAGGGACCTGTTGGTGAAGTCCCCGCAGGTCGTCTGGGGTCAGGCGTCATGATCTGGACAGTCCCCCAGAGGGCAATAAACAGGCCAGAGAGATGCTGAGGTCAGAAGCCGCCTGAGTCAGGGCCAAGGGTTAAGGGCAGATCATTAAGTGGCTATTTCCTGCTATTCCCCAGTGACCACCAGAGTCACAATGGACAGGTGAATGTGTCAAGTCCTGTAGGAGGTGAATAAAACCTGGTTACTGGAAGATAAATGAAAAATCAAGTCCACTATCAATACATTGTAGTGCTACTGATCTGATTCAGAGTGCTGATGATCTCTTCTCTTCTACAAAATACTAAAGACAATTTAATCGTTTGAAGAATGTTCAAATTAAAAACCAGAGAGAAAACTGGACCTCACAGCTCACGTTGAGGAATCCAAACATTTTGGAGGGAAAGTGGGTGCGAGCCGTTTCTGCCTTTCCAGCCACTGAAGGAGCCTGTGTATATGATCCTTTAGCATAAGAATGGAGATGGGGCCTGTGAACTCCTCTGACACTGACCTTTCTCTCCCGGGATGTGAATAGCATCACTCAAGAGCGGCTCCGCAGCCTTTCAGGCGGACCGGAGACCCTCGCCTAAACTCCTCATCAGGCTGATTTAATGTATCCTACGAGTTCTTCTTCATCAACCAAACCAAACCCCGCTGCAGCTTCAGAGGAGGAGTCGCACTGCAGCATTTACTGGAGGCGCACACCCCTCCATGCAGCCCTGCCTCTGGGCCTCAGCACTTTGGGAAGTTAGAGGAGCTGGTTTGAAACGACAGGGGGGCCCTTTCTCCTTCCCAGGGGTCTGGGTCTCATCATAATCAATTGATTCCTCCTCCTAGGAGCTGATGTTTAATAAACTATTTATCAGAATGTCAAAGTGTAAAATACAGAAGTACTTCTTACTACCAGCCAGAATCATAGTGAAGATCAAAACCAGGACACTTAAGAATGATTGTACCCTATGATATATATATAAATATATATATATATATATATATATATATATATATATATATATATATATATATATATATATAGTAATAGAAACACAGTGTAATAACATGAGCCGAATATCATTAACATGAACAGCCCTGTTTAAGTTTGCTTAATGCTTAGCTTGAGATCTTTCTTTAGTGGTACTTTTTGTCCTCTATCTGCTGACTAACGCAAAACCCTTGATTTTTTAAACAGTTTCAAACTGCTGCAAAGCTCCTGTGTCTGATCTCAGTTTATTTGAATTCACCTTTAGAGTCCAGCACTGGGCTGTTCTAGCTGTCCCTGTCCAATATGAAGGTTTTGACAGAGAGCTGAACCTCAAGAGAAATAAGGATAATGTGAAGCCAAGGTGGCTCTTTGGTTTGATGCTTCAACCTGCTTTAATCTAACATTAGGAAACTGAATCTTGTATAAACACACATACATAGTAACAACAACAACATATTACTTATTACTGTATAATAATGCCTAATGTTTTTTTTTTTATTATTACTAATTTATTTTTCGTTCTAATTTTGAATTAATTGATTATTCTTTTTTTTTTTTACATCCGTGTTTACAGCTGCAGTGCGGCCTTTGATTGGTGTTCACAGCCATCAGCGCCGCAGCGTGTCCCGCCTCCGGCTGCAGCTGACGGACAGTCGGTGTGATGTGCTGCAGAAAACCTGCAGCAGCTCCGTGCAACATCCTGTTTTTATCACAGGCCTCGTAGCTCTTAGATGATTTTTTTTTAAAAGGCAGGTGATAAGATTCACAGTAAAGAGACTCGCCTGCAGGTGCGTTTGGTTAAGTTTTTTATTTTGAGGGCACGGTGTGTAGAGGAGATGCTCGAGGTGTTGGTCATTTTTAACGCACTATAATGCATGTGTTAACCAAACATGCAAAAATAAAAAATTAAAAAAGTGCAGTAACTTTATGTTTGACACGTGTGTGTTAAAAAATTCTCACCCACACTTCCACCTCTTACAATCTCTGATTTCTATAATAAACATTTTCAAAAATTTAACAATGAAACGATACATATTAATAATAATAATAATTAATAATTCTTATTATTATAATTCACGCCGTATTTTTTTCTTGCGGTGCCAGAACGAAAATTAAAAATCCAGCGCTGTAAACGCTGTAATTCAAAACAAAGCACTAATAATTAGGAAACTGTGATTTCTCACTGACATCATACCGTGTCTGTTCCTAACCCTCAACTAAAACACCAACACAGACCACAAAGAGAGAACAAGGAACAAGGAGGCAGCCTTTCTTTTTTTTTTTTTTGATTTTTTGTTTTCTAAATAAATAACAACCAACACCACATTTAATCCTTTGTGAACTTACTAATTGGTTTTCATATCAGTTTCACTGCTTATTTAATGAAGTGCCATCCAAGATGTAATTCGCACACCCACGTCTGACACAGTAACGTTAGAACAAAGCTTTCTTCTTGAGACAGGGGGCTTGAGAAGCAGGTGGCACCAGTTCAGAAACTGCAGGTTGAGGTTTCAGGACAAAAGCTGAAGAGGGCTGTTCATGCCTACGGTGCAGGTGGAGACAATGCTGAGTGATAAAGTCCTGTTCGGCTGCACATCACTTGTCAGATTGTGACGTAGTGTCCATCAGAAATGTCTAACACTGGGACAACAGGCATGTCACACCGCTAAACGTCTTCCAAAATAGCTGATGTACAATTGCACGCATCTAGGCAGAGGGAGAATGATGAGATTTTCTAACTCAATCAAATAATAATTATTTCCATTTAGAAGAAAACAGAAATACGTGCCTGACTATGACTCCTCAAACTCAAAAGGTTTCAGGAAGTGAGGAATAAAGTCTCACTGCATGTGAGAGAAAGACAGATGAGCCCACATTAGGGTGCAATCAGTGCTGTGCGCATGCTCACACGAGGAGTGGAAAGGCTCTTCGGAGCTGCACACAGCGTGGGATGGCGTTTTTCAAAAAGTCCACGTGAGGTTGCTACCTTTTTCCCCCTTCCCTCTGCAATCTGTCACGACGTGCTGCCAGCGTGGCTTTGATTGGCTGAGGATGGTCATTGAGAACAGGCGGTCAAAGGTGAAAGGTAAAATGTAACATGGCTGCTCGCTCACGGCTGTGAGTTGGTTCACTTCAGCAAAAACAGGTTCGGATTTTACCCACTGCTCAGTGAGCGACAGAAATATACACAGTCGTGTTTTATATCACCTTTATTTTACCTTTGCATGAATATTCCTGCAGGATGAGATGAAGAGAAGCAATAAATGAAATAAAATGGAACCATTTGTGTTTACAAGCCTCATATCTAGTCACAGTAACGTCGGTCTCCCTGAGGTTTAGGTCCATCACTGCAGGAATTCAAAGCCACATTCCAACAGGCTGATTTTAGGGTGATTTACCATTCAGCATTTATATGGACACAGGGGATTCAAACCGTGTCTGATGTGTGGCTGCTGTGTTAGCCTTTGACCCCAGACTGTCTGGGAGGGGGAGGGAGGGGCCACGGTGACAGAGAGTCAAGGTCAAGGGGAAAGGGGGGGGGGGGGTGCGGGGATGTGGGCGTGGGCAGCATCTGACGGCTGGAAGGGCCCCGTGTCTGGGAGTGCAGAACCCAGACAGTCCCAGACATCTATGTGAAGGGAGACAGTGCCGTGGGTGAACCCCCTTTTTAGATCCCCGAGTCCTGCACTGTCTGCTCCCAGTCACCTCCGTGGCCCTGGAGGAGGAAACAGAGCCTGCTGATGTCTAGAGACTGGCGGGGTGATGGTTCCCACACTGGAGGAGCAGGCAAAAATCGAAGGATCACTAATCCTTCAGACAGACACATGTTAAATACACTGTTTCTAATAATCATTACACGACTTATTTGTCTGGTTATATCATGTTTATTGTTCACTTACACTTACAAATATAAACACAACTATACATTTGTAATAATTGCTTTTATTATTTCACTACTGAGCTCTGGAAAATATTTGCTTGTGTAAAACACATTGTATATTAATGTCTATGCATAGATTCATTGCGTTATTATTTTCAGGTCTTACTCTCAATGTTTTGCAACGGCTTTGGGTATTGGGAAGGACATCCAACACACTGCTTGTGAAATATTGAACCATCTTGTTTCTAAAATATTTTAATTTAAACTCTTGGAGTCCCAAAAACAAAGGTCAGAGAAAAATTCCAAGAAATGTCAAGAAATGTTTATGACAGAACTTATGTTTTTCGTTTTTTCTTTCCTATGATTTCATTTATTTTGTGACTTATTGGAAAAACTCAATCCCGTGGTCAGGAACCACTGTGCAAGTCCATTCTCAGTTCATGTGAGCTTTAGGTACACACACATTTCCACATCCTGCCTATGGAAGTTGTATATTAATAGTAACAAAAATTTATAATTAGGTGCTATTATTAATTAAATAATTAATAATGGCACCTCACTTCAAAACTAATAATTAATAATACAAATCCTGCATACGCCCATGTTTCTTTTTCCTGCTTCAGCTCACTAATGTGAAACAACCCTCTGGTGTCCAACTGCACAGTGAAGCTCAAATCTCCAAGTGAAGTTACGATAAGCAAAATGCGGAAGTAGGATTTTTCACTTATTACTGCTGCTTTTCCTTTCTGTAATCATCTGAATAATTTCCCCACCACTGCCAGCCGGGCCTAAAGGCAAACACACCAACACACACAGTGGATTATTTCAAGGTGACACCTCTTTGAAGCAGAAGCAGCTCCCTCTGCAGGTAATAAACGGTGCCACCTTCACAGCAGAAACCTATATGCTATGACCCCAGCCCCTCTGTTAACCCTGCCAAACAACGTAACCTGTCACAGACACACACACACACACACACACACATGGTCACAGATATAAGGCCCCTCAGACCTCCCGGGTGATCTGCAGTGGAGCGTGTAGCCACCTGTCAATCACCAGATCTCAGCCGCCTTAAGAGAGACATTTCGTCTGGGACAACAGCAGCCCGTCCCTCCCCATACATTCGGCCTCCCCTAGCAACCATCGCCGGATGACTGAGAGGCTTTGTCCCCTCACAACGGGAGTCCACCATTGAACCCAGAAGCCCGTAGAAACCAGAATTAGAGGGTGCCAGAAAGGGGTCTTTTCTGTGAAACGAGGGTGAAAGCTCTGTTCTTGTCCTTACGTCTGGGATTCATATCATGGGCCTGAATGGCGTCCCCTCCTCCTTTTAAATGTTGGTGTAACGGAGCGAATGAAGGGCCTAGCGGTGAGCGGATAGGATCATGGTTAATCTGCTGTTCCTCTCCACTGTGGTCTGATAGGGACACTTAAACAGCCCCTGTGGGCAGTTAGTGGCCTGGGGAGGCCATCGGAGCTGAGAGGTTACAGCGTGCACAAGAAGGGAAAAAGATGGTGGCTAGTGGTGGGAGATGTTTAAGAATTCAGTTAAGTAAAAGTAATACAAAACTATACTTCAAGAGTAAGTTCTCCATGTTGATAAAATGTAACTGGAGTACTAAAGGTACTGCTTGTGGAGAAAAATGGGCCTTAGTGATCCTATATGACATTATTAAACCGTCCAGAAAGCTGACTCAGCAAGTTTGGTGAATCTCATCGTTGTAGCTGAGTTAGAGCTTTTTACAGCCTGTTGGGAGCAACAATGAATCTTGTGTAGTGTATGATGAAATATAACCATCAAATAAATGCAGTGAGCCTAAGCTACAATGTTTTCCAGTGGGATGTAGTGGAGTAGAAGTATAAAGTGTAGCTCGAAATAATACTCAGGTAAAGTACCTTGAAACCAGAGATCGCCAGCTGACCACGCTCTTTGGTAAGGATCAGGAGCCGCTGGTTTAATATGTAGAAATGCACTGAAAGCATAGGTTAAGATATACGCTAGCTCTTGATTACAATGGTGAGTAATACAGTGGTGCACTGTGTGGTAAAAAAAAAGACCAGATGAATGGTAAAAAAGGTTTTTGGGAGTCCGATGCACCTGCTGAGAAGTAACCTTTGGAAGACACTGAAGCTGCACAAAACACGAGCAGACTGAGCGCGGAGAGAAAACAGTAAAAAGCCTCGAATAGTTTATGAACAGTTTTATGGACTTGTGGATGTTTTGAATAGGGCCTTTTACTGCTCTCTTTACATGGAAGCGAACACAGATCGCTGAATACATCTCTAACTGCTGTAGATCCTCATTACTGTAAAGTGAATTCAGTGGCGTTGTACCAGAGAGTGACTGACACATGTCTGTAAACTGCGAGAGCGAAACGATCCTGCAGCATAATCACCATTAGACCTATTACAGTGTTTTCATAGAGTAACGGTCAAAAACAAAAGAACAAGAATCCACAGCCAGGTGCTCTAACACGACCTCCCACGTTGGACTTAGCCCTCTACTAGTCTATACATTTTACGTTGTATGTATAGAAGATTAGAAGCTAATCTCAACCTACAAACAACATGGCGTGCAGAGAAAACACGCTTTTCCTGGTTTGGCCTTTATCATTAATGAGCGTCTCGGCGGCCCCCTGTATGGGCGTATGTTTTGTGCAGCTCCCATTCTAAGCTCTGGTCCTGCACCCTCTTTCCCACCCTCTCCTTCGCCCAACCTGTCAATCAAAGATCATGATTGAGCCCGGATGGCAGGCAGTCAGTCATCAGCAGTGAAAGTGAGGCCTAGCCTCTCTGTCCCTCCCCCTTTTCATGCCCCCTTACCTCCTCAAGTTTCTCCATCTTGCCTTCTTTACCACCCCTCCTCTCCTGCTACCCCGATTACATTTCGTGTTTTCCACTGCTGATGGCACATTCGCAGTCAGCTTCTGTCCAAAGGAGTGGAAACTTTTTTCAAACGTGGCTGTCAGGCCGCCGTAAGGCCTGACTCTCTCGCCCTCGGAGGCTAAGGCCTGTATCATTTGAAAATAAGTCTGATTTCGTTTTAACAGGCCCCTGCATTTGCCCTTTAAGTGGCTGATGAATAAACATGAGCAGAGCTGGGGCGGGAACTGCATGGATGAGAAGGGGCCCGATCTGTGTGTGTGTGTATGAACTTGTGTGGGGGGGGGGGGGGTATCGAGGGCAATGTGGGAACCTTTCTTCCCAGCAGGGCTGCATCTCGTTTAATTGGAGCACTTGTGGCACCATTACCTCCTTTACTCAAACACGTTACTGATGACAAAAGAAAACAGCACTAAGCCTGCTTTTGTTAGCCAGGAGACTGGACGGGGAGATGGATTCCTTGCTCCTCACGTGTGGGAATCATCCACACTCCCCTTTCGAGCTGCTGCTGCTGCTGCTGCTGCTGCCTGCGACCAGTGAAACGCTGCATCCAGATGGACAGAACACAGAGCGTGTGGAAGTTTGAGCCACTCAAACCCCCCCCCTAATGTTTGGTGTATGAATACACAGGAATTCTGGTGATCAATTTTAAGTGGCTGACTCGATGCATATGGGTGCAGCCCTGTCAGTGAACTTGCTCTTTTGCTACTCTTTGACCTGAGGTCAAGTTGATGAGGCTGGTAGTTGTTGGTCACCAGTGTCCCGTGAGAGCAATAAGGGTGTGACCTTTACCCCCAGTCTGACCCTGGCTGGAGGGCTTTTAAATGAGGGAAATATGCTTCCTCTTGTTAGTAAAGCCTGACTTTTAATACCAATATTTTCTTTGCTGTTGGTATAGAAAGAACATATTTGACAAATGTTCAATTCAAATGAGGTGGATCAAGCAATTACAATGTTTTATTAATAATTATTCATCAGTTTTCAAAATGACCATAAATACATTTCATTGTTCAAAACTGACTGCAGCACCCTTCAGCTAGGAGGTTTTATCAAGATATTCAAATAATATATCTACACTGACACTTAACACCAGACAAGACAACAAAATTAATTCCATGTGTGAGGACAGAGAGAGGGCACGGCTACAGGACACACAGGACATCAGAGAGGAGCTGTGAAGCGCTAGCAAGTGAAGACTGTCTGTCTCCACAACAAAATATATAAGAATCAAATCAAAATGGCCACATAAACAACAGAAAATCCCACATGCATAAGGATTTTTTTTGTCTTGAATATTCATTCATATCAGTCTATGGACTGATGTGCTACATAAACAAAACTTAAATTGATTGGAAAGTCATTAACATGGAAAAATCTAGCTGATAACATTTTACTCTATCCCCTTTATTTAGCATTTATAAGACAAAGATTAAGATTTCAGACTTCGTTTCTAACTCAATGCAATGTTGTTTGCGGTGTTTTTGTTATAATGGAGTGTGCGTTAAACGTCCATGAAAGTGGTCGACAAATACTGTGAATTAATAAACACTTACAAATATCAGCATATGTTCATGGCTTCATTATAGTGTGTTATAAACCACCAAAAGTTCATGGAGAATTTCTCCTAAGTGAGAGAATTGAAGTCTTATCAAACATCCTATTGCACCTCATGACGTATTTTCTATAATCAGCAACATGATACATAACTTCCACAAATGTAAAAGCAACTGAAAATAAAGAAAATTGAATATAATTTAAAGCATCTAATGGCCATAATTTAAAAAGCTAAAACTATGCAAACATAGCAAAACAAGCTGTCAAAATAAAGTTGCGAAACTTTTTAAGGAATATGGTTTTGAATATTTCTGTCACAGCTACCTAAATGATTGAGGGTTACATTGTTGTGGTCATGTTCTAATCCACTTGTCTCTCAATACTGACATGAGGAAAATCGTGCCACTAGAACCAAGATAATTTTGCTTATTTAAATATATTTTTTTACATTTTACTTGAATATCTGTTGGTTTAAATGGTAAATTAATATCATGGGAAACAAAAGATCATATTCACTTCACTACAAACAAACAAAACTGCAATAGATTCACTGTGGGCCGTGTGTCACGAGGTCTAGTGATCTTGATGCTCCAAGGTGAAATTTGACGCTAATCTGAAAAAAAAAAAAAAAGAAAATAAACAAAATAAAAACATAATGTGTAAAAAACCATAACACTTCACATCACACATGTAAATATTATCACATTAAACAGACTGTGCAAGTAACAAGTTTTGATACATTTGTTTTATTCTACGATCTGCATTGATTTATTTGTTGGTTTATTACACTGAAGTCAATTCTTCATTCATTACAGTGTGACATCTTATCAAAAACTATGATTACTTTCCACAGCAAACTGTACTTCTGATACTTCAAGGTCACTTTGAGGAGCTGCACGCGTGAAACTGCGCTGGGATTAAAAACCCCACATCCACAAGCAGCACAGGTGAGCATCACCAGAAGCACAGAGCACATGGTCCGTGTCAGTATTTCACATTCTAGCCCACAGTGAGTGACAGCAACACGTCAGCGGTGCCATACTGTCTGCAGTCACATCATCACCCTAAATAGATATTCCTAACAAAGAACAGCATTTACAACGAGGCACACATAGTCTCTGCAAATTTGGCTCTGCTGCCACCCAGAGGACTCAAAAAGCAGCACGTATCTCAGCAACAAAAGCGCTACCTGCATGTCTGTGGTATGGTATGAGATCAGCATATCTCCGTGAGCAGAACGCAGGTGTTGGATAAACTAACGTGACACTTACGCATCCTTTCTCTGCATGTGGTTGTTGTACTGTATCATGGGAGGGATGCTCTCTTCATCTTCAGGAACCTGTGAGCAATGAGATAATGAAAAACAAAATGTAATTCAAAGAGAAACAATAACCATGCAATCGGCCATTTTTAAGCACTTATTCGTGTCAGGAAATGGGAAATTGTATGTTCCTGGTCCTGAATTACAGAATTTCTATTACTTCCTTCCAGATCTCTCACCTCCCAGTAGACCTCATCATTAAAGCAGTTGTCATCTGCAGGATCTCCCCATATAGGTAATCTTAAGATGGCGCCTAACAAGAGCACAAATACAGTCATCCCAACGAACACAGTCTGGGATACATGTGTTAAACTACAATAACATAACAGTTGTTCATGTACATACTGAACACTTTCAGGTTTTTGGCCAAACAGAAGAGTGAAGTGAGTATTACTCACCGACAAGGATGCCACCGCCTATTCCAAAACAGAGAGCCACACAGAGGCCTGCAGCCTGGTGACCGCCCTGCTTTGCGGGTGTCATGTTTTTGAAGTCCCCGGTAAAGTCGAAGGTGCTAATCAGCCTTTGATACAAAAAAGGACGCTAACAGTGTTTTCCATCAATGTTGTATTTGGCAATAAGACTATAAAGATTACTGCCTTTATTTTGTGTTTACCTCTTCAAGACTTGATATTCTTGTGTCCTTTTAATTATAAAAGTTAAAGCAACCATGACGTCTGGATGCTGGTTCCTATTTGTTTAGCAAGCACAACTCACCCTTCAGTGCCATAAGCTGATTCTGTTGCACATGCAGCGGTAACAGCTCCCACGATGCCTCCTACGATTGCCGGCATGCCATGAAGGTTGTGGACTCCGCATGTGTCATGGATCTTGAGGTGTTTTTCCAAAAATGGCTGAGAGAAACGCATTAGTTAGTTTTGATTTGAGTTTTACAGAACTCAGATTGATGTGAACAGCAGATACACACATGAAAACATCTGCACACACTAAATCAGAGAACACCACACCGTGACGTAGACATATCCCAGTGTGGAGATCACACCACAGCAGAATCCTACAATCAGAGATCCGTAGGGCATCAGCATGAACTCGGCTGCTGTTCCCACTGCAACACCCCCTGCAAGAGTGGCGTTCTGGATGTGAACCTGTGGAACAGGTACAGAACGATATTTTATTCTATATGTTGTTTGTAGGTCATATTGCAGCTTTATGATAAGTGAGAGTGGTTGTAAGTGCAAACACGGGTCAGTACCATGTCTAGTTTCCCGTGCTTGTTGCAGAGGCTTGATATGACCACAGTGGTGAGAACAGATGCAGCCAAAGACAGGTAGGTGTTGATGACTGCTCTGAGTTGCCCATCTCCGTGGTTTGCGATGGCTGAGTTGAAGCTGGGCCAGAACATCCACAGGAAGAGGGTGCCTGTGCAGCAAGCAGGAAGTTAGTGGAGGCAAAAGCAGATATCTCTGTGTGCAACGTTTCTTTAAATCAAGCCCACCAATCATAGTAAAGACATCTGAGTGGTAGAGAGAGCCCTGTAGACGACTGCTCTGGTCCAGGTTCGGTCGATATAGCATGTATGAGATGGAAAGACCATAATAAGCTCCAAAAGCGTGGATTACCATGGAGCCTCCAGCATCTTTAGCCTTCAATAAAGAAAAGATTAGCAGCTTATTAATAGCAGTAACTTTGTTTATTAGTACACTGATTTTAGTTCATCTTCAGTACAATCAGCAGCTACTGTCATTTACTCAACCATAAGAGTCTTAGAGGTGTTCACAGTGAACAGTGTCTTTTGTACAGTCACATACTATGACTCACTGCAAGGTGACATTATTAAGAAAACAAATACAGCGATGCACGTGTCTATGAAACATGAGGGCAACTGAGAGCTGAGCTACATCTGATCTACATTTGAAGGTACAGGTGAGCATAGCTGAATATATGCACAACTTACGTGTATGAGGTTCAGGATAATGTATTCTTCCACAGCATACAGCGTGATCCCAAACAGAGTCATAACCATCAGCTGGACAGGACTGACTTTACCCAGCACTGCCCCGTAGGCGATTAAGCAGCTCGCCACGCAGAAGTCAGCGTTGATCAGACTGAGGAAGTGCACAAACAAAGTAATGTGACATAATTATAATCTTTAACCTTTCCTAGGAAAATATGAGACACAATTTTTTTTATTTAGGGGTAGTATTCAATATTCAAGACCAATAATGATCCAAAGGTAAATTTATGTAGTTACTGATACACACAGAAGTACAACTATCAGTGGCTTGGCTATAGCACTGTCATTATTCGTCATTAGATTGTGTCTCTGTTTATTTAACAACCGCTGAATCCACAAGAGATAAATCTAATGCCCCCTGAAAGTTTATTTCCTTATGGAATTGTGTCTCACGCCTCACTTCCCTTGTTTTCAGTAGAAACCATGCAGGTGAAGACTAAGACTTACTTTTCAATTCCGATTTTGATCTTTCCATCAGTGTAGTCGAGGGAGTGAAACCAGCCCTGCATCAGCAGTGCCCATTGGAAGCCAAAGGCTGAGATGAGAAAGTTGAAACCCACCCCACCGAAGCTGTAGCGCTTAAGAAATGTCATCAGGAAGCCAAATCCAACATAGATCATCACGTGAACGTCCTGGAAACCTGACGTGATGATAGGAAGAGGGCAATCAGAGGAACTAGGCTAAATTACCGGTAACTAAAGGAAAGACAAAGAGAGAGGAAAGGTTCTTCCAACAGGGACAAAGTTACAGTATGTAGGTAAGAAATTATATCAATTAAAAAATAAAATAAAGAGTTTTTCATAATAATAATAATTATAATAATAATTTCATTCAGAAGTGTTATTATTATTGTTAATATTATGTTATTGTCTGTCAAATGTATTATTTTCTACAGTAAATAGGTGAGAAATTAAAACTGTAGTGATTTAATATGCCAGTGAAAACAATGTATATAGTCAGCTTGCTTTCACAACACATCCCCACCGTGGAGGGATACATGAGGGTACATCACACAGACAGGAAACCATGTGAAGATTTCACATGATTTAAAGTGTCGCGTGACTCAAGGACATTACACTATTTACTGTTACTTGCTGATTACATGTTGATATGTTGTGGTGATGGTAATGAACTATCTCAAGGTATACAGGCAAGCAACAGTTTGTGGACACCAGCATAAACCAGTCTCTATCATTTATCATCAACATAACACCGTACCCACCCGGAACGTCTCATGGTACACTGTGTTCCCGCTGCACTGTGAAACGTTATTGTTTGCTTGGAGGAAGCCACGGTATTGAATGCTGTGTTACATAATGAGCATATTCTTCACCAAAGCTTCAGATGTTTCAGACCGTCCTGCCGACACTTACGGGGTGCATTGTGTTGCAAAATAATGTGCTATAGATGTTATATGGGACCTCATTGGTCTCAGACAACAGACCGTGTCAGCACATACATTAATCATCCAACCCCATGTCTTTATGATAGCCTGACATTGACACTGTGGCTTGTAGGTGCAGTACAACCACACCCATGCAATACACGCACACCCCAAGTTGCAGCTTTTATCCACTTTTCCATCTATATTTGTCACATACAGGCATTATACAGCTAGGTGTTCTGTTATTTGTCTCTTTAGCCTCAGAGACATAAGTCGGATGGACTAAAGAGAAGAAACACCTGTGAACAGCTGTGACCTCTCTAAAACAATTTCAGCAAACACTGAACAGTATCCTCCTCTTGGTGGCAATCATTTATTGGCAGACGGATGTTATAGACTGCATTCCTATTAGCTTGGTGAAAGTATTAAAGTGAGTGTTTACAACCAAAATAAAACGTGTTTCCATCCACACAAATGATTAAGCGGTGACATGTCAGCTGTGACTAAACTGCCCTGAGTGGCGTGAAGCCGCAGGGAATACGAGCACCTGCGAGTGTCAGATTCACGTCAACAATAGGAATAATTTGATATTTCTCACATTGTTTTGACCTGTCGTTACAATATGAGAGCAACTCAAGTACAAATGTATTTTACTGCAAAAAAAAAACATCATTTGCACAAAGACATGGACATATAGAACTAAATATACAGTATACTTGCCATTTCTGTAAAGTTAGAAGTATAAAGATTTAAAAATGAAAAGTGTTGACAGGGACCCAGAGCCTTTTAGAAATAGAACTGCATTAAGACAATCAAAATGTTTAAAAAGTTACTTACTTGGATATCTGTAGTAGAAATCATTTTCAATGTCACTTGATATGTTGTTGGCTTTTCTGTAGTCTATCCAGTGTGGATCTGCCTCTATACTATATCGAATAAAAATCCCAAACAAGATGATCATGGCTATCTGCCATACCGTGCAAACTGCAGGTAGACTGATTCGAACATTAGTATTTTTTGGACGGTCACACAACTTCCTAAAGCTTTGAACGCTGCCCATCGTTGTTGGCCAGTTTTGGTTTTTCAATTCTTTTTAAAGAAATAGATATAATAATAATAATAATAATAATAATAATAATAATAATAATAATAATAATAATAATAATAAAATACAAGTTGATAAACAGCTAAATTACTCAAGCGATAAGTTGCTTTAAAAAGTGACTGACACCTTAAAGGTCCCGAGCATCTTAAGCACGAGTGAGAATGTGCTGTGATGCTTTAATATGAGGACACTCCTCCCTCTCACTCCCTTCACATTGAACTTGGAATGATGAGGGTATGAGGGCAACCACAACATATATTTAATTGTTTTATTTTAACATAACATACATAGGATTCACAAGTGATAGTACTGTGATATCAAAACCTTCTAATGCCACAAAGGATTTGCCATCAGAGGAAATATGCTTCATATGCTGATCACACAGGTCACAGATCACATACTGGTGTGATATAACCTAGTGACATGAGAACACTAGGATATTCTCTAGGACATCCTGAATGCACACTGTATTGTTTTTACTAGTCTATATACAGTACACACGATTGCAACCCAGCCACTGAGTAGAAGGATTACATCGCTTTGAAATATTACTGCAGTCTCCTCCCTTAATACAAACACTGCAGACAGGTTAATGTCTTCAAAGAACTTGAAATTGTCCGAGAGAAACCACCTTTAAATCACAAACATGGTACATCTATTGTACAACTTCATTACAACATATAAATATATATATATAGAGATATATACATACATACATCAGTATATGAAGCTTGTTCATACAGCAAAACGCAGAGCCTTGTACATATACTAGTCAGGAAGGGTGTAGAGCATTAAATGTAAATAATATGTATCTATACTGGGCTCCATTAGAAAGATGTATGACAGGTTTAGCTTAGTCAACCATAACATCGCAGTCCAGTAGTTCAAGGTTGAGACAAGGCATTAGTAGCAAGTTCATTTTCACATATTTTAGCATATTGTTCAATTATTCACAAAATAAAATAATTTATTCAATTTGATTCAAATACAAATTATCAGTTTTTTTTTTCCATATATTAAAACTGGTTTCATGTATCTCCATCATACTGTACCTCCCATAGTGATAGATGTGTGCGGTGTAAAGAGTCAAAACAGAGCAAAAAGAAAAAGCACAGTTAAACATACTGCATATCTTACATTTAAATTCCACAGGTAGTGTTAAATAGTATTAAGTCGTATTCTAAAATATTCAGCGATGCAAAATATATATTTTTTAAATTCAAGTGTGATGCATATTTCCCACTGTAAGGATGATTTTAAGAACATGTTTTACTGACCAATACAAATTAATATATTATCACAAATAATTGGAGATCACGTTTCAAGCATTTTGAGTTTCAAGTGTCACAGTTGAACAGTTTGTTACAAATGGACGTACAGCACAACACATTTACACATTTGGTATTTGGCAGTATGAAGTGTCTGTATCATCATACAGCAGTCACTGTGGAGGTCACGTTAAGCAACAACAGACGGACAGACACGGATCACGTTTGTAGCCACTAAGCAGTGTGTGCAGGGTTGTCCTGGAAGTGACCCGACGCTGACTGGCACCGACAACGAGCCACGACTGGATGACGGCTGTGAAGGTGACTCTCTTTGGACGTATCGGTTATTATAACAGATATCCTTTACTATCTAATACTACACTAACAATCTGCAATCTGGCCTGTTTCTTTTAAATTAAAGCTAAAAAACCTCTCTTTATGAAGTACAGTTCAAATTACCTGTTGTACAGAAGAATCTCTTTGGAACAAAAAAGCCATATCAGCAGCTAAACAGAGATCATTGGCCTGATTTTGTGCTCACTAACGATGAACCTCATTAAATTGAGCGGGCACTTATCTCTGCTCATTGATCACACTGCTCTGCTTAGTGCTGCTACCTTGGTGATGTAGCTCTAGCAGACGATATGCTCCTTGGGGACGACGGCTTGTAAGAAGAGTAAAAGCCAGATTAAAGAAAGGGTTGGGAGTACACGTACAGGTACGTACTGACAGCAACTACCCATGAATTTCCAAAGCAGTTAGATGGAAATCTGCCATCATGAATTCTGTTATTTACACCATCAGCTGCTTAAACACTTCTAGAAGTTCTCAGACCCTGATGCAGGGTCTGAATGTTGTTCCAGCAAATTGTACCTCCAACATCTGAAATGCAAACATCAACCTGTGGGCCATCACACACAACCCTAAATACTGGAGATATCAAGGGAAAGGCGTGAGAATCACTTCTTTGTGGTTCATTTCCATAAAATCTGCTACTCTTGAGCTGACATCACACCTCTTCATAGAGTTCCTATCTTCGTTCAGGTTTGAATTTAGAGACATCGTTCAGACTGTGGAAGTTGTTTTTTTTAACATTCTCAATCTGTTGTCAGTATCACTAGTGACTATTAGTTTACACAACTCTTCTGGTGAACGGTTGCACTTTAAAAAAACTATTTACCTCTGTTACAAGAGACGACCTGGAACTACACAACTATTGTTTTTTAGTTTTTTAGTTTTTCCCCGTTCTGCCTCTACTGAGTCATCTCACCTCAACCTCGTGATGTTCTGGTGCTGACTTTAACAACTATTGACATTTGCTCGATGATACACCAATGCAGCGGGTGTGTTGTTTCACGTACTAGTGAGACACTGAACTACGAAGCAAAGGAGGCTCATCTCCAGATCTGCATTACAGCACTGCAAATATGTACCTGTATGATCCTTTATTAGTAGAAAATTCCCAGCAGATACTCTCCGTGTCTTAAAGAAAGTAAAAAGTAATATTGCCTCTGTTCCATTCCAGTGTCCTTGAACAGAAGCCACATTAACCATGTTACTATTTAACCCTGTGCTTCTCTTATTTTGACAACACAAAATGTGTGCTGTAAAAAAGGTCAACAATGTGCTTCATGTACACAAGACGTCAAACTCATAAAATAAAACAGTTCCTGTTTTTAATTTGCTTTTACAATTTCTGTAATCCCCTTATGTGTTCAGCAGGAACAGTCTAATGCTATACTGCTAGGTGCAGAGTGGGAATAATATATATCTTTTTTTTTTTCTCTCAACGTCACCCAAAACATTTAAATATTTGTGATATTTGTGATATTTGTGAAATATATGTAGCACATAGTCACATAGTTCATTGTTGACTCAAACACAACATTTAACATGGCTTTGATGTCCAAACATTAAAGATCTGTTAAATGATCAATAAGCTGCTGTTCCAACCTTAGAAACTCTCTATCAGGCAGAAGATATCTCTGAATTATATCAACTACATCTTTCTCAGTGGTCAGCTCATAATCCTTCTTGTTCTTAAATGGTAAATGTCCCGCCAGCTCACACAGAGCAACATTGAAGGCAGACTCCTCTTTGGCACCGAAGCAGGATATCCTGGGCCATACAGCGATACGCACACCTCTTCTCGAACAGCAATCCTTCTCCTTCTGTATGTAATCGCAGGGCTGACATCCTCTGGTCAAAAACAGGTTGTGCGCAATATTACCATCCACTAGAACGTCTGTGACTTTACAGATGGCTCTGGCAACTTTCTCCACTTCCTCTGACTCTGCGTAAAACAAAAAGCCTGTAGGAAAGTCCGGCAGGCGATAAAATCCCTTTTCAGGAACCAGTGGTTTGACGGACACAGATTCTATCTCGAGCTTGTGGTCCAGGTAATATCCATGTAGGTGCAAATGGTTGACAGAAGCAAATGCTCCTAGACTGTTGAAGCCCACACGAAAGCCAGGGTTTGAGCTCAGCAGCACAGATTCAATACCAACTTGGATGGCAAACCTTGTTAGGACCTGTGGGAAGCAACGTGATGGATCTGGAACAAAGAGACAATGTCCAAACTCCAAAGGGCTGACATTGACCAGCACAACCATCCTACAGGGTTTAAACGATTGTCCATTGTCTTCTAAAGCTCTATCTTGCTCTGTGTCCTTTATCATTTCACATATGACTTCTTCTGGATTTATTTTGTTGAAGTTAAACTGCTTGGCATTGAACTCCTGCTGAATGCTCAGTATCTCCTGAGGCTTTCTTCTCTCTATTCCTCTTTGAATGTTCAGCTGGGCCACATAACCATGTGGTCCAGGGAGGATACGTGTTTGTAAATCACCCAGATGGTAGCGGAAAAGTCCTTTCTCCATCCTCTCTGTCCACCCAGATTGGATGATTGTGTCAAACGTCGATGGTGGTGATCCAGTCCGGTGATTATTTCCACTGCTTCGATGAATATCTGTGACATAGTCCTGTCTGCGGTATACAAACTGGAGCGGCATGGTTGGATCTGCTGGTGAACAGTGACAATAAAGCTCATTGCAATGAACAATAAGTCTATAAAATGTCAGATATCAGTGTAAATACCCGTCACATAGTTTGTGAGGGGTATTTTGTAATGTAAACATGTCACACCCAGCGTGACATGTTTACATTGATTGCAGACTCAATGAGAGTCATATTTATTAACACAGAAGCAACTATATCCAGAATACATGAATTGTTGGGAGTTTATTTTCTCTGTTTCTGATTACATGACTTACTTCAGCTGTACAGTAGCAGCACTGATATCAGGACTGTAACATGAGTAGTAAAAAACATTAAATAAACCAGCTTCATGCTGAAATCAGAGGAGACCACGCTGCTAATCTTGATTCACTGGTTGTGACACAAGCATGAGTTGATGCGACTGAAAGCGGACTCACCTGTTAATTTTGACTCTATATCACCGTGTCAAGCTTAGCGACATGAAACAAACAGTACAGTAAACGCCTTTATAGACGTACAAATATTTCCCATTCACAGTAACATAGATAGTTTTTTATAAACTATAGTTTCCCGGTTAGCTCCTGTGCTAGCTCGAGTCCAGAGTTAGCTAAAGTGCTTCAGTTACCATTTCCGGTTTCCGGTTTCAAAATAAAACATAGTATTAATCTGCAAAATCTGTATCTTTTCATGTTGAACCTCAGTGTCAATTTTTTTCTATGGGATTTTGATGTTTGCATGCATTTTTATGCGTTAGTAAAAATAACAACAGTAGGGACTGCACATAGAAGAAGAGAACATATACATAAAATGAAAACATATTGTCAAAAATGAGGTGAAGCCGATCTGTATTTCACTGCATGAATAGGGTATTATTAAAGAACTTCCTAAGTATTTTGTCACCTTGATTTATTTTATCCTATAAAATATAATCATATAAAATTATGTACTGCATGTACCACAGACTGTACAGGCCAACTATATGTAGTCTAACTGAAACACATCAAAATTACAAAGCCACTCAGTAAAATCTCTATTTGTAATAGTCCATGTCTACAATATGTAACTGTTGAGTCACTTTCCAGTGTTTGCAGGATGATCCTTCTCACCTAATTTTGAAAGAATGACTTGTGGCCAATCAGGCATCATGGTTATTTTAGTCACTGCATGCTTTTGGAGTTAAAGTAGCCAGTGGTTGGGAGAGCAGTGTACTCAGCCTATGGATTAAGTCAACTCGCTGAATTTTACTTTCAGATTTCAATTCTCAGACATAATTAAGGACAAGAAAGAGGAAAGAATGGAAGCAAGCAATGAAGTAAGTAGTGTACAGTATGTTTAAAAATGTAACTAGAATGATTTACATTTTATGTACAAAATAATATCATGTCAGAACAGGAGGGACTTGAGGACTCTGTAAATGAACACCCAAATGTAATTGTGATTTTTCCCACTTGTGTTTCTTTACAAAAGAGAAGTGGTTTAGATGTTACTAGAGCTTCAAGAGTGAGATAATAATAGAGTTTTATCTGTTTGTCAGAACAGATGGCGATCTGGTCTGTCATGGCTCTAGTTATTTTTAACACCATCAAGAGTTTCTGTTACCAACACATAATACTGGCAACCTAAATACTAACTTGTTTAAAACACTAGACTTAGTTTTGTAAAATCAATTTAAAATTAGAGGAAAATAATAATTTTTATGTGTCCTTTAAGATATAATGTACTAACAAACAGCACAATAGACTCAGAAAAAAAGGGGTAAAGAAGAAACATTTTCTTCTGATTGTGTTTTTACAATACGTCTATTATTACATTTTCTCTGATAGTGTCGTACCATTCTCATTTGTAGACAGGAAATAAAACAGAAGATAAAGCTCACACTCTAAATATAAATATGACACTGGGCGCTGATGCAGCAGAGAATTCACGGTCATCATCCTCAGTCATTGTTCAAGGTATGCCATAGATTCTTCCCCTTACTGTGTAGCCTAGAATCAGACTACAATCAATAACCAATTCCATAACAATAGCTATATTGTGTGTGTGTGTACACCTTAATTTGTGTTATTGTATCATACTGTACATCTATAATAGAAAATAGTTGTCCTTGGACATATCTGCACACTAGTTTCATCATGTTAAACTTTCTTGCTTTACACCAGGTCAATCTTCAGCTTCTGGAAAGAACAAAGAACACAAACCTAGTGCCAAATCTGGCCCTGTCACGGATAAAGAAAATGCCATTGAGCCAAAGCTCCAGATAACTTTTAATACATTTACTGTCAAGAATGGTGAAGATCTAAAAGTAGAGATTCCGGTGACTGGGCGCCCAGCACCAAAGATTGAATGGAAAAGAGATGGTCAGCCAGTGAAAGAGACCTCAAGGCTAGAGGTTGCATCTACATCCTCATTAACACTTCTTCATATCAGGCACGCTGCCAGGGAACACTCTGGTCGATATACCATCACAGCAAGCAACGATGGTGGAACACACACAGGAGAAATCTCTGTGGCTGTTCTTGAAAAGCCAGACCCACCGACAGGGCCTGTGAAGGTTGATGAGATCAGTTCAGACTATGTTACCATCTCCTGGGCACCACCTGAATACACGGGAGGCTGCCAGCTAGACAACTATGTAGTGGAGAAACGTGAAACTGCAAGTACAGAGTGGCAGACTGTATCGGCAACGACAGTAAGAACCACAATCAAAATCACCAAGCTGAAGACGGGTAGTGAATACCAATTCAGAGTGTTTGCAGAAAACAGGTATGGAAAGAGTACTGCAATCACCTCTCCTATTGTAACTGCACAGTATCCATTTAGCGTGCCCACGGCTCCTGGCACACCCTTTGTGACGACAGTGACAAAGTATAGCATGATGGTTAAATGGGAGCCACCAGCCAAAGACGGAGGCAGTCCTATTACTGGCTATCATCTTGAACGCAAAGAGAAGAACAGCATTTTGTGGACCAAGCTGAACAAACTTGTTATACCTGAGACTCATTTCAAAGCAAGCGGGCTGGAGGAAGGCATTGAGTATGAATTCAGAGTCTTTGCGGAGAATATTGCTGGACTCAGCCCATCGAGCAAGACATCTGAATGCTATGTGGCAAGAGACCCCTGTGAGCCACCTGGCAAACCAGAAGCTGTTGTCGTTACTAGAGAACACATCACACTTCAGTGGGCAAGACCAAGGTATGATGGGGGAAGTGCAATAACAGGCTATATTGTTGAAAAGAAAGAACTCCCAGATGGCAGATGGATGAAGGCAAATTTCACTAATGTTATTGAGAATCAGTTCACAGTCACAGGTCTGACTGGAGGCCAAAATTATGAGTTTAGAGTCACTGCCAAGAATGGTGCTGGAGTTTGGAGCACACCCTCAGAAAGTGTAACCATCATCGCTCAAGATGTTATTGAAGGACCCACAGCATTCATTGACCCTAAGTTCAAGAGTACTACTGTGGTTCAGGCTGGCGAGACATTTGTTATTGATGCTGATTACTTTGGGAAGCCTCTTCCAACAGTACTGTGGCTGAAAGATGGAAAAGAAATTGAGAAAGCCACACCAAGAATGGATTTTAAAAACACCCTCACTCACACAACTCTGACTGTCAGGGACTGCACACGAGTCGATGGGGGACACTTTGTCCTGAGCCTTAGCAACAGTGGTGGAACTACATCTATTCCCATAAATGTAAAGGTCCTGGATAGACCTGGTCCTCCCGATGGAACGCTGAAAGTAAAGGTTGTAAGTGCAGAGAAGTGTAATCTTCACTGGAACCCACCTTTAAATGATGGTGGTGCAGGTATTTCTCACTACATCATTGAAAAACGAGAGACCAGCCGTGTTACATGGACACAAGTTGAACCACATGTTGAAGCTGTCAGTTACAAAGTGACAAAACTGGCTCCTGGTAAAGAATACATATTCAGAGTTGCTGCAGTGAATACATTTGGTGTTGGTGAATTTCTGGAATCAGACCCCTTCATTGCACAAAACCCCTTTACAACACCTAGTGCACCTTCTACCCCTACAGCCAGCGCTGTGACTGGTGACTCTGTAGTGCTAACGTGGGAAAGACCAGAGAGTGATGGAGGCTCAGAGATTGACGGCTACATCGTAGAAAAACGTGACAGAGAGGGTGTCAGATGGACCAGGTGCAACAAGAGAAGACTAAATGATTTGCGTTTCAGATGTACAGGGCTTACTGAAGGACATTACTATCAGTTCAGAGTAATGGCAGAAAATGCTGGTGGGTCGGGTGCACCCAGTGAGCCAAGTGAGTACATAAAAATCTGCGAAGCAACCTACCCACCTGGCCCCCCTACCAACCCCAGAGTCTCAGACTATTCCAGCAATACCGTGTCTCTGACCTGGTCAAAACCGATCTATGATGGCGGAGCAGCCATCACCGGTTTTATAGTTGAAATGAAAGAAGCAGCGGAAGATGAGTGGATCCCGTGCACACCGAGCACAGGTGTAGAAGACACAAGCTACACTGTGAAAAGACTGAGAGAAAACGCAGAGTATAACTTCCGTATCCATGCAGTGAATGTTGCTGGAGTTGGAGAGGCTGTAAATATACCTGGCTCTGTGAAAGCAGCTGAAAAATTGGAGGCACCTGAGATTGAGTTGGACACAGCCTTGAGGAAGATTGTGAGCGTACGTGCTTGTTCTACTTTACGCCTGTTTGTCACCATCAGAGGGAGACCAGAGCCTGAAGTTAAATGGTCAAAAGAAAGTGGAACTCTCAGTAAGCGTGCTCAAATTGAAGTGACAAGCTCCTACACTGTGTTACTTATTGAGAACGTCAATAGAAATGACACAGGAAAATATGTGTTGACTGCAGAAAACTGCAGTGGCTCTAAAACAGCATTCATCAACGTTAGAGTATTGGACTCTCCTAGTGCACCAACAAACCTACAGGTAAAAGATGTAAAGAGAGACTCTGTGTCGATCTCTTGGGAGCCACCTCTCATTGATGGAGGAGCAAAGATTTTGCACTACATCGTAGAAAAGCGTGAGGAGGCTAGAAAGGCATTCACAAGTGTCTGTAGCAACTGTGTGAGAAACTCATACAAGATTGATAATCTCCAGGAAGGATGTTTTTATAATTTCCGTGTTCTGGCTGTGAATGAGTTTGGGGCTGGCCTGCCAACAGAAACCACTGAGGCTGTTAAAGTGTCTGAAGTTCCTCTGCCTCCTGGCAAAATCACACTCAGCGATGTTACCAGCAATAGTGCAAGACTGTCTTGGGAGAAGCCTGACCACGATGGAGGAAGCAAGATCGCATGTTATATTGTAGAAATGCAAGCTAAGGGAGATGAGACATGGACCGTATGTTCAGAGAGTAAAGCACTGGAAGCAACTATTAATGGACTGACAAAAGAAAGGGAGTATTTCTTTAGAGTTAGTGCTGTGAATGAAAAGGGAAAGAGTGAACCAAAGTCCTTGTCTGTACCTGTTATCGTAAAGAATACTAGTGCTGAGCCCATAATTAATTTGTTGTCCAACACATTCAGCGTGAAGGCAGGGAACGATTTAAAGATTGAGGTTCCATTTAAGGGTGTACCACCACCAACGGCAGCCTGGAAAAAGGATGGCAACATACTGAAGGAAACAAGCAGGGTAAATTTAACCACATCTGACGCTTCATCTCTGATTGTTATCAAAGATGCCACCAGGATAGATGTTGGTACGTATGAGGTGACTCTTACCAATTCTGCTGGAACCACATCCGCTGAAATCTTTGTTAATGTTTTTGAGAGACCTGGACCACCAAGTGACCTCAGTGTGGATGAAGTGAGTGCTGACTTTGTGTCTTTGTCGTGGAATCCACCAAATTATACTGGCGGGTGTCAGATAAGTAATTATGTCGTGGAGAAGAGAGATACAGGGAACACAATATGGCAGACTGTGTCAGCTACAGTTGCCAGAACTTCAATCAAAATATCCCGTCTGACACAGGGCACTGAGTACCAGTTCCATGTTGCTGCAGAGAATCGTTATGGCAGGAGCTACTTTGTTGAATCCGAACCTGTCATTGCCCAGTATCCCTTCAAGCCTCCTGGTCCACCAACCGACCTCCATGTTGTTCAGGCCACAAAATCTGTAATGATCATCGCTTGGAGCAAACCAGACAATGACGGAGGCAGCCCTATCATTGGATATCATATTGAATGCAAAGATCAAAGCAGCATTCTGTGGACAAAGTTAAACAGGAATCCAGTTACTGAGAACCAGTTCAAAGTAACAAGTGTTGAAGAAGGTCTAATATATGAGTTCCGGGTTTGTGCTGAGAATATGGCAGGCATAGGACCCTGCAGTAAGGCTTCTGAGCCTGTCGCAGCGAGAGACCAGTGCGATCCCCCTCGCAACCTCACAGTCACAAACATAACTAACAGCTCAGTTTCTCTCTCATGGGACAAACCAGAATATGATGGCGGAGCTAAAATAACTGGTTACATTGTTGAACGTAAAGAGCTCCCTGATAGTTGCTGGCTTAAGTGCAACTTCACCAACTTACAGGAAACCTTCTTTGAAGTGACTGGCCTCACAGAAGGTGAACAGTATGATTTTCGTGTCATCGCAAAGAATTCAGCCGAGCTCTTTAGTGCACCCTCTCAAACCACAGGCCTGGTTACTGTCCAGCATGATGTAGATCCACCCCAAATTATCATGGAGGACAAATTTAGACATGTGGTGATTGTCAAAGCAGGTGAGCTCCTAAGAATAGAGGCTGACATCTCTGGACGCCCCAACCCTACTGTGTTTTGGCTGAAGAGTGGTAGACATATTGGATCCACAGGAAGGGTTGAGATAACTGCAACAAAGACACGTACCTCTCTACTAATCAGAGAAAGTGTTAGGAAAGATTCTGGACAGTATACTCTGACGCTACAAAATACAGGTGGTACCATTTCTAAAACTATTACCTGCAAAGTCCTGGACAGACCGGGGCCCCCCTGCTGGACCCCTGGAAGTGTCTGGACTCTCAGGAGAGAAGTGCACCCTGTCTTGGGGACCCCCTCATGAGACTGGTGGTGCTGAGATCATGCATTACATTGTTGAGAAGTGTGAAACAAGCCGTGTAGCCTGGACCCTTGTGTATGGTGACATGATGACAACTACTTGTAAGATAACCAAGCTGCTCAAAGGGAATGAATACCTGTTTAGAGTGAGGGCAGTGAACAAGTATGGGGAGGGTGAGACTTTGGAAAGTGAGCCCATTAAGGCCATGGATCCCTTTACCACCCCATCTGCTCCGACTGATGTTGAGGTCACAAGTGCAACCAGTGAGTCTATGACTGTCTGCTGGAAGAGACCTGTCTCTGACGGTGGTAGTCGCATCAGCGGTTACATCATTGAGAAAAGGGAGAAGCAGGGTGTTCGCTGGGTAAGAGTCAATAAAAAGCCAGTCTATGATCTACGGGTCAAAGCTTCTGGCCTGCGTGATGGGTGTGAGTATGAATTCAGAGTCTTTGCTGAGAACACTGCCGGACTAAGTGAACCTAGTCTTCCATCCCCACTCACCCTGGCAGAGGATCCAAAATTTCTCCCTTCCCCTCCAGCAAAACCCTGCCATAGTTGATTCATCTAGATCCTCAATGACTCTGTCCTGGACAAAGCCATTGTTTGATGGCGGTGCTCTAGTTACAGGGTACAAAGTTGAATACAGAAAATCCGAAGAAAAAGAATGGGCTGTTGGTGTTCATAACACAGACAAAACTGAGTTTACAGTGACTGGACTCACATCAGGGGAGGAATACGTTTTTATTGTTAGATCCATAAATAAGATTGGTATCAGTGAGCCCAGTCCAGAAACGGATCCTGAAGTGGCCACGGAAAGAGAAGAGGAGCCCAGCTTTGATGTTAGCACAGAGATGAGAAAGACCCTTCTTGTAAAAGATGGCAGCTCCTTCACTTTGACTGTGCCTTTCACGGGGAAACCTGTTCCCGGTGTGACATGGGAAAAAGCAGATGTAGATCTGAGAGTCAGAGGACTAATCAACACCACCAGCTCAGTTACCTCTATCACAGTGGAACGGGCAACACGCGACGACTCTGGCAAATACATAGTCAAACTACATAATGTGGCTGGATCTGCAACTTTGACACTCAAAGTGACGGTTTTGGATTCACCTGGTCCACCAACTCACATAGAGGTTAAAGATGTGACCAAGAATTCTGCCACTGTTACCTGGGACATCCCTGAGAATGAGGGAGGTGGCCCTGTGAAGCACTACCTTGTAGACATCCGGGACATTAGCCGAAAGGGCTGGACCAGACTCACTGACAAATGTCGGCGATTGTCCTATAAGGTGTCTGACCTGGAGGAGGGAGGAATCTACTTCTTCAGAGTTACAGGGGAAAACGAGTATGGCATCGGTGTTCCAGCTGAGACCAAGGAAGGAACGAAAATGACAGGTACAATCTGAAAAGGATAAATAGACATTGTGAGAGTTGTAATATTTATTAGGAATGATAAAACCAAAATCCTCTGACAGAATTAGTGTCTAAGTAGGATGTAAAACAGAACGGTAAGATTAAGACACATTAAACATCAACGTGTCTCGCCCACTCTCACTAACAGGATTGAATCATGGGATATGCAGCTTAATTTTTAAATAAATTACTGTGACATTTGCGTGTCTAAATCCGATGGAAATATTTTACACAAAGATAAGATATAGGTTAAGTACCTAACCGTGTTTGAATACGCATTATGTTATATGCTTGTATAATTTTGTGTTGTTGTTTTTTTTTTTTTTTCAGATACAGCAGACTGGGAGTCAGATCTAGGAGCTTAGCTTGTTTTTGGATTTCTTTTCCAGAATTAAGTTAATGATTGCCTTGACAAGATCCTCGTGTGTTTCTCATCTACAGTACATTTAGTTTTGGTTTGAGTAGTTAGTTGAGTTATAAATATTTGTGTATTGTGTTAAGTTTCAAAAACATCTACAAGCTCAGAATGAAGAAATTACCAAAAGCTGATATTTTGCAGTTATATTGTTGGTATAGTAGTTATATTGATGTTTTTATATTAGTACGCTGAATTAATGACACATTTTATTTGTAGAAGAAAGATGCATTAATACTGTGATTTTATTTGTTAAAACAATCCTGTGGTTGATACACAAATATAATGAAGATGATGTGAAACGGTATTACAGAGAAGATGAGACAATGTATTAATCTGGATCTAGATCTAGATTAAGACTAGATCAATTACTGTTGTTTCATTAAAATAAAGTTAATAGTAAAAGTTATTAGTCTTGTTTTGGACATGTATGTGCAGTTTCTTATTTATACACTCCTGATATGTAAATACATTTGATTTCTATTACTTATTTTCAGTGCAGTATGTTTACTCTTGACACCATTTTATATTGTGACATTTTAAAATCATTAAGAGATGGGTTGTGATAATGTTGGCAAATATTGTGATTGACATATCTTCAATATTACAATCACAATACTCGATAACTCTAAAAGTCCCATAACAGCTAATAAATGCCATGGGAAAGTGCAGGAAAGTCAGTTCAGGTTTCGTAAGCAAGGCCCATATGTCATGCACCTGCCTATTGCACCGACTAAGATTACTCAGTTATTCGGGTATAACCTCTGAAATAGCATGCACAAAGTTATGTGAACATTTGTTAATAAATAGCAATAATTAATAATTAATATGTACACAGTGAAGTCTACAGATTGAGATTAAAAACATTAAAACCTATAACCAACTAGGATATTTTTCACTAGAGATTTGACAATCCAATTTCCTGATATACATGAAACCTAAACTGGGTTAGTTTAGGTTTCATTAGTTAAATAACTTTCATTCAAAGTTATTTAACTAATTGAATTATAAAGTGAAGGTCTTCAATGTCTTTTTTTGGAGACTTAGTTGAGTTGAAACTACTGGTTTACTTACATGTAATGCTAGTTCACCCGTCTCCAACACTGATGATCGTATTTGATCTATTTTATTATATTATATTATTATTATTATATATTATATTATGCCTGACACTTTATTGTTAACAGTGATGCATCAACATGTGAGCAGTGTTTTACGATTACAGCTGTTTTAACAGCTTTATGTAAAGTTAACTAGTGACTTAGTACTTCAAAAGGACATGAGTAATATATTATTTATCTCTTTATATTATATATTATATATATTATATTATATTATATATATATATCTTTATATTAGTTGTTAACATTTTGACACACTTGACGAGTGCATTTGTTTGGCAGAGCGTAACTATGGGAACAATGACGTAGCTGCAGGCAGCACAGAGACTGCGCCAGCCAGATACCGGAAGTAACGTTGCATGTAAACGTTTAGTAGTTCGGTGTTTAACTGTTTACAACAAGAGTAACTTCACATTTTCAAGTCGATATCTTCAAAATGGGAAGCAGCACAAGTCACCTTAGCAAGGAGAATGTCTCAGAGTACCAAGTAAGTGACCAACTTGGATGTTAACTAAGTTGCTAAAGTTGAGAGGAGTTGTTTTTTTTTGCGTCCCGTAACAAACGAGGAAAAGAAAGTAGCCATTTTAGATGAATATTCATGGCGAACGGTATAAAGTGCACAGTAGTTAGAAAAGATGCTGTTAGATTTAGGTAATGACGGTCTTTAGTCATAATATTTCGTATAAGCTCAAAGTTAAATGTGTTGTTGATGTCAGGAGAAAACGTATGACAGCGTTGAAAGAAAAAAAGCGAACTCCTTTTGCAGGTTAAAATGTGAATAACGCTGTTTTCTCCTTTTAGGAACTGACATTCTTAACAAAGCAAGAAATTCTTCTGTGAGTGAGCATCTTCATCACATTACACTGACGAGACTTGTTAACAAAGACATTTTAATCCATTTAGCACACTTGTTCGTTTTTGGTTTCCTGTTCTTAGTGCTTACAAGAGATTCATGGAACTGTACGAAGACAAGAAGAACCCTCCAGACCCTCGAGTCTCCAGAGTATCACTGGACAAGATTGTTAAACTACCAGAACTCCAGGTAAAGTTAGATTAAAGTGTAAGGAAATGTGAACCGCTCAAAGCTAAGATCATCCTGTGCAACAGGAGGAAATACTGATAAAGTGTCCTGACACTTTGTACTTGTTCTTTTGCCAGTCCAACCCCTTCAGAGAGAGAATCTGCCATGTATTCTCAACCTCTGAACTGAAAGACGGAAGCCTGTCCTTTGAGGACTTTCTGGATCTCTTGAGCGCCTTCAGTGACTCTGCTACCCTGGAAATCAAATCCCACTATGCATTCCGTATATTTGGTAAATATGCTGACAAAACTTGAGCTGCTCATTACCATCACATGTAAGGCCATCCGTAGGTGTGATATACATATTGATATTTTCAGACTTTGATGACGATGGAACTCTTGATCGTAATGATCTGGAGAAGTTGGTTAACCGTCTGACTGGAGAGACAGATGACACGAGACTAACCAAAGACGAAATGGGACAGCTCATCAGCAATGTGAGTTCACTGATGTGTCTCCTCTTTCAATACACACAAAGGAAAGCTGCATGTGGCACTGAGCCTACCACTTGTTTCCTTTGCATGTTTTGTAGATTCTTGAGGAATCTGACATTGACAAGGATGGAACTGTGAACCTTTCTGAGTTTCAGCATGTCATTTCAAGATCCCCAGATTTTGTCAGGTAATTAAAAATCTATTTATTATTATTATCCTTATGTATTTTCATGCCTCTAAATCTAACTGCTGTCAAATTTCTCCACAGTTCTTTCAAGATTGTGCTCTGAAGACTCGTAGGACCGTTTACTCATATCATGGTGTTGAATTTTAAATAAGAAGATTTTTACATATTTACCTTATTAAATTAAATTATATTTACCAGTGGATTTTAATCCTTTACCCATTTTATGTACTGTCTGTGGAAAAATAAAACTGTTCAGTTTGTTTTTTAATTTATGTGAATATTAAGTTTATATAGAAAACTCAATCACTGACATGTTTTTTTAACAGAGACAAAGCAACAAATACATAATGATTATGCATTTTTTAATCTACATGTCAGTTATGATCATTTACACTTCCTGGTCTACTGTTATGAGCAAGCTACTTCCTTGTTGATGACGGCAGCAAAAGTGTTCCATGCCCCGCACACTACATCAACAACGCGCTCCTGCTGCTCCCTGAAGTACTCCACACGTTGGGGCTCATCTGAACTGACTGAATTCTGGTGTCCAAGTTGGCCATATTCACCTGAAATGGTAACAGAGGTAAAGATGGACTTCAGTTTATCAGAAGTCTTTAAATTACACTGTCTGTTAAATGAATTATATGTCACTTTTTAACTTTAACAAATTCAAACATACCCCAACCCCAAGTGTAGAGCTCACCTGCGGCTGAAATAAGAAAATATGACATAAGGTAAACGATGACACTCACAAGCCAAGAAATGTCAAAAATCAGCATTGTACAATGTCAAAAGAGATTTCTCACTTGTTACTGCAGCTGTGTGGCGGGAGCCACAGCTGACGACTTTGATTTCACATGACGGAGTGACATCCAGAAGAGCTGGGAATGCCTGTATTGATATGAATACCTCTTCATTTTTCTCCCCCTCTTGTGGCTCTTCAACAGGAGATGTGCTGGTGTCTTGGTTTAGTGCTTCTGTTCAGTACAGTTAATGTTAAAATAGCACTTAATAAAGAAATCTTAAAAACGAGGTACAGGTCATGGCAATATGCTACAAAAAATAATAATAAACATAATATCAGTAGCATATTTTGGTCAAAATGTTTTTGGCTGTCAGGTTTTATTTTTTTATACTACATATAGCATATCCAACAACACACTGTATATGACATGATATTACAGTTAAAAGGTTGTTCCTCTGTTAATAATACACAGCTTTTACCATACCCTAAAATGCTATCTACAAACCTAATTGTAGTAGTGCAAAGTTTTTGATAGCTCAGTTATAGCTATCAGTCATCATATTACAGCTCACTCTAGTGCAGAGGGGTGTGCAGGCATTAGTTTGTGATGCTCAAAAATGTGCCAAAAATCCCTTTAAAAAAACTTGATAGTGATGTTTCTTTTCAGATAACAGTAAATCTAGGACACAGGAAACATAGACGAACCTGCTTGTTGGCTGCTTTGCTGCAGCTTTGCTTTACTTAGACCTCGTGATGGAAGTCCAAGCTGGCCACTTTCATTCCAGCCCCACACATAAAGGTCACCTCCATCTGTGAGGAAAATGTCATTTGAGGTTGTTTTTTTTCCCTCAGTGTGAATGTATAATCCTGTCACTGTCATCTTTTGTATAACATATACCACTAATGCAGACAGAATGCCAGCCTCCTGTAGCTACAAATCTCATGGGCATCCCCCAGAGAGCCTCCACCGCCCTGGGCTCCTCCTCAGACGTGAGGACCCCGTGCCCCAGCTGTCCATGGCTGTCGAAATAAACACGTGCATAAATGCTCAAGATATGCAAAATCATAATGTTGCTCAGATCCCCCCAAAAAACAGATTTAGGAGGATGAGTTCTACCTGCCCAATCCCCAGGTGTACACAACTCCAGCTGCACTGAGAAGGATGGCATGCTCTGCACCCAGTGCCAGACTCCTGGCTTTCAGATGGGGGGATAAGGAGTGGTAGAAGGGAGGTTTGAGGGATATGTAACCCCCAGGGACCAGTGGCAGATTCAGAGGGGGTTCTGTGGAGAAGCAAAAATTGTACTGTTTAGCCATTTATCCCAACATACCTACAGTGGACATCATAGGAGATTAGAAGTAGGACAAATATTGTATTCATATTTAATTGGCAATACAAAAAAAAAAACACCTGTATTTGTTGAGTGCGCGGTACCAGAGGTTTCTGAAGGGGGTTTTATCTCCATGCTCCATGACGGACTCTCCTCCTCCTTCCGCAGATCCCAGCATTCAATCCTGTCCGGGAAAGCGAGGCTCAAGTACGATTCACTGACGAGAGCGTCTTTACAGCCGCGACTCTCTTCCCTGCAAACAGCAGAGGGCTGCCCGGAGCCTGCCAGGCGCACACAGCCGTCACCTGACGGAGGAAGAGAGGAGGAGAGGTTACAGGGGGGTCGCAGAAGGGCTGAAGTCACTTACTGTCTGACAGACTCACCGTCCACATTCAAAGATGCTCTCCTGCTCCAGCACGCTCTGATTACGCTCGTCTTTACGCAGCGGTCTCCTCTCTCCTCATGACCACTGAGCTCCGTTGGCTGGAAGACTTTGACCTCTTCAGCTCCGCCGTCGCCCTCTTCTTCCGACAACTTCTCACGGACACATATTTGTCCAAACGCGTTGAAGCCAAACCCGAACCACCGCATTGACAACACGTTACGCCTGTTGGTGCTGGTCGTGCAACGCAGTTGTCCGCAAAGTTTAAACGCTGCTGACTGTGGCGCGCGTATCTAGCGCGCATGCGTGCCTGTATTTTAGGAAGTCAAATCGCGACAATATGTTTCAGGTAAAGAAATAGATTTATTTATCCTGCATGTTCCTTAAAGTTACCATAAAAAAACGTACAGTTAAGTGTATGGCAATGTAGTGAGGTGATTAAAAAGTATAAACACTGCACACAATTAGATAATAATAATGGAAATGTTTTGGATTTTGTGGGTCAAAATTACAAAAAATAAAGTAGTGTGAACAGTGTCTATTAAATGCAATGTATATTTGGTCAACAATTACATACTTGAGTAAATAATGTATAACATAATTCCTATTTCCTGATGACAAATTTGCTGAATGTGCATGAATAAACATATAATGAGGATGATACAATGAACAGAAAAGTAAAGTGAAACTGCAGATAAAGCTCATTTGATATAATGAGTAATAAAAAAAACAGTCTGTGTGTTTTAATATCCCTTTTCAGCAAACTCATTATTGCTTTTAACAGTTTTGGTTAAGACAAGAGTATTTCAGGATCACCTCAGTCATTTAAACCAAAACTGATCTACTGCAACACTTTGCTGGTCCCACATCAAACTTCAAGCACATGCACATACACATACATTACACATGTGCCCTTAGGGTTCAGTTCCTTTGCACTTCTCCTTCCCTTCACTGCTCCTGATGATGCCATACTCCACAGCCTTGTCCAGGCAGTTCTGAGCTATCTTGGTGATCGGGACTGGCTTGCCTTCTCCTCCCTTCGCCAGTACAGACAGGATCTCCAAAGCTTCACTCTCCATGAGCGTCTCAGCCAGGCTCTTCTCTGCCTGCATCATGTTCTGGATGATGACCACTCCACGATGACAAAGGTCAGATATTTCACTGAGCAGCAGCGCCTGTATAATCTCTAACCAGTGGGTCGTCTGAGAAGATTGAATGATGTAAGGCAAAGTAAATTACATTTTAAAGAAGTAAAGTAGTTGGTTTGATCCTGGTGTGGGGACAATGAGTAACTTGTACTTACTGTTGTAGGGATGCGAGCACAGAGCTCAGGCTGCTCAGCAGTCAGCATGGCCAGAGTTCCTGCAGCAGCTTTCCGCAATCTTTCATCCTCTTCTCCACTGTAAAGCACCAGCAGCTTTAGGCGGTCATTCCCTGTGGCCACGTACAGCTTCTGCACCTGAGAACACACCAAGTACTCACTTGCTCTGGCTCAATCTTTCTATATTTTTGCCACAATCTATGATTATTAATATGTGTCCTACCTCTGTGCTTAAGACTAAATTACACATGCACTCTGTGGCAGACGCACGGACAAGGTCGTGCTCCTCAAACATGTAGCCTTCAATTTTTGGTACTGCCTTCTCCTTTATGATCTTTTGCCTGTGAAAGAAAATACTTTATCAACACAAGTGTATACTTTTAACATCGGTATAAAATTGGGATGTCAGAATAACAGATATGATCAAACTTGAGTATCAAACTTTCACCTGACCAGGAACAGGTAACACACACGTGCCTTTAATATTTAAATACCTGGTTTATATAATGAAATATGAAATGATTCACACACCAATACATTAATTACCAATACCCTAAATGACATTGTACTAGAGAAGTTTAGCAGAGATTTGGATTTCAACATTAGCTCTAAAATGGACATATTTACATCACAGCTGACTGAGTATTTTTATTCTTAGGAGAGACTTCCCCCTAGTGGCCAACCTGAGTCTGTCACTGATGCCAGCCAGGTTAGTGAGTGCCATGAGTGCCTCAAAGTTCTGAAGCAGGGAGCACTCAAGACTCAGAAGACTGACAAGTGGACGCACCACCTCATAGATCTAAAAACATAAAAGAGAACAGATTAAACAAGGAGATATTTTTACATATTTTTTCTGTTGGCTTGTTACTGATTGTTTCTCACTCTCTCTCCTGGAAAGGCAATCTCTGGGTTAGATGTGATTGTTATCTTTGCCAGGGCCTGTGCTGCTTTGATTTTTCCTACATCTGTGTTGTCCAACGCCAGTGGTATCAGAGCCTGTGAGAGAAAACAGTACAAATAAATAATGTAAACCTCCTGAAGCAAAATGGTCAGTTTAGTGTGCAGGATAAAGTCAAGTGTATTTATCTCACTGCTCTACCTTTCCTCCACCCTGTGCCACCACTGTGCCTCTGTCCTCCTGTCGTTGTACCAAAGCCAAGAACACCCTGCAGTATGATATTATTATTACATTACCATAAAACCCACGGACAAAACTGCATTTTAAAAAGACCTGGTGCCATTTTCCTACCTGGCAATGCACTCCCTACAAGCCTCAGTGAGGGCCGGACTCTCCTGTTTCACCATACATCCCAACGCAGACACCACACCAGCCTCCAACAGCTTCACAAGCCTTTTCTCCACATAGGAAGGTGCATCCTGACACATGACAAGGCAGGCAGACTCATATAAAACAGGCGACCTTCTCCATGTAATTATATTAGTCCTTGTGCACTATCAATAGAAACATTTGCAGGTTGGCTCTGCATAAAAGAAGCATTTCAACTGAACCTTGGGGTGCTCCTCAGGTACGTGTTGCTTTGCATACTTTGCCAGCTCCACCAGCTGAGGGTCTGGCTTCTCCACTTCATAACTGTTGGTGCAGTTCACTAATGTGGAGCCAACAGCAAAGAGTACTGTCTTATCCTCAGACTGCAGACACATACAGAAAAACAAGGCTGTCAATGCAGTGTGTGGACTGTCATGGTGGTAAAAAAACTACATAAAAATAAATGCCAATAACCACTACAACCACTTTTAGAGAGGACGTTGGCCTTATTTTGTAATTGCCATGTATTGTGTATGTGCTGCAAGTATTAAAACAAATTCTTCAAGTGCAATCACCAAACAAACCTTTGTGAGTTCAAACATGGCCAGGAGAGCATTCTTGTCTTCCACAAAGTCTTCCTTCACATCAGCATCAAAGGTGAGGTAGGCGAGGCCTTCCACAGACCATCGTCGGGAGGTTGGGGGCAGAGACTCATTACACAGCCACCTAACAGACAAAGAAGATGTAGCAGACTTTTTATTTCTGATCCAAGAATCCACTTTTTAATCTTGTTATGCAACAGGATGAAGTCTATACCACAGGTAAACATACTTTCTGCACTGCTTGGCAAGCTTCAGTGTGGATCCTTCTGCAAACTGCTTCATGCTAAAATCTGTCCCCCCTGCTGATCCAAGCTTGCACAATCCCTAGATAAAAGCACATAGTAAATATTTTGTTTTGTTTTTATTTAGAAATGTTTCTTTCTATATATCTCTAACTATCTCCAGTACTTACCACCAGGGCTCTCACACGTATCCTGTCATTCTCGCTCTTCTTGTAAAGGTCTTTCAGAAGTGAGACGCCATTAGCTGTGATGAAAGAAGCTCTCTTGGCTTTTCCTGCAGCATGGATAAGAGCCTCCACTGCTACCTGTTGGTGAATTACATCTTCGGAGGCACACAGTGAGATCACAGCGTCCATCATTCCTGACATCTCTAGAGTTCTGTTACCCACATCACTCGGTCCTTGGAGGAGCACAGATACCGTCTGGATGGCTCGCAGCTTGGCACCTAGGCCAGGTTGGCTAAAATGTTGCCTACACAGAAAAACGTGAGATAAAAAGTGAAGGAACGACCCTTTTTAGATGCTACTGCAGTATTAGGCAGGCGTGGTAACACAAAGTGACACTAAGTTTGATGCTCAACTCACTGAACATATTCTTCACATAGTTTGTTGAAGTTTTCTCTCTCTTTGTCACTCTTTAGGTCATCATAGAGTTTGCTAAGCAAGACAGAACAGCTCATGTGGGAGTTGTCTGTAAGATGTGGCCCTTCTGAGAGCTCGGGGACTGTACCAGCCACCTCCAGAATTTTCTTCAATCCTGCAAGATCACAAGGAGTTTATTAAAATGACTGAGTGATGCCAGACACATTTATGACTAAATATTTGAAATAGGCTTGGAATAGTTCATCTGACATTTAAAAACACAGAAGTAATACTTCATAATCTTCTTCTCGTGCTATAACAGCTATACTAAAAACAGAGATTGGTATGCTTGGTAGAAGGTCTGACATGCAGATGTATTTCTTACCATGGTCTATCACCCATAATGTGAGGGAGTTGTCAGGATTCTTCAAGGACTTGCGTGGTACTTGTTTGACCAGGAGGTTGATGGCACTGTCTCTGCCCGGGCCTGACACGTTACATGCAGGCATCATTTCCAAAAGGTGGCGCAACATCGAGCGAAGCTCCTTGGAGGGCTCTGTGTCAAATTCACACAGTCAATAACTGTTCAAACCACAGTACAGACAGCTGATGCACATGCAAAAAACAGTTATTGTACTAAAGGTCAACTTTCATTTGTAGCCAAGTGCAAACATAAACATAACGAGAGTCCAAACTCACCAGGAAGTATAGCTTCATCTTTCCCTCTGATCTCTCTTTTCATGCCCTCTGTCAGAGCCTCAAACATCACCTGCAGCAGGTGGCAGGCAGCCAGCGACACAGTAGAGGCTCCTGATCCCATTACTGCACACAGCTGCTCCATTCCCAACTCATTCACTATAGCCATAGTCTGTAATTAAAGAAATTAAAGTAAAACAGTAAAAAAGAAAAACAGCAAAGCAATTGTTACTAGCATGACAGACAGTGTCACGAGAGGGAGAAATGTACACACTTATATTATATATTAGTTATATTATATTTAAGACATAAGTCATAAGTTAATCAAATTTAGGGGGCAATATCACACTTACTCTAGATTGATGTCCTGTGCACAAACCAACCAGGGTCCTGAGAGCAGAGAGGACAACCTCCTCTTGCTTTGATGGAAGAAGTTTTTGAATCAGCTTCACTCCATCGTTTCGGAAGATCTGCTCAGCTCCTGCCTCTTCTCGAGATAACACCACGAGATTCTGAGCAGCCTGACAATTACAGACCACATTGTTTTGTTGGAATTTTGGTTATACAAATAAATCAGACATTGTAAATGTTGATATATCAAACACATTCAAAACTTGAATTGCAGAAATATGTTAGGCTCCAGTTACCTTCTGTCGATCTGAATCATTTGCAGATGCATCTAAGAGGAGGGAGAACATTTGCTGCACACGAGCGTCTGTGGAGCTTAGTTGTGCTGACTAAAGGGTTAAGAGAAAACATCCTTATTAGCAACACTTTCAGACTTGCAGTTTCAAATACGAAACCAAACCTCCATCCACTGTATTAAAAAATCCGTCATATCACCTTCTGCTGGATCTGTGCTCCCAACTGTCTGAGCAGGTCCTGAAAAGCTTTGTTTTTGGGCTCCATCTGGGCACACTTCTGAACATCCAAAAAAGCTTGGTCGAGACGACCCAGTTTTTGAAAAGCTTGTGCCCTCCGAAACCTGGCTTTCATGTCACCGGGATCAACGTCGAGTGCTGGAAAGCGTGGCAGACATGACATTCACTACAACTGTACACATCCATCAATCATAAGGCATTACCCAGATGACCAATTATCTATTATCTATTGACTGTAGACATATAGTAGCTGTGAATAGTTTCTTCTCTTCAGGATATGTTAGTTAGTGGGTATACCCTTTCATTTCAACCGTTTCTACATATCAGTTTCTGTGTCATATTTGCAAACAGCATGCTTTATGTTTAGCTTTTCACATTTTCTACTCCTCAAAACCATGAACCAATTCAGGATCCTAGTTTGAGATAAGCTACAAATGTGTGTGCGATATGTGATCACAGTATTTCCTTTCAGTGGTGCAGCCCACCTTGGGAGGCATCAGTCTCTGCCTTGTTGTACTCCTCCAGTTTCAGGTAGCAGGCAGACCGGTTGCGGTACAGAACAGCACTCTCTGCTTGGTTGTCAGTCAGCTTCAGTGCTTTGGTGTAACAGCAGACAGCGCCCTGCATGTCTCCTGCCTTGAAGAGGGTGTTCCCCTCATCTTTCAGGGCTGCAGGATCCTGGGTTAGAGAAAGCGAGCAGGCAACAGGGGCTCAGGGCGACACAGTGCTTCGAGAAAATGCATCTCGTTCATGCTAAAAATGCTAAAGAAAAATAAATAAAAAGCGTTGTTACCTTACCTTTTCTTTTTCACACACACTCATCTCCAGGACACTACACACAGTTTATCTTCAGTGTGGTGAATGTTATGTTGAATTTCACTCCGCTTGCACACAAACACCGCTAACTTCAACTAAACATCTTACGTCGTGCGACGCTTCCGGGTGTCCAGAGCACGTTGATGACGTCTGCGCGCCAGCTCCCCCCACGCTCCATTTCCATAAAAGGAAGAAGGCAGCCGGAGCGGCTCCGTGAGCGGCTCTGCTTCATTTGGTTATATTTTCATGATGGTCCTCAGGCCACGCACGCACACAGGGGGTTTAGGCTCTGCTTCTGTGATAAAAGGAGAGAATGAATGAAAGCATGCAAAGAAAACACTCCATGTTGCACTTCTGCTTTTCTTGTGACAGTCATTTTGTGCTTCACAGGTACATCTAAATCAAAATGTAAGAATCTTCAGTACAGACACAACACCAACATAAAAGCAGATGTTGTCAATTCGATATAAAGCGAAAATCCCTACCAGCATTACAAACATATAAATCTAACTTTGTGCAGAGAAATGCTTTTTCGGTGCTCTTTGCCTTATTATATACCCAGCTCTACAACTTTCGTGCCTGCATTTTAGTGTGTTATCACTAGTCCCCAAAACCACTAAAGGAAATGTTTTGGTATAGTATTCCCTGCAACAGTCTCCTGGGGAGTCTCGTTTACCAGGACATCTAAGTACCACTGTGTCCTCTGCTATGGAGACAAGGTGGGTCCCTTTGGGCTCAGGTACCTCTGTTCATATTAAAATACCAGCTTTGTGACTTTAAAAGAATACCCAAGTTGGACACTTAGATCTGCTAATAGCAGGACTTTAGGAGACCTCATACATACCAGATCCACGGGAGATCCACAAGACACAGCAATGACACCGAGGGACCAGAGAATCCTGAAATCCAAACCAGCTGTGTAAACATTTGTTCCTTTATTTGCTTTTGTTTATGAAAGATTATGCCTTATATACACAATGCTATAATTGCTGGTGTACTTTTTGGTACCAATCCTACTCAAATATAGAACTAACTCTCAATCACACATAGCTTTTTGAATGACTTTATGGAGCTAACAAAAAAGTTATCAGTCTCCTGTGACTGGAGCAAAACCACAACAATACCATCTGCTCCTGTCATGTCCCTGGCAGTCTGCTAATTAATTATTGAAGTGTCAGCTAAGCTTCTGTTTCCATAAAAACATAATGAGTTCCTGAATGAGCCACAAAAATAACACGACAATGTGTCTCACCTGCAAAGCACCCTTACTTTTTCCACACTTGGCTTCTCGGGTGTTGTTTGCACTGTGGTTCTTCTTTCTCCGAAGCAGTCAGGCTGCTGCTGTTTATACTTTGGTGATTTAGTGACAGAATAGGCAGCACAGTTTGAGTCCCCACACTGAGCACTCAGAGTGGAAAGGTAAGTGATGCCTGAACAGACCTATTAAAACCTCCACCAACGTTCACTAAAGTTCCTTTCCGACTTCTCTCTGACTGCAGGACATCTTTAATATCTCATCTATTGGGATGCACATTCTAAACTAATTTTTCCTAAATTACATTATTTTACTCCAAGGGTGCCACTGTAACTCTGATTACACAAGCACAGAGAAGTGCTCGGTCATTTTATGTAGCCAGCCTCCTGCACTCTCCAAACAGGCACACATTAACAAAACAAAAAAAGAAGTTTTATTTCAGAAGATATCTTAGTTGACTAGTTTTGGGAGAAAGTTTTTTTTGCAGCCATACTTGCTTAATTTTAAATCAAGTTATTCCCTGTGGCTTTTAGCCTAGCAACAAGCAAAACTTCAATGGCCTTATTAGCAAATACAACTTTATTTGTCCTGTATTAAACTGTTAAATGTTTTGATGTCTGTATTTTGGAGTGTGTTTGGTGTATGTGAGCAATGAGCCAACAAGATGCAGTTGTGACCTACTATCTCTGGTACATCCCACACAGCAACGGGATGTGTAATTGTTGTTACACACAGATTTATTTAATTTTGCACTAGAAACAACAGCCACCCACGGTATGTTTGATCAGTGATGGAAATTTGTCGATATAATTTACCAGTCATTCAGGGAAATTAGAATAATAGGATGATCTATTATAGTCTTTGTTTCTCTGTTTTGTCTCTAAACTACTGAGTGGTTTGTTAAATACAAATATTTCTCTCTCTCTCTCTCTCTCTCTCTCTCTCTCTTTATATATATATATATATATATATATATATATATATATATATATATATATATATATATCATATTTACAATATTTATGGCTAACTGGCTCATTATTAAGGTTTGTATCAGGAAAGCTGTATGAAAACAATCTCATGCAATAAGAGGAAATGTATTGAATCAGATTTAGCTAATAGCCAGGAAGGAAGGAATTCAAATGCTCTGTAAACGGGTAGGCAAGTGCAAATGCAGAAATAGCAAACCCAAATTAAATAAATATTTTCAACAGTATAAGTCATTCATTGCTTTGACAACTGCGACTGAGAATTGGACAAAGACACAGTTCAATAGAATGCCTGTGATAGATCTGTTTTTTAAATTAAATAAAAATTTTTGTTGCCCCAGGAGAATTTAAAATCTGCACATTTACAAAGTAATAGGGGATTAATTCCCTTATAGCTCCACATTTCTTTCACAGCTGTAGGTGCAGAATTGTGGATTTCATTCAAGATTCAAAAGACCTTGTAAATCCCAGAGGGAAATTGCTTTGCCTCAATATAGCGGGTTCTGGTTTAAAAGGAAAGAAAAGGACCACAAAAGATCCACACTAACACAAATACAAAAAACACTGATAAGAAAAAACTCAATAAGAACAAAAAATCAAAAGCTGAATAAAATATATTTATAATTTAATACACATATGACACAAATAATGATTTTGATGATTGAGGGATTGTTCTGGACTGAGAGGAGTTATACAGCATCCTCCTTACAGCTACAGCATGTAAAGGGTCCAGCTCCACCCCCTGAACCGAGCCAGCCCTCCTGATCAGTTTGTTCAGCCTGTTAGTATCTGCCACCTTCATGTTGCTGCTCCACCAGACCACAGTGCTGATGAGTTTGTTGTCCAAGTACACGCTCAATATAATCAGGTACAACCTCCACCTCCTCCCCACGTATATAGACAGGGGAGTGACCGGACTCCTGGATTTTCTGAAGTCCACCATCAGCTCCTTTGTTTTACTGATGTTGAGCTGCACCCCAGACACATCTCCAACATCTGTCTGTGTTGTCTCCAACCTGAATACATCCCGCAACTGCAGAGTCATCAGAACCCCTGAAGATGGCAGGACTGTGAGTTGTACCCGACGTCTGAGGTGTACAGGGTGAAGAAGAAGGGAGACAGAATTTTTTATTTAATTAAAAATAATTATTTACTTATTTTGAAAAAGAGACAAACATCAGAGTAAAAGATTCAATTCTCTCAGTAGTTGACCAAGTGTGGTACCTGGGTTGAACACTAAGCTTCATAAACTGGAAGTGATTGGATCCACTCGATTACTGCTTGGTACAACAATTGTTTTTCATATGATTGTTTTTTTATGTAGCTACCTCTGCTCTGATATTCATTCCCTCGCCCACACATACTCATTGCGTGTGTAAATTAAAGCTTGGTGCATTTATTTGAACTTCTGCTGAAGCCGTGATCCAATAATCGCCCGAGACGCAGCTCCTCTCTACCCATGAGCCTTTGCAGGAGCTCCGTGGTGCTAGCTGCTAGGCTAGCTGCTAATCTGTGTTCCTGCATCTGGAGCTAAAGCTCGCACGGTGCAGGGCTCTGCTCGCTTCCGGATGTCCGTCCTCTGATGGGTAAACGTCAAATTATTCATTTTTGTTCACAAAGAGACAACGTGTCAAGGTCGGAGACGAACATTAGGCGAGCTTTAGATGGGAAGTGAGTGGTTAGCCAGGAATATTGTCGTATTGTCTTAATACCAAGTGTGTTCTTGCCTTCGTATGTTAAGACATAAAGCCGACGTGCAGCACAGCCTTTGGAGGAGTGCAGAAAGACAGCTGTGGCTGTTATTTACCTAGATTTATCGGTATATGACAGCCCTAACGCTGCCCGACTCTTGAATCTAATGGTAGGTCTCGTACCAAATGGGCTGATGTGGTAACTTGTAGCTTAAATCTAGCGTTAGCTTGTTTGGCTGCATTTTCGTGGTATCCACTTAATGTTGGAGTAGCTGGACTAATGTCAATTAAAGCTCGACTGGGAATCTGTTAATGTGGCCAAAGCGATAACATCGACTGGCTGTCGTGTATCCGATCTTACATGCGATCATGTCTGATGGGTATATTGTATTTCAACGTTAGTCTTCTTAAGCAACGCCATGATATCTGGCTAACAGCCCCGGTCACAGCTTCATAAAAGTCATCCAAGTTGAACCTAGCAGTGGTGCAAGCCGAACCAAAGTGTGCTGTTCAGGGGGATTTCATAGTTTCATGTATATTTAAGAATGTCTCCTAATCATGTGAGCATCTTGTGATCGGTTTGTCACATACATGCAGGGCTTCAGTGGTTGGTTAGCAATGCCAGGCAGCAACTAAAGGAGCCTTTCATGTTGGACAAACTCTTCATCTGAACCAGATGGTGAAAGAAATAATCGTCTTCCTGCTGACTTTGAGGCTGCTTTTCAGTCAGTGTAAGCAAATGCAAGTGCCAGGTGATTATCACAGCTCCCTGGGGTAATGTCTAGATAGTCCCAGGCTGAGAAATGAGCGGATTATGATCGCATTGGATTTGCACACAAAGGGAGACAGGGGACATCTATTAGAGCTGTGAGGAAACACAGGCCACTCTGCCCGCCCCTGTTGATTTTTCTTGTAAGATACAAAAAGTACTTCTCCCACACACAGTCCCAATCACTTGCGCTTCTTCGGTGATTGTCCCTCTCCTGAAATTGTAGGCTCATTATTTTATTTTTGCATGCTCCATTAATCTAAATCTCTCCTAACAGCTGAAGACTCTCCGATGTGATTTCGACTTGGCACTTGTGATCAAGGACTGACACGCTGGCCATGCTGCTACAGTAGATATGCAGTCAGCATGCTACTGACTACTGAGAAGAATGACATTTGTTTCATGGTAAATCCTGGAGCTGCTTCGGGCAGAGTGAAGCCTTGATTAGAAAGCTGCTGCTCTGAGCCAAGTTGGTCTTTTTCTCAGCCCGTTTCTTTGCACTACCCCGGCCTGGTGTGGAAACTGTCATCAAAAGGGGACTCAGGCTATACTAGAGGATTAGACTCTGCTGTGGGAGCAGGGACCGGACCAGGAGAGCAGGCCCACAGTGGCACACACCATGCTACAGGGACACTAGGCTCCCTGTTTTAGCCCCTTCTGTGTGGTGCTTGTTTTTCTTTTCCTGCAATCTCATGGGTTTGAATGGTTGAGCACAAGGGCTACTTTGAAGAAGCCCACCGGTGGCTGCGGTTTGGCCAAAGCAGACGGACCTCTTGCCAGCTATAGCTGTTTCAGTACCCTTGTCCACAGCCATCACGGCTCAACCCCCTTTTTGCTGTTGTCTCCAGTATGGTGAATGCAGGTGGACACGTACCATGAATAGACCTGAACTGCTAACACTAGCATAGCAGATTACAGTCTATATTTTTTTGCACTGTGAGGGATTACATTCCACTTTTAAGGACTTTTTCTCTATACTGGAAAAAAAAAAAAACCCACATCACTCAAGGTTGTTATTCAAAATTTTAAGTCCCGGAAAGAAGACTGCTCCGGAGGAGGATGAAGCTGAGGAAACAAGTGACAGTGTGTGGAGGGGCCATATTCTGTGTGGCTGTTTTCTCACTATATCTGATGCTGGATCGAGTCCAACATGACCCTGCAAGACGACAGACTGGCGGGAACTTTCCACGGGTAAGGAGAATTTCTGTGGTGGTAGTGAGCTGTTTGTGAAAACACTGTTGTGCAGTTGTTTTTGTGGCACTTCTCTCTGCTTTTTTGCTTTAGGTCCAATTACTGATGGTTAAGTCAAATACTTTAGTCTAAATTTACAATGCTAATATTGGAATTCTTCTTGTTTGAATTCTCAGATGTAAATAGTCACACCCATTCACTCACTGTTCGGTGTCTTCAGGGCTGTTTTAAATTACTTCAATACAACGATTTGTTACCATGGCAAAAGTTTGTTCAGTGTAACAGAGTGGAACAATATGGGTTAGATCAGAGTTTAAGATGTTTTACAACAGTGTGATTTATTATCGTGTGTGCTTTAGAGCCAAATATCAGTTCTGCAAAATCGGATAGAGCAGCTGGAGCAGCTCCTGGAGGAAAATCATCAAATCATCAGCCACATAAAGGACTCTGTGATGGAACTCACAGACACAGGAGCTGTGTCTCCCAGCGGCCACCTGCCTTTCAGAAGTGCCAATGGTTCCTGGGTCCTACCGTTTGACGGCCGCCCCACTTTCCTTGCTGTCAAACCACAGGATTGCCAGTTTGCTGAAGGCAACCGTGGTCAAGCAGATGTTCAGGTGAGATACAAACATTTCCTCTTTGATAACACGATTAGTAACCAAATCATATGCTGTTGTTGCATTTTACGTGTTTTGGGCTCTGTGATGAGCACGTGATGTTTGTGTTTCACTTTAGATGCTGGATGTGTACTCCCTCCTGAAGTTTGACAACCCTGATGGTGGCGTATGGAAACAGGGCTTTGACATTACTTATGAACCTGATGAGTGGGACAATGAGCCGCTGCAAGTGTTTGTGGTTCCCCACTCCCACAATGACCCAGGTGAGTTGTGAGGGCATTAGACACAGAAAAGGTTTTGTTAAATGTTGAACACTTCTTTTTAAAGGGGTTAAAATTTTGTCTTGTTTGTAGAGAAAAAAGACAAACTAGCTGCTGTGAGGCCTTACCCGAGTGGGAGGCTAGTGAGAGGGACACAAATAATTCAAAATGTTATTCATTCATGCTCATTATTATTAGTATAATGCTGCCAAGATTGATGGCTTAGCCACTAACAATGGAATTAGAAAGATATTGGCACTGGAAAACTGTAGCTATTTTAAGGTGCGATTGGCTGAGATTTTATTTTAGACAGACATTTCCATTAAACCTGTTTACCAGCCTCCCACATGCTTGCGAGCGTGACAGTTATTGATATGTTGACAGGCTGCACAGACCTGCAAACTTTGTCCATTTGCATTGTCATCAGTGGGAATAGGTTTCATTTGGAGCGAGATCCGATTCAGCTTTGCCACAAATTTTTCTTAACTCATTTTTATGCAGCATTCAACACCCAGTGTTAATAGCCAAACCAAAACCATGTTATCATCTCACACCGAAGACGTGTGAATCCAGATTCAATGGCAAGGGCACTGTTTCTCTAAATCTCAAAGGAATTTTAAGGGTTTTAGTCAAATAAAGGTAAACAGGTCAACGAGGAACATAATCTTGAAAAGACTGCAGTAAACTGGTCCATTCAGTTCAACCAGCTACAGTATCACTATCTGAAAAAGACCAGCGCAGAATGAAGTGGAACTTTGAACTCTATAAATGTTATTAGCCAACAATGTGAGACTTGTGTGTGTGTGTGTGTGTGTGTGTGTGTGTGTGTGAGACAGGATATTTATGGGCTGTAGGCACTGTTGCACACTGAAAGTGCATAGAAAGGGCTTTTTAGTCACTTTCTTTGAAACCACTCTGCTACATAGCTCTCTGAAGAGAACAGCTCTCCTTGAATAAAATATGAGTTATATTTTTGATCTTTTGCAGCATTTTTTACACAGTGTTGAGTCTCTTTACCTGCCCTGTCTTCTTGTCTTTGTATCAGCCGGAGGAGATAAAAGGAGAGGAAGCGGCTGAGATGTGTTGTTTGAGACGTCCAATTTGTACCGGCCAGTGCTTGCCAACTGTTGTGCAGATTTCTTAGATTTATCTTGTTGCCTTGTTAGGTTGGGTCAAGACTTTTGACAAGTACTTCACAGACCAGACGCAGCATATTTTAAACAACATGGTGGTGAAGCTAGCCGAGGATCCCCGCAGGAAGTTCATCTGGTCTGAGATTTCATTCTTCTCCAAGTGGTGGGAGACGGCAGACGTTCATAAACAGGAGGCCATGCGCAAGTGAGTCACAGCTTTGTGAAGCACACAGTTTTGTCTTTTATTTCCCCTCCCAAAATCGGAGAATTAGGAATCAGTCTTTTTTTATATCGCTTCCTGACCGTACAGCGTTCACAACACAATGGATAGTATCTGCTGGCACATTGTGGCTGCTAAAAATAGCTTGTTATCTGGTTAATGGGACTCTCCTTCTTTAGGGCTGGATTATCCTCACCTTGCTTTCTTAATCCTCTCTCTTCTACAGGCTGATCCTTGGAGGGCAGCTGGAGATTGTGACAGGAGGCTGGGTAATGACGGATGAAGCCAACGCTCACTACTTTGCCATGATAGACCAGCTCATTGAAGGACATCAGTGGCTGGAGAGAAATCTAGGTGCACAATTCATCAGAAATGATTCATCCTCATTTACATTTAGAGAGTTGCTTAAATGTTCATGAAGCTCCCCTCTGTCTGTGAATTTTTAAGACTTTGCCTTCATCCAAGTTTTAAGTTAAAATGTTCCCAGGCCTCTCAGTGCTTGATAGTGAATATATGAGCTTGTTATCCCATATGCAGCAGATGTAGCTTAACACTCAGTGGGTGATAAAACGCTACCACTTTCAGCGTTTCCCAGTGATTCCCTAAAAGATGCATTCGTTTTCTTTCATCTGAACATAAACCTGAAATGCCTGCTCCCTCTTTGCTGTCACAGGTATAACCCCTCGCAGTGGGTGGGCGGTAGACCCTTTTGGTCACAGTGCTACGATGCCCTATCTGCTGAGGAGGGCCAACCTGACCAGCATGCTTATCCAGAGGGTCCACTACTCCATCAAAAAACACTTTGCCTCCACCCGCAGCCTGGAGTTTATGTGGAGGCAGGCCTGGGGTGAGTGGATCAGATCCAGCATTTGATTCATGTGCTTGTCTTAAACTCCTTTGCAAAATGAGTCATATATTGGCCTTTCAAAGTGAGGGGATTTTTGGAAGGACAACCAGTGCGGAATAATTTCCGAGGAGCATTTTTCTTAATGAATTAGATGTCTAGTCAAGATTTACGGTCTCTTTGTTCTTAGGGGAGAAATCCTACCTTATCACACTTATCACTTTGTGATATTCATATTTTTTAAAGAATCTTTAATGAATTGTTGTGATTCACTTTAAATTAGCCAGAATAACTCTTATGTGCACCAAAATTTCTAAACAAGTTCATGAGTACTATTTTGAACCTATAGCCAACAATGGATGTACCTCTAAAAAAACTCTATATTTTTTTTAATAAATGCTTTTACAGACACTGGATCCAGCTCAGACATCTTTTGCCACTTGATGCCCTTCTATAGCTACGACGTTCCTCACACCTGTGGGCCTGATCCAAAGATATGCTGCCAGTTTGACTTCAAGAGGTTACCAGGTGGTCGGATAAACTGTCCTTGGAAAGTGCCTCCGAAATCTGTGGTCGAGGCCAATGTAGCAGAGAGGTGAGAGGTGTTTTGAAAAACAATAACAGGTGTCTGCCTCAAAAATGCAGCATTGGTTGAGTTATAAAGTCTGTACTTTTCTTTTTTTAGTATTGTCATTCAGCTCCAGCTTCTCACACATACATTCAAAGCAGATTAGTCCCTGCTGTTGCAGCGCTGCGTTTTCTCCGTCGGTCCCCTACAAGTAAACAAAACTTGAACTTGCGCCAAAGAAAACAGTTGGAGAAGGTGAATGAACAGTGGGACACATACACAGACTGCAGATAGCTTCGCTGTCACATTAAGCAGCTTTTTAAGGAACCCAGAGAACTTTCCAGGGCACACATTTCAGAGGCTGATAGAAAATAGACCATGACTAATTTGATCCTTGACTCTCCAAGGTCAGTGATTTCCTAGCAAACTGGTCTTTGCAGAGAAGGATGGTTTGTTAAGGACTATCGCCTCATCCCTCTCCATCTCTCCTTCTTCCTCAATTAGGGCAAACCTGCTCCTCGATCAGTATCGCAAAAAGTCCAAACTCTACCGCAGCAAGGTGCTCCTCGTCCCCCTGGGAGATGACTTCCGTTATGACAAGGCCCTGGAGTGGGATCAGCAGTACATCAACTACCAGAAGCTGTTTGACTACATGAATTCTCACCCAGAGATGCATGTGCAGGTGAGAAAATAATTTGTCAACCATCCAAAGTCATACAGCCAAATATATATGATTTGTTTCTTTGCCCGCGTCTTGGTACATAAAGTATGTCAGTGTACGACCTTTCTTGTGATAATGAATCATGCAGTGGAATTTTAAATTGTTGGCAGAACAAAGACGCCGTCACGGCTTGATGTTTGGTTCCCAAGATTTTGTGTAAGATGAACGGTTCATACATAATAATGAGAGGTTTTGTTTCATCTCTTCAGCTGTGTTGGAGTCGGGTCTTTGTTTTTTTTCAGCAACATGTCATCTGTGTCTAGGCTCAGTTTGGGACTCTCACAGACTACTTCAGCGCTGTATACAAAGCACACGGAGTGGCCCAGGGATCTAGACCTGCAGACTACCCAGTGCTCAGTGGGGATTTCTTTGCCTACGCAGATCGGGAAGATCACTACTGGACTGGCTATTTCACCTCTCGGCCCTTTTACAAGAGCCTAGACCGTGTGATCGAGTCGCACCTCAGGTAGAGACAGATTTACTTACCCGTCACTAATACCCGACACCCATGTGTATCTATGATAATGTAGCTTTTTCAGCAAAAAACACTTCTCTGTTTCCTTCTTTGCATTGCAAACAAATGTGTGCAGGTGTGGCATACGTGTTTGAGGTGCATACTAATTTCATCTGTGAGATTCTGTATTCAAATACAAAGCACAGTCAAAACAAAAGACTAGAAGCTGATGTCACTCCCAATAGACACACTGGTCTTTATCACACAAACTAACGCTAGATGCCTTTAACACTTAAGTTTATGTTAATAAGACTTTTTGCAAAATGTGAAATACTTGTTTTTTTTTTGTTTTTTTGTGATGATGATGTGAACACACCTTTAGTTGACTAAATTGCTTCATCTTCATCTCTTTCTTTAAATGACTTCTTAAATTCAGCTTGTATGGTGATTTGTTTCACAACTTGTCCTTCAGGGGGGCAGAGATCCTCTACAGCCTGGCAGTTGCAAATGCTCGTCATGCAGGAATGGAAGGACGCTACCCAGTCTCAGATTATGCCCTGCTAGTTGACGCGAGACGGTCTGTCGGGCTCTTCCAGCATCATGACGCCATCACTGGCACCGCCAAGGAGAACGTCGTCACTGACTATGGCACAAAGTATGTGATGTTGAGAAAGAAACAACACTCTGGATTATAAGATTAAGTACTTTACAATATCATAGGAAAAGTGCGACACCCTCTTCCTTATCCTCTGTCTCTGTGGTTATATTATACTGTACTATGAAGCAAAATAAAAAGCTGTCTCCGGTGACTGCTGCAGTGAGACATTGATTCTTCCTCCTCCTCCCAGATTACTGCGTTCACTCATCGGCCTGAAGAGAGTAATCATCAATGCTGCTCATTTCCTGGTGATGAAAAACAAAGAGTTCTATCGCTTTTACCAGACGGAGCCCTTCCTGGAGACGGTGAGTGGAAACGCGTTTGACACGTCTGCCACTATATAATTAACTTTTTGAGAAAAATGCATATTACTGCTTTACTGAGTGTTCAGTGTGTTTGCTGTTTTATATTTTTCTGCTGTAGGATGACAGGCGTGCTACTCAGGACTCTCTGCCTCAGCGCACTTTAATCGAGCTGGACCCAGCGGGGCCGAGGTATTATCTGCATCCCCTCGCGTCTTTCATCTCCCCTACATCCGCCCTCAGCTGGCTCTCCACCATCCTGTGCTCATGATTGTTTCTTTCTTCTCTCTGTCAGGTACCTGGTTCTATTCAATCCCCTTGAGCAAGAGCGGCTGTGTGTGGTGACGGTGTTGGTCAACACGGTCAGGGTCCGGGTGCTTACTGAGGATGGGCAGACCCTCCCTGTGCAGCTGAGTGCTCAGTGGAGCTCTGCTAGTCAAATGAGTGCAGAAGTATTTGAGGTAAGCTATTCATTAGGATACTGCTGACTTACGCACAGAGAAATTAACATATCACTTGCACAGCAGCCGTGTCTGCACTGGATTCTTTCAGCCACGGTACTGCTGTGCACTCGAAAGCATTCTGACAGCGCTAGAAGCCCAGCACAGGGCGACAATAGTCAGATGCTTCAAATTGGAACAAAACATTGAAGCCTGTGAAGTAGCTTTAAGTCACAATTAACAGGTTTAGACAGCTGGAGTGGTAACAAGCGAAGCATGTTGTTTTTGTTTATTTGTTTGTGTGGGGGAATGGTCAGTTGTAGCTCTTAAAGGAGAACTACAGTGATTTTTGACATATGGTGGTTTCAAAATGAAAGAATCTGAGAGTGATGAGTTCGGCTAGATAGATATACTTGATGTTAACTACTACGCAGTCAGATACTTAACATGGCGCCTATATGCAGCCAGTGCTAATAATCTCAAATTAATGCTACAGATATGCAACATGCAGCCCTGTGTATAACCGGTAAGACAGTATGAGACAAACTCAGCCGTAAAATAACCGTGTCGAAAAAAATACATATAAAAATTTTCCACTAACTGCATCTACATACCTTCATTTGTTTTTGCTGCCATTATCTTGGTCGTTATCTCTTTTCGCTTGGTTCCTCTTTACTATGTTGTGCAAAGGTGAAAGTTCACAAGGAAGAAATTCCATTGGTCAGGGATAATCAGGCTTTAGTCTGCCCCCTCGTGGCTGCTGCTGCTACTACGCTGCTGTTACCTACCAATACGTGTCAGCAAACAGCAAGTACATCCTTAGCCTTAGAAAGACCTGAGTCCTCCAGACCTCTGGTTCCTGCTCCTCTTATCTGCTCAAGGTTGGATGCGCCATTAGTTCCTCCAATGAAACACAGTTGAATCTCTGACGGTGGTGGTAGTGGTGGAGCTATGTTATGCGTAAAACTGTAAAAAAGACAATATCTCAGATTTTTCGAGCACGTAGAAGTTCAATGCTACACGATGGATTATTTTTTAATACAGTCTCTTTATTTTAAATTCCACCTGTTTGGCAGATCTTAACCTCCCTACGTCAAATGGTACACTAATTTGACATTAGTTTAAAATGAACTACAAAAAAAAAAAAAAAACCCTAAACATTTTGTTCCTTCACCCTCGCTGTAACTCTGTAGATGGATTTTGCTCAATTAAAATTCCCTCCACTAAAAGGATAATTGAAATGTAACGAGAAATCCAAATCAACGCCATCTCTCTTCACGTTTTAATTACAGCGCCCTGTTGCTAATGTGGAAATGCTTTTAACTTTTAATGAATGTCTTGAGGTCAACGCTTAACAAGGAACCCAGCTCTATAAAACACAAACCCTTCTTCTCTACATGGCTGCTTTCATTCCCGTATTTCCAACCATTCTTCAACCCCTATGTCCAGGCTACATTCATGGTTCGTCTGCCACCTCTGGGTCTCGCTCTCTTCCATCTTTATGACTCCCTGGACTCGCCCATGACGCTCCGCTCGGACACACTGCTCAGGCTGTCTGGCCGGGGCGCCACCGCCCGGGCTGCAGACCCACTTCCTGTCCGTTCCCAGCAGTCGGACTCTCGCACCTTTTACATCAGCAGTCAGTCTCTCACGCTGGGCTTCTCTGGAACCACCGGCCTGCTGGAGGTTTGCCTTTTTATGTGCTCTTACATCTTACTACTATAACCAAACCACTTTGATCTTAGGGAGCATAAAAGCAAAAGATTGATTTCCCAATAAACCCTGTCTTTTTGATCAAAGTGAACATGGCTTGCCTTGTTGCTACTCAAACACCCTTTCATCTCTCTTCTAATTCTGCCTTTTTTTACTTTCCCCCTCTTCCTCCATGCTTTTTTTTTTTCTTTTCTCAATCTACAGAGCATCAAGCGCAAAGATGATCCTCAGGAAGTGAAGGTTCAGATGCAGTTCATGGTCTATGGCACTCGCCCCTCTAAAGACAAAAGCGGAGCCTACCTCTTCCTACCTGACGGGAAAGCAAAGGTATTCGCTCGGTTGTTGCATCTCAGATGTTTACTTGCCTCTCAGAAGGCTTTGATAGAGCCTCCCTTGTGTATTGTGTTATTGTATCATGCTGGAGAGCTCAGGGCAGGAAGGCAGGCAGTTTGGGGGCTGCTTCATCTTTTTCCTCACACATGGGAGTGTAGTGGATTAGCTTGGCTTACTGCATCTTGTTACTCATTCTGTCGGTGACTCCTTCCATCTCTCGCTCAATCTTTTCTGCCTTTCTGCCATTTTTAGCACTAGTTCTGCTCATGATTTCGTTTCTCCCCGTTCGCTTTCAGCCTTACAACCAGAAAGAGCCACCTGTGGTGCGCGTCGTCGAGGGACCTCTCTTCTCAGAGGTGGTGGCACACTACCAGCACTTTCAGCAGTCCATCCGCATCCACAATGTGCCAGGTAATAAACGCGCAAAAACTGCAAAATGGAATCAGTTCAAATGGCCTTTGAAGCTTTTTATGTTTAGTTAAAGGCACCAGATGGTACAGTACATCAAGGGCCATTATGATTAATAAAATGACTATTTATAAACCAGTTACATACTTTTTTCTTGTCAGCTGGCACTGCTGCTGCCTGTTTTTCTTTACTTTGAGCAGGATAATACTATTTTAAGCAGCATTTGGCCCACATTTCCCTTTTACTTTTTTGATCTTAGCCCGGTTGTCATCAGTTTGGTTTGGTATTTTTAGGAGTGGATGGACTCTCTATAGACATCATCACTATGGTGGACATCAGAGATCAGACTAATAAGGAGCTGGCCATGCGGCTGGTGACTGACATCCAGAGTGGAGACGCCTTCTACACAGACCTCAACGGCTTCCAGGTTAGTCCCACCTGGGGCGACGGAGAGGCGCAGCTTATCGTGCTTCATGTACAGCTTTGAAACTGAGCATATCGGGGGTTTTTTTGTGTTTAATCCCTTCTTGTAGATACAGCCACGCAGACACTACCTAAAGCTTCCCTTGCAGGCCAACTTCTACCCCATGTCCAGCCAGGCGTACATTCAGGACAGCCATCACCGCCTCACGCTGCACACAGCTCAGGCTCTGGGTGTCAGCAGCCTAGAGAGCGGTTTGTATCTTCTTAAATTTTATTTAAAGTCGTGGCATTTTATTTCTTGGTTGTATTTTCTAATGAAAGCTCTATCTGAAATGCACTCCTTTGTTTACTGCCTGCTGCTTTTTATAAAATGGCATTGAAGCACTTATCACTCCCTCTTCTCTCTCAAGTGCTTGTCAGAGAGCTAACCGCCCTCACGTTTATGTACTGAGTTAATCCTTGTATCACGGTTATGTGAATAATGGAAGCACTCGTAAATTAAAGATTGCTCAAAATGTTTGTCTTCATCGACTCACGTCTTAAAGTCTAATGCCGCCCATTGTCTTCCTCAGGCCAGCTCGAAGTGATAATGGACCGGCGGCTGATGCAGGATGATAATCGTGGGCTGGGTCAGGGCCTGAAGGACAACAAGAAGACAGCCAACCACTTCAGACTGCTGCTGGAGAGGAGATCCATCGGAAACAAGGTCAGTAAAATGACGGCGGAGGCGGTTTTTGAAGGTGGGCGAGCACTCATGAAATCTTAGGACATCGCATCTGACTGCGCTGAATGACTCTCTGTGAGGTTGTTGAATGTTGTTTTGTCCTTCATTCTGTGTTCATTAACTCTTCTCTCCATCTTCCCCCCCCCCCCCCTCTCAGTACTCATTACCGCCACATCTGTCTCTTTGTTATCCTCTCTGCTTTCTAATTCGATTTTCATTCTCTTCTTTTTCCGCTCCATTACCTCCAGCATGATGGCGTTTTTGGCAAACTCTCCTCCTTGTTTAGTTCTTTCTTCTCCAAAATCTTGACTGACAGAGTTCAAGAGGTAATGTTGCCTTGGCAACAGTCAGGATGCTTGTTAGCCAGCATTATAGTCTGTGCCGTAGCTCCAGTTCCTATTCTTTCCTTTCCTCTACCTTATAGGTACAGCCTTAACGACCGCACCATTGAAAGTAACAAATGAGATCATTTATCAAGCGAATGGATACACATTAGCAGAGAATGGAAGGCACTGGTTGCAGTTTTATCATCCAGCCTTAATAAAACTGCTCATGGTTCTTGGGATGATGTTGCCCCGGCCTGTCAAAAAACAGCATATATGTGTCAAGTGCTCTAATTTAATACTGTAGTTGACACTGCAGAGCAGCGGCTGTAACAAACCCAATGTAGATGAGTTAGTAGTAGAATTAGACATTTAGCTTCTGCCCAGACAAACGAATTAGAGCCTATTCCTCATGTGGTAGCAAGAGAACATTCCTAGGAGTGAGTTGCTGATGCTGTAAAATTGAAATGACCACTGACCACTGTACTCTCAATCTCTCTCTGCCCTCCTTCCAGATGATGGACAGTGCTACAACTAGCTTCCCGTCTATACTCAGTCACATGACCAACGCCTTCTTGAACCATGAGGTCTTGGCACTGCCCGTCCTGCCCAAGAGACGCGGCATCCCTCCTCTGCAAACCTTCGCCCCTCTAAAATCCATCCTTCCCTGCGACTTCCACCTGCTAAACCTGCGCAGCATCCAGCGCCAGGTGACGAGACGGAAATAACCAAATGCGTTTTGACTTCAGACTTTAATTTGTTGACTTTGAAGCTGACACTTGCCTCATGGCGATTCTGTTTGTGTGTGTGTGTAAGCAGCAGGACCCCCACTCCCCTTCTCCCTACACAGCCTTGATTCTTCATCGACTGGCGCTGGACTGCGGCATGGAGGCTCACAACCTGGGATTCAACTGCACCACCACACAGGGGCAGGTCAGGATAGAAGCACACACACACACACACACACACACACACACACACACACACACACACACACACACACACACACACACACACACACACACACACACACATATACCAAAAATAGAAAAACAAAACACCTCCACTCTCGAGTTTGTAAAGTGCTTTTACTTTGAATAGAGCATCTTAACATCGAGTCATTGCTCTGTTTACTTTTGTAATATTTTATTTACTTCCCTCCTTTTGCAGCTGAAGGTATCGGGACTGTTCAAGAATCTGGACCTGCAATTGTTCCAGCCCGTGTCTCTCACCCTGATGCACTCGAGCACGCCTTTGGCCAATGACTCCACCATCAGCCTGGATCCCATGGAGATCTCCGCCTTCAAGCTCAAACTGCGCTAAGAGCCATCTGGACTAAAAAAAAAAAAGGCAATAAAAACCCGGCAGACTCCTTGGACCAACAAGCAGGCCCACTGGGGACAGAGAGGTCTGGGTCCCTCCGTTTTATTAAGCAGAACCACAAACAATACGGCTCGGAGCAGAAGGGTCCACTGTAACAGGACTGACTCCACAGCAGGGGGCAGGCGATAGCTGTTACTGTGGACGTCTCTGAGAGCAGTAATGCCCGGGCGAACTCGCAGCTGTTCCAAAACCAGGAGGAACTGCCAGAGCAGCTTGTCAGATACCGCAGGGTATCTGTTTAACTCTGTAATCGAACATGAAGTCTCACTTAGTTCTGCATTGTAAGAACTCGTGTCTTTTTTCTATCTTCGCTCCCTCCTGGGCTGATGAACTACTGAATGTAAATATTCCAAATGACCGGGTGTGTGGGGGCCAACTTTGAAAGCTTCATTTGGTGTATGGGTTTCTAATTATCATTTCTATTTTTCATTATTATTATTTTTTTTAAATGTACGCAGTGAAGAAGACGCACATCACAGTGGTTCGTTTTTATACCGATCAATCTATTGATGACAGACACGAATGCAGCAAACAGAATGTGTGGTCTATCCATCTCAGCAACGGCTCTTTAGCTTTCATACGGCCCCTGTTCCAAAACTCCCAATGAAGCTCACCAGGCGCTGGTTCTGTCTGCTGGTTTTAGTTGTGGATAGTCTGGAGACGTTCTCTCTTTTCCTCACTTCTTTTCTTCCTCTCCCTGAGCTTCCTGCTTGCTGATGAGAAAGCCTGCGGTTTCAAAGCGCCGTCCGTCATTCCTGTGTTTGCACTTCACTGCGGAGAAGTTCATTTTGTGTTCCACACTATATGCAGTAGAAGGTTAGATAAAGACTATACCTCATGTGTACCATACAGCAGAGAGAGAGAGAGAGAGAGAGAGAGAGAGAGTGTGTGTGTGTGTGTGTGTGTGTGTGTGTGTGTTTGTGGAGTATGTTAAGGGTGTTTTGTTTTTTTTGTTTTTTTTGGGGGAGTGTGTTGTGTACACCATCAGGGACCATTCATAGTGCTGAGCAGTGGGTCATGTATTGCTGGAACAAAGGGCCTGGATCCCCCAAAATTATACCCAGAGTCTATCATAATATTATTATAATACACAAAATATTAACAAGATTTAAAAAAAGAATCCAACTTTTGGGTGTTTGTGGGGGACTTGTAGTTTGTGGTCATGCAGATAGTTTTGGTTCTGAGGCTCTAATTTGTGAAAACTGCCCTGTGCAGGGTGTCTGCTGATTTTTTTGTAACGAACAGTATCCTGTGATTAGTATCCAGTCTCCTTAGTGTGTGCAGTTAGTCTGTTGTTTGACGGTCGTCTGCGTGGCCAAAATTGTCTGCATGGCTACAGTAGAAAATGGTAATGTCCTTTCTTTTTTTTTTTTTTGTTAACTGACCCTTGAAAAAATGCGTTGGATTAAACCACATGCAGGGATCCTTCACACAGAAGAAAACGAGTTTCTTCAAAGGAGCTGCAGTTTTTTTTTTTCCTCCCCTCTCTCTTCTTAACATTTCAGTTTCATGGTGCTTCTTATCCTGAGGCTGTCTCCTGACATTTGTCCTGTTGCATCTGCGCTTCCACATGCCGCTGTGGAGGATCTTGTCATGTATGTCCAAAGCCGAGACGGATCATTTCTTTTCCGGCCCACCTGTGTTGCATCACCTCGTCCAGCCCCACCGTGTCCCATCACTCTAACCCGTCATCATCTCCATTTTGCACAGGAGGCCTGCTGCTTTTGTTGCGCTCCTCTTTTGATGTCATGTTTACCATAGTTCACCACGTCTCCTCTCTCCCCCAGCAGCACTTAACATTTCTGTCAGACCAGACTTGGCTGCACGTTGAATTGCATGTTCTTCTGTTGTCTTACAGCCTAGTCATAATCTCCTCTCCTGCTGTTTCACTGTGCATCTGAGTGTCTGGGTGAATGGCTTTTCTTTTTATTAAAATGTAATCTCTGTTGTAGCACTTTTTTTTTTTTTTTTGGGTTTATTCAGAGGTAATATATGAAGGCAAGGTCTCTTCTGTTGTTTTGACTCGCTTATTCATGATGGATTAAAGTTGCAGTAGAACAACAGAAGAGATGTGAATAAAGATTAAAATGCTAACGTTTGTCTTTTTTTTTTTCCAAGTTTCTCTTCATTTCAGGTTAATTTAATTTCTTTAAGCTTTGTAATTGTAATTTGCAATTTTTTCCTGCTGCTCTGTTCGAAAGAGCTTGATTAATAGTCTGTCAGTAGGGGGCAACATTGAGTCAGTGTGAACAGCTGCTGTAGGTAGAGGTAGGTGTATATCCGCCCTTTTCCACTGTCCAGTGCTCTGCTTGTCAGCAGCTGGTCACGGATCAGGTAAAACGCGGTGGCAGGGATGCCTGAGGGCGAGGAGTGCATCGCATGTGTGGACAAAGGAAGTGGCGGTGTGGGGAGGCGAGTGATGTGGTGCCTGTGGAGGCACCCTGGTGACACTTGGCCTCTGTATTTTACTTCAGACTGCTGCCGGTGCCAACTGAACCGACAGGCTGCTCAAAATGAGCATCAGCCTCAGCACAAACATACAAATCATGTTTGACCTGCTGCAATAATGAGACGGGAACCGCGGCGTCCAATTGATCTCAATGTGAAATCAGCTAATGGGGGGAGCCGTTTTGTTGGTGTTGTTTTAATTAATCTAATATTTCTTGCTGCCAAATCTAGTTAGTAGGCAGCATTGTACATCACATGACAGCTAATTAATACAAGCTAAAGGGCACAGAGGAAAAAAAAAAAAGAAGAGAGACAACGAAAGCTGACGCTCAGCTCAGAGAAACATGCAGTGAAAGTGTGAATGAGGAGATAAAAGGTTTTCAAACCTATAAGTACAAACCTTTACACACACACACACACACACACAGTTACTTTCACACATGCAGCATTTATAATGGAAAGCATGACACATCTGAGGGGCACTGAAATCTGCAGCGCCTTCTCCCGGCAGATCTAATTACGGCCCACAGAATGAATGTGCCTTCACCCATGAACCCAGCTACCTGCATCTGTAGAGGGTGATGGAGCCGAGAAGTGCCAGCGAACAAAGCTGCTGCTGCTGGCGGGTGCTGTTTCCCCCCCACATACGTGCAAACGTTTTCTGTTTATATGAAATTAAACTTTAAAGGCCCACCGCACTGAAGCTCAAGAAAACCGTTTTCCTGAAGGCTCTTTGGCAGCACGCTCGCTGCAGCTGGATAGCAGCAGGAAGACAGAACGCTGGCACCTTGTTAAAAAGCCCAAGTAAAGGAAACACACTGGCAGCAATGATGTATGGCCATGAAGAAGTGATGAACCATCTGCTCTCTTGGGTGGTGTTTGTGTGTCAGGGGCTGAATTTAAGATGCGTGAAACCTTAAAAGTTTTAAAATCTGGCAGTAAAGACAAACGGCGCATTTATGCGACAGCCAAACTCATTTAATTCCATCATGAAACTGATCTCCACACCGTTAACATCCATTGTCAAGTTAAATTAAAAAAGGATATAAAACAAACATAGAAAATGCAATACAATAGCTCTTATTTTTTATAATCACTGGAACCATTCTGGCCCTTTAGACCCAGAGGCTCTGGTTCTGCTCGTGTAGTTGAAAGTCCACAGTCTGCACTGTTACAGATGACAAACGCGGCACGGATTTGTTTTTCAAAGTACGGTGCTCACAACACAAAAGGAGAGGGAGAAAGCCTCCGAATCAGTATGCTCTGTAGGGAAAATGAAGAGAAAATGATCTTCTTTCTTAACAGCAGCAACCAAGTAGAAAAATGTAGTAAAGGTCAGACAAGCAGCTCTGGGCCAAGTGTTTTCTATTTCACTCAGAAAAAAATAAAAACACTGTTACTCCCCTAGAAGTCAATAAGATTTTAGTGACTGATGTATCTGATATGTCTGTGCTCCAGCGCCAATTCCCACTGTGGCCTGATTGAAAACGGAGCCTCTCCCACAGTCTCGTGCTTATCAAACAGCCTGGAGGATATTTTTATTATGCCGTCCCAGTGCGCGGCAGAAATCTTCAATTTGGAGTTTTCTTACAATTAATGAACGGAGCGTCAGCGTCAGGACCCGGGGCACACAACCTGCCAGGAGTCTGATAAAATAAAAACAGCTCGTGTGATTAGACGTCTATCTGTGCTGCTGGCCAGATGTTTGTGTTGGGAACCAATCAGATGCATGTATAAAGAAGTTGGGGAGGGGGGTATAACAAAAGATGCTACTGAGCTGCATCAAGGGCCATACTCAGTACTAAAGGTCTGGAAATCTCAATCTGCTGCTTTTTCACATCCGTCTCTTCTAGTGCCCCTTTAATAAACTGGACAAACTATGACAAAGCAGGTCACAGTAAAATAAAATGAAGTAAAATAATTGCATAACAATTTAAAATTATGACAATAAGTCAAATGCATAATATACAAAACATCTGACACCAGAATAATGTCATAAATTAAGAAAAGCAAATAAATACACAGAAAACCTAAGGGCTAACTTATGGATTTGGATAAGATGCTGATGGGACAGTAAGGCCTGCGTTTGGGTTTTTCACTGCGCCCGTGTGACTCTCCTTCATGTATCAGCTCCACACGATCAGGTCGTAGCGCTGGCGACAGCCAACACGTACGATGACACCACAGCAGCAGGTCCAGGTTCAGCTAGATAGAGCTCTGTGTCTTGATAAAAGCTGTCCTCTCGCTGTGACCGTCCACTTCCTCGCTGTCTGATTCAGACTCGTAGGCGATCATGTCCTCATCCCCCCACACAGTGGGGATCCCCTTGTAGCATATCCGTGCCTTCCTCTCCCGTCCTTGGCCGAAGCCAAAACCGAACCCCACCCGCACGCCCTTTGTCTCTGAATACACAGAGGGAAGTTTGGTCCTCCAGCTCAAGGACGCGCCATCCGAGCGCATCTGCAGCAAGAGGAAGACCCCAACAAAGGAGGCCAGGATGAGGGCACAGCTGAGCACAGCCACAATGGCAGGCAGTTGAGTGGATGGAGCAACGCTAAGCCCCGGATGCTCTTCGCCTTCTCCGCTGTTGTCGCCTGCTGCTGCTGGGTTCTCCTCCTGCTGCTGGACGCCGTCGCCATGGAGAGGTGATTTTCGTTGAACCTGGTTCTGGTGCAGACAGGACGTGAGAACCAGGTGGCTGTGTGGTGGACAGGACAGGCAGTCTGTAGGCCCGGTGCCAGAGCAGGTGAGGCAGGTGGGATGGCAGGGCAGGCAGGCTTGAACGGAGGACAGGTCCACCCAGTTCTCCAGGGAGAGGTTGAGGAGCTGCGGCCCAGAGGTAAAGCCCGGCGGACACAGCTTCACACAACCCTGGAGGAAGAGGGAGAAGCCAGGGCTGCACTCTGGATGGAGAGTGGGAGATGAAAAGTCAAGTCTCAAACAATCCACTGAAAACCATATCAAAAACTAACAGTGTGCAGTGTGGATACATTTCTCCACAGTCTCCTAAGAATAAAAGAGCTGCGATTTTCATTATCACCTAATCTGCTGATTAGGAAGCTATTGCTATCAAGTAATAATGTGGGGAGAAATTAATGTGACAATTTCCTAAGGCCCAAAGCGATGTCATCAAAAATTATTTTTGACTGACCCAAATTGTGTCAGCTCCATTGTAATTTGGTAATAAATGTAGCAAAACAGAGCCCGTGTGTTAACAGTTCCCATAATAACCATTTACTTCCTGTTATTTTCTTGGGAAAAACAGAATTATATAATAGGTGATGGATCTAGAAGTTGGGTATAGTCTCTAAACTGGGGTGGGTTTCCTTGCAAGAGCTGCTGCATTCTTAATGACTGAACAAATATTCACTGATCTGTTATAAGCCTTATTCTTTATAATTGCAAGCCCGGCTGTAAACACACACACAAGACACAAGCATTAAATGGAAGTCGTAGCAATCGAACACCGTGTCCTCTTTTTATTGTTATAAATACCACCAAATATCCAAGTCGTTCTCAGGAACGCTGCAGTTAATTTCGAGGGAGTCGTTATGTCATTTAAAGAAAAAGAAAAAGAAAACTGGTGATTGGAAAAATAAAGCATCACCAGTAAGTACCGAAATGTAGATTTGAACTAAATTATTGACAAGTGTGGGCTCATTACGAAGAAATAGTTTGAAAGCGCGGAGGCAGAAAGGAGCTTCCGACCTCATCTGCCTCTCAAAGAGGGAGTCATCCTCCTCAGCGGTTGTTGACAACATGGCACCTTTTGCACTGACGCAGGTTTAATCTCCCCTGCTGCTCCTCCATACGTCTCACACTCTGATTCAAACTAATGTGACACACGGCGATGTGCATATTTAGAATGCGCGTGTAAACAGATGTACGAGAGTCTTGTAAATGGGCAATCTGTATTCACAAGCCGACACTGTCTGACCTGATGTCTATTTATAACAATGATTGTTCCGGCGCCAATAGAAATAATCCTATTCAACTTAAGAGGCTCCAGGTTTGTATGTAATTGGTAGCCCGAATGATCTCACCGATGCAGATCTGCTGGGCGTCGAAGGTCTTGCAGCTGTTGTTGGACGGCCGAGGAAAATCGGATGACGAGGGGTTAATGGCGCTGGGTCCCGTGCCCCACAAGATGAGGGTGAACTGACTCAAGACACCTGAAAGAGATGCAGAGAAAGAGAAAGAGAAAGAGAGAGGTGGGGAGCATTAGGATTTAGAAAAGAATGCCAATTTAGCACTTCTGGCTGAGAAAAAGGATATGCAGGTGGGAGGAAAGGAAACAAGCGGTTTGAGCGGTCCAAACACAACACTGGAGGAGGATCAACTGAGGAAGAGATGCAATCTTCTCATTTCCCCTGCTGGTCAACAGCAACAGGATAGCTCTATGACCAAATGAATGAACTCTCCTCGACAGTGTGGGGCCTTTTGCCATTTTAAAGTAAATGTAGCTCAGGGTGGAAAAACACAAACAAACAACATAACTCAACATACCAACGTTTTGATAATAAAAAGGTTTCCAAATAATTTCGTGCAGAGGAAACCTCCTCTGCTCGGCAGCTGTTAAGTTTTAATCTGAGAGCTGCTCCCCTGGTGCAGAAACTGGCACAAACTGTGTCATTAGACGAGGAAAGGGACAGAAAAAAAAAGGGAACCGAGGAGAGGCTATTTAGAGACGCATCGAAATATGCAAGAAGACTTGAGTTGATGAGGGAACAGTGAACGCTGGCTTGAATGTAGGTCCGATGTGACCAGACTCAACAATTAATGATGATGTGTGGGGTTACCATAGTCACGCCCATTAGCTGCTACGTTTTCTATTTCCAGAGTCCATTCCCCTTGAGGATCTTCGTCCCACGAGTGAGTTGTCATGAAGGCCCAGTCGTTGAATCCCTCTGAGGAAAAGTCATTGGGCCTGAAAAGAGAGATGTTGTGTTTGTGTTATTTTAATCTGTGTCCGGATGCTAAATGTGTTTTTCCTACAGAGCTGAGTTGTGGGAGTACTAGTGCACAAGTGAAACTGAGGTAAACAAGCATGCTATGTTTGTCCGTGTGTATGAAACACACGGACAAAGAGATCTTGGCTGTTGGTGTGCATGGCGGCGTGCTTAGCTGTGTACCTGGGGAACAGCAGGGTGGAGCGTGTGCCCAGTGGGCTGATGAGATGAATGGCCAATTTTCCTCTCTGGTTGTAGGAGAGAGTGAGGCGAGCCTGAACGTGTTCCAGAGAGCTGACATACTCCGGTCGTCCCCAGCAGGCATCCACGCTCTTGCTGAACACCAGCTTGTTCCCGATGTCTCTACAGGTTTGACAAGTGGAGGGGAGAGCGGTTAATGTTGTGTGGCTGCTGAAATGGACACAGACAATAGCTCTGTGCTAGAAATTTACGCAACCGTCCCAGCTCCGAGGAGAATGCAGTGACATTTATCAGGCTGAGCGACATGATAGAACAGCAAGTGCTCATAATGAGACTAAAACTCACTGCGGTTTACACACCAATACACACACACACACACACGCACACACACACACACACACACACACACACACACACACACACACACACACACACACAGTTTCAAGTCACACTTCTAACCGTGGTTCTGCAAGCATGGTGTGAACACACTGGTGCTGTGGCCCGACTGCTGTCCAGTTTAGTGCCAAAGCCACCATAGCACCAGCATCCAGGAGTCCATAACCGTATGAATGACTCACTGTGAAGAAAAAAAAAAAAAAAGATATAGATATAGAAAATGACAGGTTTCTGGGTAGTGTGAAGAGATAAAATCTCTCTACAGTAATATTATGGCTTCATATTTGTGCCGCATTACTGGAAATGATGTCTGTAATCATTGAAGAATCACCGACATCACTGTGCTCCTGCTAAAGCTCAGAAACTAAAAGTCTTACTGCTGTCACTTTTCTGCATCCCTTTTTGGAATCAGAATAATAATTAATAGCAAGAACAAGAGGGAAGGTATTGGAGAAAATAGCTGAAACCATCATTTTGGTTTCAGCTGGCTAGAGGGGTTTTTGGATGGGCGTGTGTTTGATTGACAACAGCTGGCGTGTTGAGTCAAAACAGGAGCACAACTACAGAGCGCCAGTAAACAAACTTGCAGTGTTGCTTACGAGTCATGGGACAGACAGGCAGACAGTGTGTTGTCAGCACCACATCTGAACAGACACGTGCAGGTCTGTTTACAGGCTCTTTAATATGCCGCAGCCGAGCAGTTAATTAGCTCTCTAGCTGGAAACGATGTGAGCAGTTGCACTTTTCCCCCGTGGATGGTTGGTTCTTTCAATAAGCAGAGGTGCTGGACAAGACGTGCGCACGTTTGTTTGTTTGTTGGATGAGAAGAAAACTTCAGCGGGGAAAGTTGGAGTGTGGTGTTTTAAAATGAAGCTGTTTGATTGGCCTTATGGAAACAAGTTGTCTCTTTAATGATTATAATGTCTTTGGTATGGAACTAATTTCCCTAAAAAATCCATTCATTTACTCGCAGAGAAACTTTTCTATCAACAGCTCTGAATTTATGAACACATACAGTATAAAACCATACAAAGCTATGTGCTTGATTTGTACCAGCCAGTCCTCACCTCTGCGTCCCACTCCGTTTGTCTTCCAGTCTCCAGCGCTAAGGCGTCCAGGTTGAGACGTTCTCACTGCCAGATGCTGCATGTCCCTCCAGGTCAGGTTCATACTGCACCGATACAAGAAGGCACGCAGTGTAACCACATTGACTTCCTGCCATGTATTAGCTGGAGTTATTACTTTCTACATTATGCACATTACGAGATAAGTCAGGTTTCGCTGACCTCAACTGTACAACAATGCAGCAGAGGAAACGCGAGGAGCTTTGGCATATGGAAAAGATCAGGAATCTGTAGACATATCTGAAATGTGATCCAGCCGAGCTTACGCAGTGAGGCGAGAAGTACATTTCTGAAATATTATACTGAGACGCGAAGGAGGCCGTGAGAGATATTGTGTGTCAGTCAACCATAACAAAGGTAAAGACTCACGTTATAGTTTTAACACCGTTAAAGTATTAAAAGAAGAGCTATGAGCTTTTATGTTGAAAGGTCAGGGACACAGTAAAACAGTGGATACAATACCATGGAGGATTGTGTGTCTGTAATGAGGTCTGGATTGGGGGTCACCTTCTGCATAGTGGAGCTCCAACAGCACTTTTTAAAAATATTTATTATTATTAAGGGACATCGCAAAGAAACATTTATCAGAGAAGCTTCTGAGTCACCAATGATGCCAAAACAGCTCGGTGGGTTATAATCAAACCATGAATCACAGCGCTTACTGAGGGCAACACCTCAGAAAAACAGAAATAGAAACGCGGAATTGCACCGTCGCAGATCACCTCCGCCACACTCCGCATCAGCATTCACATCTCACATCCTCTCATGTGTTATTAATGGACAAGACTCAATGTCACCTCAGTGAAGAGAGAGAGAATGAAATAATAAAAACCAACCGAGAGCTAAAACACACAACAGCTTCATTGATTTCATCTCTCGTGACTTTCAGCGTCGTCCAAATCCTAAAAACTTGCTTACCCTGTTATTACTGCTAACCTGTCAGCAGGTAGGAGCTGCTCTATGACAAACACTGACTCTAGTTTGGTGTTGAAAGTGAAAGATAGTCTACACGGTGCAAACGTCAGCTCTGTCAGGCGGTACCCTTCTCTTATGTCAGTGGTGACAGTGCTGAGATAAACCTGGGACACTGAGGATGTTTGCCTGAAGTGAAAGTACTGGATTTGATTTGACACCTGTCAGCTAAGCGCTAATGTGAAAATGAGGAGAATTATGCAGAGTGGAGGACTGCTGACTGATAAGAGGAATTACCACACACACAAGATATGACTAAAGATACAACCACAACAGAGAACAGACCGGAGCCGCTGACAGAAACTTGGAGTCAGGTATTCAGATGTCTGTGTGGGCTGCAGCTGCTGATTTGTCTTGCTAATTAACTTATTATCAAAAGCTTAATTTGCTGAGGAAAGAATCTCTGCGCTGGAATTTAGGCCAACGCCAACTCCCAGATGTGAGTGCGCACTTTCATACGTGACTAAATACGCAGGCATAGATACACACCTCCTGCAGGTGCAGAGTGAAGAATGCAAAAGCTGTTTACAGTGAAACTAAAATTGAAAAAATGCTTTTCTATTACAGCTGTGGTAGTTGTAAGAGGAAGCTGTGCTGCTTTCACTTACTTGGCCTCAAGAGCCAAAGCGATGATCCCAGCAGCTAGTGGGGCCGAAGCAGACGTCCCTGTGTGAGAGTCTGTACATTTTTGCCTCAGGTCAGTGGTCACCTTGGAAACAGGAGAAGAGAAAGAAGTGCATAGAAACACAGAAGGAAGAAGGCACAGTTAATGACACATAATGTTTTCCCTCTTCAGCATGAGTGAGGTTGATGAGAGAAGACGAGTGTCAGACGGCGGGGGGGCAAGGACGCTGGGAGGAGGGGAATGAGCACGCAGGTTCAGTCTCAGGTCTGTGGATCCCTGCCAAAGGGTCACAGCCAGGACAGTGAATGTCAGCCAAATCAGCACAGCCAGGTCGGGCGCTGGTGAGACGAAGTATGTTAGCACTCCGGGTACGTCTCTGTTCTCCGTCTCTACCAGAGCCAGATAGTTAATGAGGCCTGTCTGGGTCACGATGAGGACACGCCAGAAATGATAAAGAAGCCAGAGGGCAAGGCGAGCTATGAAGGTTAGGGACCAAAGCTCGGTGTGCAAATTTTGACCTGACAGACTGTAGCACTAATGGTCATTATGTGCAGAGAGCTGTCTACGTGTGGAGGAGGAGGAGGAGGTGCACTGGTCAGCTGATCAAACGGCCACGTCATGTTTCATTCATTGTTTGGATTGTATTTGTTGGTTACTAGTTGATGAACAGAGAGTTATTTAGATAAGATCATTTAATTGACCAGGCCAAATATCTTCTGGTTCGTACTCCAGTTTTACACTAGTATATCATCAGTGTGTCATGAAAGAACATTACACTCATTGACTGGTTAACATAAATCGTTTTTGCAAAGCAGGTCATTGTCAAATTACAATGCTATTGAACCGTTATTGAACAAGCAGCCCATTAACATTTAGTCCTGTAATAGCACAGGAAACAACATTTTATGAGAGTACACTGTTTCATATGTCTGCTGTGCTGTACACTATAAAAACTATGTTTTGAGCACAACAACGCCTTGAGAGGCAATTAGTGAACTTTGTGTTTTTTTGCCACACCATAATAATGTGTTTATTTTTTGCAGAGAGAGAACACCGGAGAAGTTTAATTGCAACAGAGTGCAGGCAAGGCCAAGCGAGAGGTACAGGAATCCACGTTTGTTTTCCTCTGCCTTCTGTTGGCAAAACCTGAAACCTTAGGGGATGACAGGTGACCAAATCTGTCCACTAAATGAGCTACTTGTTAGTCCACATCGGATTTGTTTAAAAGCCTGCTCTCCCTGTAATTTCACTGTCTAGGCACAAATGTACCGACACAGAAATCTGACAAAGTGAACATAAATACTAGCTTTGGACAAAGGGAAACTGCATGAACTCCCAGACACAACTAACAAAAGCTTCTGACTGCTAAAGCAGCAATACAAAGCCACTGCAGCTCAGGCTGTATATTTTGAAATTATTTCAATTTCACCAATTTGATGAGCTGTGTTTGCTTGCCTGCAGCATGCCTCAGGTGTATTTTGGAGTGAATGGCAGATTTACGGTTGTTTTATGTTATTCTGTGTTCCTGAGGCAAGTCTTTTTCTTGGCTGACAAGCAGCTTGAAGGAATAGTACAGCATCTTTTCAGTTTTTAACACCATTGTTACACATCTGTCACTCTGAGTTTGATTCGAGAGAGAGATTAATGTGTATCTACACTCAAAAAGGGTTCGTTTGGATGCACTATCCAACTTCTGGATAAAGAATATGGCCCATGGAAAGTATGAGATATAGGGTTATTTTTGCTGTGCTGGCATTTACAGTGCACTAAAGATCTGAAGTATAAAAACAATCCTACACAAACTCTGTGCTGTTCGAAGTGTGTGTGTAAGTGTACACCCACTATCTGTTTCTCCCCTGGGTTTCCCGAGCTGAAGGTGGTAGCGAGGGTGGAAGAGCAGGGCTCGCTGTACCACGGCACGCTGCCGGCCTGCGTGGTGCTGCTGATGGACAGGGTGTAAATGCTGTTGGTGTAGCCGTCACAGTTACAGCTATCCTGCTCCCGGCCTCCATTTCCCGAGGCCCACACAAAGATGGATCCCAGGCCGTTGCGTCCCTGTGGCACAGAAACATTTTGCTTCAGAAAGTAATGAGACCCCTTCACAAGTTATTGTGCTGTAGGTTGAAAAGACATGTATGGGAAATATATGCAAATGTGCAAAAGCTTAAATCTCTTGTTTACAACAACATTTGGAAGCTTAATTCAGTACTGTGGCCTGCACAAGCTTCTCATTCCCGGATTTGGGCAGTTTATTAACGTGTTCCTGACAAATCCTCCCAAGCTCCGTCTGACTGGACGGGAAGCATCTGTGAGTTGCCATCCTCAGGTCTCTCCACAGATGTTTTATCAGTTTTGGCTGAGTGACTCAAGGACAGTCAGAGAACTTGTCCCAAAGCCCCTCCAGCATTGTCTAGCCTGTTTTCTTCATTGTTGCACTGCAAGGTGAACCATTGCCCCTGTCTCAGGTGGTGTGCATGCTAGGACCTCATTCATATCCATAGCTGTAAACCCACATGGAATTAAAAGAGAAACACTAACAAGAGCCGGATGCGGTGTGAAAAATTGTCTTTGACAAAGACGTTTGTCTCACTGCTTAAATGCCTTGTCACTTCTTTGCCTTCTTCCAGAAACACCAAAACGCTGTGGGCGCAGTTCTTATTAATACATCATATTGTCAGGCAACTTATTGCAGCAGAACATCACATAATAACCAGAAGAAATGTAATTACAAAATCTACTCAAGCTCAATGAAATTCAGGGGCCTGATAAATGGCAACGTGATACCCGGCGCTGAAACTGTATGCTACTCAGATAAAATGTGCACGCTGCACCGGACATAACCGTATATTAGCCACTTTTCATCTGGACCGTCATCCAGAGATTAGAAATCTTTTAGTGGTTTAAGACTCACATTAAAATGACACTTTAGTGTTACAACATTTCTAGCAAAGTAACAATGTCAACCCATATACATCACTGCGATTAAATTGCTGCTTACATTCCAAGACGCACAACCTTTTCTTTTGTCTCTGGCTGATTAGACCGTAACTCTTTATTTGTTGGGATAACCTAGAAATCGATGGACTGCCGTCAGCTTGTATAAAACCCCGCTGCCATGATTCACATTTTCTCAACTCTAGCTTGGTTACCTATGGCCTCGAGAATCGATTTTAAGTTTCACTGCTTATTTTTAAGTCAGTAGCTGGTCTGCCCCTTCCTACACTGCCGACCTTGTTTCTCTTTATATGTTGCAGACTGTGACCTGGAGTTTGTTGACCAGTTGCTACTGACTGGCCCCGGGGCCGAGCTGGAGACAGAGACAGAGGGCAGCGGGCCATCTGCTGTCAAGGCTCCACAGTTCTGAAACAGCCTCTAGGAACAGAGCCATCTCACTGTCCTTTTGTTAAATTGCCTTTAATTAGTCTTACATTTGCTGTCATGTGTTATTATGCTTTTCTCTTTGTAAACTATATATTTAGGAGGTGTTTTTTCTTTTCTGTCAGACTTCATTATTATTTTTTGTCTCTGACCTGAGTGTTTTCTGAAAAGTGCCAAATAAAACAAGTAATTATAATACAATTTAGACACAACACTCATTCCTAGTCAGCATCCATCTCACCGTGTCACTCCAAAGTTAATGAACAAATGAAGTTTATATCTGTACACATATATATAAAAGAAAGTGGTGGGAGCTCTTTCACATCCCACATACAGAGAGCAAGAACAACTAAACAGGTTAATGGTAAGAAACAAATTAACAAGGTGAAAAAACGAAAGAAAAGAAAAGACATGTTTCATTTCGCCCACAGATCCACGAAACCATACAATAAGAAGCATTTCAGAGAGCGTCTGTCCCGCTCTCGGTGTGCTGGCTGGTTTCAATACAACATCCTACCACATCAACACTTCTATTATTTTGGTGTCAGAGCCTCAACAAAGATACTGGATTCTTTTTCTCCTTATCACCGCTGTTGCAACACTGTTTTCTCTCTCATGATTAATCTTAGTATTTTTAACCTCTTAAATGAACAAAGGGACAAGCTCAGTGATTTTAAAAATGTTTATCCATTTATTTTTTTTAAGGAATTCCTACATCTCCCTCTCACTAACTACCTCTGCTCTCAAGTAGGTATGACTGTGCTGCTACTCTGTGTTTGTTGCTGCCTAGCACAGGAGTCTTAAACCCGTATTTATGACCTCGCACTGCCTTTGCTGCAGGTTACAGAGGCCAGACGATAACAATTCGATGCCAAGGGTTATCTCACTGCCAGGAGAACACATACTGAACCAGAGAAGTCCTGTAGTGCTGCTGTCAGGCAATTTTTCCCTCACTAACACACCGTGATGTGTGGAGCATTTCCTGTTTCAGGTGATATAAGAATCATTTTTTTCCACAGAAAATGTGCAGTTTCATTCATTTATACGCCAATTACTGCAGCCTTTGAATGCAACTATTGTTCTGCATCAGTGACTGTTGCTCTGTTTCCATTTCCTCTCATCTCCCATTTATCATTTAGATGTTCCACTTACTTCCTTTGATGTAGCATGCTGACACATGAGAAGTGATGACATTAGCCTTAGATAATATGCAGTCCTCTTTAATGTTTTACTCTATCCAACTCTAAAGGACTAATCAGAGGGTAATTAATATACAATGGCAAGAAAAAGTATGTGAACCCTTTGGACTTTGGTGGTTTTGTCACTGTACTCATCTAAAGCTTCTCCTTTTCTACATTCAGTGGTGTCAAAGAGAAATGTTCCACTAAATATTAATATGCCATAGGTGGAAATATGTGCACCCTCGTCTGGCAGATTATTACTTTTGGACAGAGCCAGTGTTTATGCTAAGCTAAACCAAGCAGATAAATAAATTTTCCCATGTGACTCAAAGCATGGAGGCAATTAAGTGTATCCCCCAAAATATTGAAGTGCTCCTTTAAAGTTGAGATGCAAGTTTCATAGTGATACTGTAAATACAAAACAGGAAAGATATTAGCAGTTAAAACGTCATAACCTATGCTCTGACTGACCTTGGTGATTCCTTGGAGAAAAGCCTCCTTAGCCAGCTTGGCAGGGCCGTCCAGTGATTTGCCATCGTCTTCTGGCCCCCAGCTGGCGCTGTATATGTGGATGTGCTGAGGGTTGAGGCTAAGGGAGTGGGCCTCCACCACATCAGTCACCTCCCCATCCAGCATGCGAACCCCTGTAAAACAAACATACTAGGTTACCAAACTAGAGATGTGACAACGCCAGAGAAAGAGTGACAGAATGACAGAAGTTAGAGTGATAGTGAGCGTATGAATTTTTATCTTCAGATGGGTGGAGAGGTGTCAAAACCTGAGGGAAAAAACAGAGCATGAGATAAAAAAGAAGGGGAAACCTGTCACGAACAGACAAAGAAATCGACCAGCCTGCAGAATTTCCCATTTTATCTTCTGCTACAATAGAAAAACAACAACAACAAACAAACAAGAACAAAGAAGTGAAATCAGAAAGACAAAAGACTAGACAGGAATAACCAGAGACTTCAGAGGGTTCTACTTTTAATAAGTTAAAAGCTTACATATAAACTATTTTACCATCACATGCACAAAACCCCCACCAAACGCACAGAAAGGACAAACAGACAGTTCACACTGCAGAGGACGAAAAGGCAGCCATACAGACGCTCAGACAGATATAAATGAGATGTGAATTCACAGAGCCTTCAACAGACTGGTGTGTCCACAGGGTAGCATCAAATGTCACCTTTCATCATACCTGAACGCAAGCCTGGCAGAGCCTTTGAAGTGAGCAACCTCAGATCACTCCTCTGAACATTAATGGTTGTAGAGAGGCGTGAAATGAACCACCTCCAAATAAGGTCCATTACTGGGAGAGGACCCCCAGACCTTAGAGGCAACATTACAACTCACGATGTCCACATTAAGACTTCAATAATCCATTCTAGACAACCTACCTGGCCCTGCAGGCACAAACATTTGCCAGTAGGGAGGTAGCCAAAGCAGTAATTACTCTGTTAGTGTGGGGATTCGTCCTAACACAAGTTTGAATACTGAGAAGCCTTAAAAAAAAGAAAAAGTAACCGAGGTAAACATGCAACATAAAGCCCAGCGTTTGCTCGGTGATCATTATGCGTGGGCTGTATTGCAGCAGTAATGATAATCGTTGTTGTAACAATTCTCATCAACTTCCTGTGGCTCGCTGGTTCCTTATTAAGAAGTTCCCTGGAGCTCCACAAGTCAGAGGCGGCAAGTAGGCATGCAATTGTGTGTGTGTGTGTGTGTATGCTGGTAGAAAGAAAAACAGGTACAGTAGGTGGAAGGCAACACAGAGCGAGTCAAGTACGGTCAATTTAAAGATTGAAACACTAATCGCTAATCATTGCTCAGTGTGAATACACACATTTAGGCACCTCCGTAGACATAGCTGCATACTCTACACACCACACACACACACACACATATAGGTATTGAGGAGCAAATTGCAGCTGTTTCTAAACAATCCACTGACCCTATGACGTGAACAGATTCACAGAGGAGTAATTTATGAGATCGGGGCCAACGCGCGGTTCCGTCGGGAGATGAATGGTAATGAAGACAAAGAAGGAGAGTTATGAGGAACATCTGTGAATGGGACTGCTCAGGGCTCCACAAGCTCCACTGAGTCTTGTTGGCTGCCATCGTGTCATTGACAGATTGTTTAGTGACAAAAGTTACTAAAAGCCTCCTCGGAATACTTTATCAAGCGTGAATAATTTTCACCAGACATAACTTGTTATCGCAGTTTTAATTTAAATAAACCTCTCTACAAGTTGCCATTCTTAAATGTACATCGGCACACGCTGACAGCTTCCTTACTGTTTAAAACAGACGCCGTCCTAAGAGTCTTATCATGACCCGATTTAGAGATATGATTTCCTCAGTGGTGTGAACAGACGTCCACTGGGATTTCTACACAATACTACATTTTGGTTGATTGCCCATGACAAAAGGCTCTTAAAAAACTGAACTTGCTTTTAATGCAGTTGGCAGGAGAGAGTCTGGAGCTTTAGGCAAGAGAAATCACATTCATCCTTTTGAAAGCTTTGATATGAAACCTCCACATGCCTATGAGACATGATGCGAGTAATTTCTTGAAGACGAGGCATTAAACACTTGTTTGTTTGTCTAAATTGTTATGTCAGGCAGGAGAGAGTGATATTCTTTTCGAGGCACGCGCACCACGTGAGTCACACGCGCAGGAAAAATGATTCAAAGCTATTATTTTAAGTGGCGAAAGATCAAGGACGATTCACGGACGATGCCCACTTGTGCGCATCTCTGCAGCGCACACTTACTCACGTATCGGAACAACAGGGAGTCAATTAGTAAGTGAAAGGTGATCCAGAAAAAGAAACATTATCAATATCACCTTTATACTAGAAGTTCATTTAAATGTAATTACAAGTTGTATAGCACTCACCTCCAATTTTAGCATTATAGGCCACGCCGACACCACACACACCATTGTTGGCTGCAGCTGCGACCTCTCCTGCACATCGAGTTCCATGTCTGCAAAAGGAAAGTAATGAGAAAATGCCATAAAAAATATACAAAAATACACAATTTGCACACAAAGCAGGAATATTACAACAGCTCAGCTAAGTGCTAACAGTAAAAAACAAAAAAATATAAAAACTGTGACCTGTGCTTTTAAACAATACTGTGGTTCAAGTGATGCTAGACAAAAACCCATTGGCTCTTTTGCCTTCTGTAACTCTCTTCTTAACTCTTTCATGTTAAAACGCTTTTCGTTTAAATAGTTCACGATCCACTTGTAACAACACAGAAATCTATGACCTTCATGTTGAACAATTAGAAGCACTGAGGACACTGCATTTCTTGTGGTGTAAGGCTGCAGCGTCATTGCTCTGTAGGTGCAGCCCTACAATGATACTGTATATATAAAAAAATAAGAAAAAAAAAAGATTTGATAATAGGATGTGAATTTTCCAAGAAACCCCATTTGCACTTCAATGTTTTTAAGGCCTTGAAAACATGTTTTAATCATTTTTACAATGTCAGAATCCAAAGTCTGAAGAGTTTTAGAAAATTGACATTACAGATTTCTGCACTGGTGTTTAAATCTTGCAGTAGTTACAGTATCTAGTCATAGTTTTACAGTTGAAATAAGATTATTTAGCAGCATTTGTGTCAAAATCCAATGGCAGTCACTGGGTGGCCTGCTTCTGTTGCCACCACTGCCAATCAAATATGATCAAAACACAGTCACGCAGTGTTGCTGAGATTTTAATTGTTCGGCCATATGTTAGGTATGTTCAGACGGGTTCTCACTAAGCAGCTCTTCTCGTACATTTGAATGGAGGCCACTGTGTTTTATGCAGCTAGTATCGGCACCACAGGGGCTCAGGCAAAATTATGCGGTGCGGAGAAAAGGTTGGGTTGAGTTTAACGTTCTCTGCAACACAATACAACAACATCTGGCAAGGAGTAACGCTGGCCAATGAGATGCATGCAAATGTGCATTCCTGGTGGATCACTTTTGAAAACAAACGCTGTCTTTCTGCTCTTTACCTGGAGTTTGCCACAACCAAAAATTAAAAATTAAACAGCTGCTGCTGCGATAGCCGTCCAGGGTTGTATGATCATAGCTGTGAGTACTATCAACCACTATGCAGTGTTTGGTGTTAAAAAGGCTTTTTAAACACACACTCCATTCCTTTAACTGGGTTTTCTGGATTATATTTAATTGTCTCATCAGATGAAACAACACCCTCCTACAAGCTGCTGGCCTCAAGACTCCTCTGTTGTGGCTGAGTTAAAACATAGTCTGTCCAAATGAAGCCTTAAACTCCTTTTAGGGGCTGTACGTGAAGTTCATGGATCAATGCTCATATGCATTTCTCTCAGTCATGATTTAGGCTTCTACTATATCAGAGCGAGTCCAAGCTTTGAGATCGACTGCGTTTCTGTGAGTCTGCAGTGAACATACAGTACTTCTGAAATCCTCTTCTGTTAAACACAGCTCCTTCAGAGAGCTCCTCTTTTGACTTCAACTCAATTTCTGAGGAAAAAAGAAACGTTGGAAATCTCTTCTCCGGCTGCACAGGCTACAGGGTTACAGGATACAAGCTCCTCCATCAAAAATGACTCAAGCGAAACCCGAGTGCAAATAGAAAGACCTGTCTAAAACTAGCTTTACTTTGACAATCACTGGCCACAGAGCATCCAAATGAGATATAAAATGTTGTCAATGTGCATGAATTATTGGGTGCCTTGTTCATACTTTCAACCTGTCTTGACTTTCAGGCAACAGACGGGTTTCTCTATAGAGTGTTGTCAAGATGTCAAACACAACAACACTTCACACACACACACACACACACAAAAAAAAACAAGAACTCCAAAAGCTCACTACAAATCTAAAACAACCGAAGGCATAAATTCAAGACTTTACAGCTTCGCATCATTTCCAGGCAAAAAGCAGTCATTAGTGAAATAGATTTCTTTCCATTTCTTTCACAGACCTGTGCGGCTGAAGTCGTGTGATCAGACTGCAAATGGATGGAGCAGATTGAGTATTTGCTATTAAACACAGGTCATTAAGATTGTCTCCTGATTACAGTGCAGATATCTGATTAGTAGGTGAGCGGTTTCACACCCGTCTCTGGGACGTGCTGTGTGAATGCTATCGGAAGAAAGCTAATTACATCCACAGTATTGTTTTGGAAGAGCCAAAAATTACTTCCTTTTTGATCCCCTAACCTCCTGATGATGAGGAAGAGGACAAAGTCATTTCACAGGGTCAGAGCACAGCTACACCTCCAGCTGGGATCCTGATTAGACTCCGTGTAGCTCTGTGATATATTACCCACCCGCTAATTCTCAGTTTTGTTCATTCTAAAACATTTAACGAAGGATCACCGCAGTCTTCTTCCTCATTTGTCTTCTGTCCTTCGCTCTCTTTTACAGGCGCGTACAACGTCAAAGAACAAAACACAGAAAAAAAAAAAGAGTGGTGGTGGAAAAAAAATGATGTTGCAGTTAAATCTTTCTTCCTAACAAATCATTTATTACATGACTCAGGCTGTCACCAACTACAAGCAGTGAAGTGATTTTTAAACAAGCAATCACCTGGCCTGACAGGGCTTATTTTTCACTGACAGATATGCCCTTACACAAGGATTCTGGCACAACATATGGCAGGGTGTAATACATCACACACACAATTAAAATGTTATCATTGCCATCGAGAGGTTAAACCACATTGTTTTACTGCTAACTAGCTCATTTCATATTGTATTAATGGCAGCAGCTGATGGTGACTTGACGGCTCCCACAAGAACAATATATGCGCTCAGGGGTTGAGCTGGAAGTTATTGAGTGACGAGAGCCATATCTTAGCAGCATTTGAAAGAGACACGTGTGCAGCTGCAGCAGGTTTTGGTGAAAAGTAGCAGCAAGGATTGAATGAGAATTACAGAATCATTACAATTCACACACAAATGAATTAATTCATATGATTATTAATGAGACATCTAGCATATGAAAAAGCTGGGGGCGTAATCCATGGTATCAGTTAATAAGATTCCAGATATGTTGATCTCTGTGCAGCAGGATATCTCCGTCTGCATGAGAAGTGGCAGGCCGACCATTTATTAAACATCTACTGTTTAATCAGAGCACTAAAGAGGCACGGGCCTGCCCACTCATTACATTTTAGCTCACCGCTGCGTGTCTGACAGACGTCTGGCTGACTGGCTCTAGAAACTGGTCCACACAAATCAATCATGTTATTATATGCTGAAACACTGCTGAGTGGGTGCTGAATGGTGACTGTCAGTTATTTTGAGTAAGAAAAAAAAAAAGTAGCTATGAGACCACGAGCCATCCTGGAAGTAACTTAACATTTTTGTCACACTACAAAAATACGACTGAAAAGATTGATGTTGATGGTTTGCTGCTAATGCAGCGCGGTGTGTTTAATGACACTAGGAAAGATGAGTATTGATTCTACAATGACACATTTGACCTACAGCATTTTTAGATTTTAATACAGTTGATAATCATAAAACTAATGTGAGATGAGAGTGATACTTGAAGACATATAAGATGCTAAATGCTTCCACGGTCAATTAATGTAGCAGCGGGTAACTGCTGCACACCAGGCATCTGCTTCGATCCCAAGGAGATTCAGGGTGGTTTCCAAATTATGAGTCATTTTCTTAAATAGAAAATTATGAATACAAAACAACTTGTTTGCTTTAGTTTGGTTGTTTGATTAAGTGTTTTACACATTTTTAATTGGAGTTTTGTGCATTTTCTCTTGGTGGAATGCTACAGAAGGAACAAAGAAGAAGCGTATGAAAACAAAAATACTTTTTTCCACTATTGTTTAAAATACAGGTCAGAGAGCCTGAAACCAGCCTTCTTGCCAAAAACGCATATAGTCAGCATCGTGGCAAGCCAGATGGCTTGGCCCGAAATACTACATGCTTACACTGTGCACACATTTGCGGTGGAATTACACTGCAAACAGCAACTTCGATTCTCAACTGTTAATGATTTTTATTTAAAAACAAACAAAAGCCTGGCTCACAGATTTCCCTTATGAGTATTTTTTTTGGGTCCTTTTAATATCTGATTGGTACTGCTGTGATTCGACTAGACAATCAGAGCCAAACCTGGCTCATAAATATATGGTATTCACAAAATACAAATACAAGTAAAATGGTAATGAATTCTTTGTCTTGAGCTCTCAAATGCCTTTAGTGGCAGATATCTGCACATACGGCTTTAGTATGATACACTGAATCATAAAAAGGTTCAGACAGCAAAGATTCTCAGTACTAGGAGCTGTGGCCACAGATGTGATGCCAGGTAGGGGATGCAGCCAGGATGGGCAGAGTGAACACAGAGCCAGAGGCCTGGAAAGAAATTTACAGAGGCAGTGCACATCAAGATGCAGCAGTTTTGAATACTATCTGCATGTACACATGCATGTGTTAGTGCTTGTGTTCAGATGACTGATTGGGCTGGATTGAATTCTGCTAAAACAGCCAGACAGCTTAATATATCCAGGAAGGTTCAGACATGCCAAAGCACACAAAAGGGGTTTACTGGGAAGCCACAATTTTATCTGTCAAATGTCCATGAAATTAAATGATTTCCAAGACACTTTACTGAATGCCTCCTTTCTATTTGCAATTAAAATAGACTAGAAGGACTTGGAAGGTTAAGCATTAAGAGTAGTTTGGGAAAAATAAGAGCAACTTAAATGTTTGCACGTGAGATGTGGGAAAAAAAAACAACTAAATGCTTTAAAAACAGTGCAGCCTCATCCGCATCTCAGAGAAAGACTGTAAATCACAGTAATCGCAGTAAATAAATCATCAGTGTGTGAGCTGGAGGACGGCAAAAGCTGCTTTGTCCACAATACACTCAGTGGAAAATGACTCAACAAAGCTTAAACAAAGCTGAACTAGAGATGCTCTTTTCACACAGTCAATGTGACCTCGCTTATCTTATCGAAAGGAGCAAAGAAGGGACAGAGTGAGGTAATGCTTTTATCTCTCCTCCTCAGGACAGGGCCCCTTATTTGGTCGAGTCACTGCCCTGGCATTTACTGGACAATGTAGATACGTGAAGCAACACAATCTGTCTGGACACAATGCAACATACAAAGACATACTGTCGGTCTTGAGCTTAAGGTCAGTGTCAAAGTGTCATTATTCTTTCATTTACCTGGAGATAGGAGGAATGGTAGGAAGGTTTGCCTAGTGTCATTACTGAATATAAGACTGTTTCCGAGCAGTCGCAGTATTTTAATAACTGACACAGAGAGCCAGGACTGTGGTAAGCATGAGCGCTGCAGTGGAAATGGCTGTGCGAGATAAAAGCAGACAAACTATTCTAAATCAAAGTCTTTCTTCACAGTTCTGCTTTTGCCTTTAATCCAAGCAATCCCTACTGACATCAAAAACAACCTATGCTGATCAATCACAGTCTTCACGGTCTCTGTTAAGCACCTCCATAGCTGCAATAACAAGGCCTTTGGTGTAGCTACTGTACATACACAATCCTCTAACGCATAATTATAAATCCACATTATAGGGGCATTGCTCTGATTATTGCTCCTCCTAAGTTGGAAAATTCACAAGACAAAGATTCAGAATTAAATAAATACAACAATAAATATCCTGACTGTTAGCCCCTAATATGGGCCAAAATGTTCCCATATTTTCCATTGGGAAACATTTCCCATAATGCCACCTGACAGCATCTTTCATTAGACCCTCCATTCTTGGTAAATTCAAGCTCCACACATCCAGCTTTATAATACAGTCACTCTACTAAGCCTCACATTAGTTAATTTTAAGTTTCAGGCCCAACGTGGTGCCAGCTTCGGGGTAAGTCTTTGAAACTTCAGAAAGCTCCCCTAGAGCGACATAATCTATTATATAATGTAACTGTTGTAACAGGCTGAGTGGTACTGTTCATGACAAGGAAACTGAACTTCATGAGTAAAACTGGTTACGTATCCCTTACAGCTAAATGCATGGACCAAAATGATTCAACGAGGGTTATTTTTGTTAGCAAATCAGTAAGAAAAGCTTATTATTTCACGATACTCACATGGCACACTGTCTCAAAACATACTCCTGTGTATTCAAGCACAGAGAATTTTTGTTGACACATGCTGGACAAATGACTGTTTGTGCTGTCTTGTATTGAGCGTGTAGGTTCAGATGTGCATGATCAAGTGTGACTGACGTCTAACCCATGCTTGTTTAAATTGTACGAACTGTGTCTTATCATTGCTCTGTTGGTTTATATCTGTTTTTAGAAGGACTGAATAGGTCCGTCCAGTGGAGCTGCCAAAGGATTAGACTATTTTGTGCTCAGCTCAGCTCAGTCATGGCCTCAGGCAGGTCTGTTCAAATGGTTACACAGGAGCGTGAAGTGGAGATCTCTTCATTGTGTGGCTGAACACAGATGTGTCATTTCAAAAGTGTATATAGAAAATGTACAGATGTGTTTTAAATTTCATATTTTAATGTCTTGAAATCATATACATCAAATTTTCTTATATATATCTACTTAGAGTCTTCCTATATAGTGTCACTGCAAAAAGATTCAACGAAAGTCCTCAAACATCCAGTGGGCCGGATGGAAACAATTTAGAAAATGTGTACATCATCAGCCAAATAGACACAGTGGCTGTCATGAGCATCCATGACTGTCATGAACATTCATGACAGTTTCCTATAGGCAATTTAGAGTCTCCAGTCCTTCTGCCGTGCATGTCTATATGTGGGAGGAAAATCATGCAGATGCCTTTTTCACTGCGAGGCAACACAGTTCGAGCTGCACTACCCTGTTACTAAAATGTATCATTACTCTCCTAAATGACGCACTATAGCTGGAAAGGAAATAAACTATTTTAATGGAGCTATCATGTTTAAAGTGACCACTGACCCCATTATAAGTTATCTCTGAAAAGTATACACATAAAAAGAATGAGATGCAAAGTCACTCAGTGAAGTTAATGAAAAGAGAAAATATCTCAGAGACATATTCAAATAAGTTTAAAGAAATGAAAGTAAGACATAAAAGTAAGAAACAAACATCCCCTAACAACTAAATAGGACTATGATACTTCACACACTGCAGACACAACTGCTTTAACATCCCATTCATCAGTATCCAGTCAACAGAGCAGGGTAACACGGACTGACTCCAGGTGATCAGTAATGTCTTGTAGAATGGGGTTTGGCTTAAGGCTGCCACATTCAATCACCATGATTGGACCTTGCTGGAATGATTAGAAAGTAGCAAAAGTCAATCACAATGTCTATATCTGTGGCTAAAATGAAATCAGGAAAGCAGACGGAAAGAATCAGGTTTGATAGTTAGGTCCATGCCAACATCACCTCCAAAACTCTACCAGCCTGTCTGGAAAATAAACAAGCAAACAACAATAGAATACACAAGATGAGGGGAAGCTGAAGAACATTATTCAGGCTTGACAAAGGATGGCAGCTTTGTAAACAATAATTGATAATCTCAGTGTGACAGGGGAGGGCTTTTTTTCGCTGCAGTATTTTTTTGACTGGAATAAATAGAGAAAATATGTTTTGTTTGCAGGTTCCCAACACGGTTCTTGTTTTGTTGTTCTTTCTCTATTCACACTGCCAATAGTCCACCTAGGAGTCTGAGAAAACTTTTGCCAAACTGTCAAAAGTTGAGCTGAGACTGAAATTAAGTCTCATAATAGGGCTTCCGCTAGTTTCTATTTGAATAAAGTGCACTCACTCTTTACTCAGTGAAAGCAGAGTTTCCTTGTTTGACTGGAGGTAGAGCACATCTTCTACAGGTACTGTAAGAGTGAAAAACAATATCTGCACTTTTTACGATGTGTCAATTTAAAAATATCTCCTGCTCTTTAAACCACTGAGGAGGAAACTGTATGTCTTACGTTGAAAACCATACTTGACATAAGAGCATGAGTGCTAGTGCTTGAGGAATGCCAATTCCACAGAATGTTGTCTTGTATAATGTGTCAAACAGCAAAGTCAACGCAGCACAGGTGCGACCCGCTGTGTCAAACGCTGTAACAGAGGCACAAAAGAAGACAACGCAGGAGGAAGCTGTCTTCCTTGATTTGTGCTCTCCTTCAGTCTGGCTTGTCCTGCATCACCCCCTTGACGACTCTAAATAGAGATGTAGATATGCATGCGGCATGTGTGCGGCAGGGGGTTGGATTTGCAGGAGACAGGCCAGGTTTTCATTTGCATTCACATTGTATTGCACGACAGAGGGTCTTTTCAGGCCTCAGAAGCCACTTGTCTTGTAGCGTTTGGCCAAGGACACAGTGCCTGAAGACAATATTTAAAAACCTGAGCCATTTTCTTTTTCTGGAATTGCAGCATGAATTCAAATTTGGTTGATGTTTCTTTCTTTTCCATCCAAGTACACACGCATACTCCACAGTGACACATTTATGTGTCTATAATGAAGTAAAACTAACCAACTGAATCAGAAACTGATTCAGATCTTAGGGATATGATTGAATTATGTGACATGTAAAACCTACTTTTTAACAGTAAGCCTAACAAAAAAGCATTTCATTGCTTTAAAAGACTAATTTCACATTTTCATCGATGTGCGTGTTCTGCAGTGACTCGTGCTGCTGCCACTGCCATTTTCCTATTCAGTTCCTTTCTGCTGAGGAAGCACTTTCACCATCAGAGAAACAAACACCCATACGCCACCAAGGACAAAGCATTTGATAAGCTGAAGAAAGTGTGCAAACACTTTTCTTGTTGTTTCTCAGTGCCATCATCCAGATTAGCTACCGCACCTTCCTTCATCACTCAAGCCTTGCGTTTAAGTCACCTTGGTATTGAGGTGCTGATGAATTGCTTAACACTGAAGGACATGCAGTATAGTAAGACTATATAGAATGCCAATCATTATCTAATAAATGCTGTCACTACACAAACCTTTCATGCTGACATGTAGCTCTAAATTAATGAACCTCTATGAGAAAAAAAGTTCTTCCTAGGAGCTAATAGCTCTTCAAAGGGAAGTTAAATGAACAGATATTCGCCTCCTCTCATACAGTACATCTTAATATAATGTAGTTCAATACACCAGCTTCCATTTTGACCTTAACAAGAAACGTATTGAACTGGCACATTTCCAACATTGTCATTAAAAACAGATTATTACAAACAAAGAAAAGAAATTAGCAGAGCTGTTGTACTGAACTATGCTGAATGTTAAATTTGAGTGTATCTACTAAAGTGGCCACTGAGCCTACACAACTTATGTAAAGTTATAAGTTATATATTGCAACCATTAAACCATTGATAAGCTTGGTATTATATATTATATATTTTATTTTACTTTATTACATTTAGAAAAAGAAATGCCATCTTTAGCCAGACTCCTACTGTTATACCACTCTGATACTGTGAAGGACAAGAAAAAGAGGATAGCCTAGTTGGCCTAAATACAACCAGCCTTCAACTTAGCCCATGCTCCCTCTCAGGGGCATAGAGCATCTCAAAGAAAAAAAAAAAGAGATTCAAAATTCAAAAATCAACCTTGCGTGTCATCAGTACAAATGAACTGGCCTTCATGGCTATGGAAAAATGCCCGCCTCCGCCTCTTCTTTAGTTTTTGTTGTCCCATGAATATATTCATATAATCTCATTGTGAGGGGGCTGAGAGCCTTATTCATTGTCAGCTTGTATTTCTCTGTGGTGATTTACATAACTTATTGGATGTAATTTGTCCATAGGTCACTCCACACTCCGTAACTCCACACTGTATACACAGAAACACGCGCTTGCTTTTTTATTCCATGCCCATAAATTGATCCAGCCCAAGATAATTACTTTGGCAATTCCACTGACATGGGTAGAAGAGTGTGTAAGTCCAAATCTGTGCTGTGCATCTCTGTGTTTTTATTATGTGTGTTAAGTGTGTGTGTGTGTGTGTGTCTTTCTGAAGTAATAGCATGGTGCAGTTGGGGAACTGAAGTGAACCAGAGGCAGGGAGTAATCCCCTCCAGTAGTGCTTTGTTCCATCAGCAGAACAGAGTGGGATCTACTTTACACTGACAGAAAGGGCTGGGGTCGCTCTGCATGGCTGCTTGAGCTGTCGGCAAGGACAAGAAACAAGGCCTCTGCGCAAAAACCTGCTGACGCAAACCTCTTTGAAGGCAAATAAATACCGCAGATGAAATAGTCAGATTTTGTATGAGGACAGAAAAACAAACAATGCTACATGTACAACAGACGCAGCTTAGAGAGATAAACACTGCGGGAACAGCTGAGCAGAAACACGTCTATTTTCATACAATAGTTTCTACAATCTCAAGAAAACATGTTAAGCTTATTTAGCTTCTCCCTCCGACTAACTGCACGCGGATGCTCTGCTATGAAACTAAAATAAAGGAGGAAAACAAATAAACAACCACGATAAAGACTAAGTGGCAGTTGTCCCAGGAAGAGAGAGATTTGACACAAATCTGTTGCACATTTCAGAGGAGGGATGTAGCGTCTTATCTGCTCCAGGGGCAGAGGACCATAGTGTCTGAGGAACAACAGAGAGGGGAGGGGATGAAGGTTGAGGATTTGCCCTCGCTGGTGCTTTGGTGTTCTGTTATTAAACTGGGGCAAACACGTTTTAATGCCATCACCAAAGACTGCGAAGGGAAGAGCGCGAATGACTGAGAGCAAGTAAACAACCATTGTATCAGCAACAAATAAGTGACAAAGCGGTTGTGGGGCTGCACGGGGTGGATTGTGAAATGCGGCTACAGCAGCTTTGCTTGTGTACTGAAGCGGGAAAAAAATAAAGGGAACAATCACTCAAGACTTAGAAGCAGACTTAGTAGAATGCCTGCACCCGTTTTCTCAAACTTTATATAATTGGTTTCTAAATGTAAATGCTTCAGCCCAAAGCAATAGACCAAAGGCTGAATAGACTTGGTGTTTGCTCACCACTGCCATGCCCTGTCAACTAACACTTTTAAGAAGCGAGGGCTGAGGGGAGAAACAACAGCGGTTGCTTGGTTAACAAAGAAAACCCCAGTCTTTTGCAATTACAAGCGCATTTCTCAGCTCATAAATGTGCTTGGCCGTGTTCACGATGAAATTAATCATGCCTGTTGCATGCTCAATACATTTCCATTAGGTCTGAAAACTCATTTTGCAGCAATTAAGATCAATTCCCAGTCATGGTGCTGCCAGACGGCTGCATCTGAAGCCAAAATTACCTGTTCTCATTTCGCTGCGTGTATCTTGGTTGGGGGTTAGTGTCTCCATCATTAACATCATAGCTGGCCTCGGGATCCTAAGAGAGACACGGAAAAGGTAAGGACACCAATCATGTCATTTTAGCTTTCGCTTGAAGTCCCTTTTTTTTCTGTAACAGAGCTTTTGACTTACATAATTACTGATCAGGTCAGGATGGTCCTTCTCGATGCCATCATCCAGGATAGTCACTACAACACCTTTTCCTGTGTAGCCCTGAGCCCAGGCTACTTTAGTATTCAGGTCTTGATGTGTCGGGGTGGACTGGAAGAGACACAAATCTTTTATTCAGCTGTCAATCTACTGTGACTGACACTTCCCCAGAAGACCAACCGGAAAGGTCTATCAGTGGGAGAACAGCTCAAATCATCTTCAAACGGCCTTTTACTCACTGAAAAACATTATGTTCAAAGTGTAAACAGAAATGCTTGATACAAAAAGAAACACAAAGACATAAAAGGGAAGATCAGAGGTGGTTCGCAAACACGTAAAATCCAATTTTAATGCATCAGCCCGACATGCTTGGCTCCTCCGGCTGAGTTGCCCGGTGTGAGCATCCTACTGCGGTTACACTGTCAGAAAAAAGACATACAACCTGTTGGGAGGCCAGAAATCTTTCAGGTGAGAATTTGCCACTCACACAGAAGAAATAACTGTCGGCAACCTTTTGGGTGGGTGGCAAATAAGGGATACGGAGTGGTAAAGCGTGATCTGGGTGAATAATGGAAAATTGGGGGCTGTGAGATGTATGAAGAGAAGTCAACACTTGAGATGAAGGAGGTTCGAATAAACACAGATGAATGGAGGAATGGAAAAGCCATCGCAGACAACCTTTTGTGCCCCCTCGTCTGTTTTCTGCTGATTTTTCTCAGCAGGGCAAAACTCCTGGACAAACACATACTGTAAGACAGGGAGATTAAAATCCTACATGTAAGCTCTAGACTGACGCAGACACGCTTCAATCCATATTTAAGTAAATGTTTGCTACAACCTTATCCAATAAATCAATGTAAAGGGCTCTCAATGCTCTAGATTGGTTGTAAGACCAAGACAAAACATCAGCACTGGTGGCGTACAGTATGGCTTCAGCTTTAGTTTTCAAGTCACAGCTGTGTAGAACACTTTAAAAGGGAGAAAAGGGATTTAAATCATCAGATGATTAGAGATCTAATGCTGAATGGCAGAGGTGGTTTCACAGCCCCTATTCACTGGTGATTTGTGTCTGGGATAGTCAATGTTGTCATTAATCTGTTGCAGTGACAGAAGTTTTGTGCATACAAAAAAAAAAAAGATTAAAGCAAATTGAAGCATCTCTGAGAAAAGCTGCAAATAACAAAACAGACACGGAGCCAGGACCACTTTCTGTCAGTGTTTCACAGGTGATACAGTTCAGTAGTGGATCTGTCTTGACATTTAATTTTACATTCAACCCAGCATCCTAGGATGCACTGCATAATACATTTGACTCTGGAAAGCTTGTGTTGGTGGTAAAGCTGATGTAACAAAAGACAGCAATTCAATTTGTGGTAGTCTGACTGACCATAAGGGAATTAATAACTTCTGCCACAGCAAGAAGGAATGCATCTTTAAATAAGGTATTCTCTGTGCCGTGCAAGGCAGACTGGGTGGAATACAACGACCTTCTGCACAGTCTCAAAATCTAAAGGTGCTTGAATAGAATACAAAATATAAAAGTAAATTACATATTCTTCTGTGAAACAACCCAAATTTCTTTGCTGACACATAAATGTAAGTTTTATAGAACTACAAGTTTGGCACTGCAAATCCCACATAAAAAAAAAAAAAACTAGATTAAAAAAACTTTATTAATCCCAGAGGGAAATTGTTTAATGTGCGTATACTGACACAGATATTTTAAAAGATATGTTTTAAGACAAAACTTTGTTGCTATATTTTCAACATACAGTCCATCACTTTATGACAGAGTGGCTAGACGGAAGCCTCTTCTCAGTGGAAAACAGACAAAGAGCCCACTTGGACTCTCAGACTGTGAGGAACAAGATTCTCTGGTCTGGTGACTTCCATCTAACCACTCTGCCATAACGCCCAGATGGGTGAAGGGCTGCAGTGATGGCTGTCCTTCTGGAACTTTGTCTCTTCTCCACACAGGATCTCTGGAGCTCAGAGTGGTAAAAATGAAAAAATGAAGGGCGTTGAATACTTTCTCAATGTACTGTATAGTCACGACGACAGACTAATGAGGTGTAGGCAAATAAAACAAAACATATAGACTGACACGCACCAGGTACCACTGCTTTGGGAAATCAGGGTCTGTTGGATCTTCAAAGACGTCTCTCTTCTTCCTTTTTCTCACCACTTGCTGCTCCGTCCATAAGACCTGAGGTATAAACAGTGGCACACACACACACACACACACACAGAAAATTCACAGCTTACACAGTGACATTCACATGCTATTGTGTCAATACTAATGCTTTAATTTCAGAAATTGTTGCAATGTTCCACAGACTCTAGGCCCCAGCTGTGTTCAAAAAGTAATAAGTAGGAAGAGAAGCAGGGATGTGGAGCAAATCTAATTTGTTCATTCCTGAGATGCAGAGGGAAAGTGGCTGCTCTACAGCATGCTACACTGAGGGCTTTTGAACTCCTGAAGGCTGCTGGGATATGTACAGGCTTTGTAGGGGTGGGCGGCTGTAATATTATGTCCCACACGCAATAAATGCTATTTTATAGTTCTGTTTCTGAAGCAGCAAAAATAAATAAATATGTAAAACTCCAGACATCTTTCGCCAAAAGGCATACGATAACACATCATTTAAAGTCTGTCCACCTGCTGGTTAAAATAACTCGCCCACTGAGCTTGTATCCGTTGAGTTTTATTACATGTCTGTATCTATTTATTTTGACAGGCATGCAGCCCTGTGAATATGATTGACAGTGGTGAGAACGATCAATGCTAAAAGGACAACTAACGTGAGAGATGATGAAAAATGTGTTTGAATTCAGTTTGGCTACGTTACACCGCCACATCTAAGTGCAGGTAACAGTAGCTTTTACAGATGATTTCCTCCTCACCGCTAATCTGTGGACACTGTATAGAAATAGACACATATCATTTGCAAATGTTTTGGGGAAGGTGACAAAGCGTAAACTGGTTCAGTGCAGTGTGTCCCAACTCGTGAATTTCCTTCACAATGTAAGTAATATAAGCTCCTCAAGGTAATACTTGTATTTTGGTTCTTTTTGTGTTGAGTTGTTTCTGGTAGTGAGGTTGATTTTATGATAACGTGTTCTTGGCCTAAATAAAACTGAAAATGTTCAGCACAGCTACTGAGGGTGTTGTAGCTTAGATTTTGCCTTAGAGAACGAAGCCATTAACCTAATTTAAGTGAACCCAGACTAATTATCATTTATCTTAAGTCATTACATTTAGAACTGCGCATAACTGACCTCCCAGCTACACACCATACAACATACTGGTGTTAAAACAAAATTACAACTGATAAATGAAACAGATGATGATCTGATTACAGTAATCTACTGTCGGTATTTAATATAGCGTTTCATTTTTATATCTTTTAATGAAAACGATTAAACTTTTACTAGCTTACTAGATTAAACTAGCACATTCAACTAGCTAGCTATCCAGTTTCTATTTTTTATTTCATCTTCTTTATTACTGTATTATGAAATATTTTGCACTAAATGTCAGCCAGAACACCCACTCTTCATGGCTGGGAAAATAAGGTCTGGGACAAGAACATATATTAGACATAAACAACTAGATAAAGAAACATTCATGAGACAAGGACAAATTCTCCACATGAGCTAGATCTGTAATCCACTTAACATAGAAACACATGAATTATTCCATATCTCACACAGGGGGTTCCTGCGGGATGACTAAGGAGAAGCCATGATGGTATCATTTGTGGAGAGATGGCCTGTGTTATGATCTGTGAATCACCATTCCCATTGTTTGCTGAGAAAGCAGATATGTTAAAGGATAAGTCTATTAATCTATTCAAATATCCCATGATAAGATCAATAGCAACAACAAACTGGGCTTACTAACAAGTAGCAATGTTCTTATGCAGTTCATCAATTTATTCACTTGACTGCAGATTAGTTGGCAAAGACATTTTACTTCAGCAGGTCCGTGGTCTGCTTGTTCAACAGCTGTTTGACAGATTGCTCACTTTGTCTCTGGTTTTGTTGCACAGATAGTTCCTGAGATCTGTCGTCAAGTTCAAATAGAACATAACACCTCCGCTCCTCCACTCTAAGTATGTCTCTGAGAAACGTTCCAGAGGAGAGCAGAAAAACAAAGAGAACTGCAGGGTTGGGCATCAGAAAATAATTCATTTGATTGGTTCTAATTTAGTCGATACATATTCAGTCCTAACAAGTACTTTGGGATTTCTCTATTAACACATTTTGTATTATTCCCCCGTGTCACAGAGCTCCACTGTTGTCCAGGGACTAATAAAGACCTATTACTGAGCCACACTGTTCTGGTACTGGAATAAACAATAAATCAGTGGTTCCCAACCTGAAGGTCAAAACCCTCTCAAGGGTCCCCAAGATAAATTTGAGGGGTTATTAAATGATAAAGAGAACGCTCTTTTAATCTTTTTCTCTTGTAAATTACTGGATAATTTGATTTCCCCAAGCCTCTAAAAGAGCTACCATAGAAAGGCTGGTTGCAGTGTCTACGTGTTTTTCGCAGATCGCCTTAAGCCCAATTAGAATACAAAGGCTTTTAGGTGACATATCAGAATGAATGTAAAGGTGTTGATGATTTATAGTTCTTTCATAACTATGGTAAGGAGAGTGGCTAAACACAATCTCATATTAAAAGTTTCGATCTTCAGCTGGAAGCAGTAGTCCTGGGCTTGGAGCCAAAGACAAGCTGCGTGTGTAAGGAAGCACCGAGAGGTGAACTAATGCGTTGCTGGTTTTGGTCTGAAGTTTGTTACAATTTTCACTAGACTTATCCTTATGAACTCTTACAACTAAAGACTGACTCTGAGTGAAACTGCAGGAGAAAGTGAGAGAAAGAAAAAAAGCTATGGCTAAGTGCATGCAGTAAACTGCCACACTCTGGGGTTTGTACAAAACCAACAACAGCCGCCACAATCTAATCGATTCATTCCTCCTTGGAGAAGGTGTGGGGTGTGGAGAGGAGATGACAAACAAGCAAGCAAGCATAACGGTTAAAGCTTATGCAGCTGCCAATGCCTCTTGCCACAGTGTGATTATTCAGGGGACGGTGATAAGCAGCATGTTAGCACCACGGAGCAGAGAAAAATAGACAATGGCGGTAATGGGAGACACAGCAGCTGGATTACAGAGAGGAAACAGTGTAACAAGCTCAAAGCTTAGCACTGACTAATCCAAATCCAACCATTCTGTTTTCATTGCCTCTTAAATCAGTTTTCTTTGAAGCAGGTAAAATAGAACCTTTTCTTTGCTTTTTTCCAGGGAGCACGTGGTCTCACAGATACATATGAATATACAAACCCACTCACTGATGCTGTGGTGTGTTTTGGCAGCTGTCATGGTTTGCCTGAGGTTCGGTCTATGTTTGGTTGTGTGGGTGGATAGGTAACCTAAGGACAAACTGTTGTTAACTACAAACCTGATGTCCTCCCAACCTCGAAGTTCAAGTGCTGTGTTAACTTGAACTATTGACCTTCTGACTGAGATGAACCCGCTGAGATGAAATCCTTTCTGTTAGGATTTTTTCAGAACATATTAGATAGGGCTTTATCTCCCTGATTCTGCTGTTAGCACTGCCAAACGTAGAATAATCTCAGTAACCACTAGTTTCCATCTTCTAATTAGTTTTCATCGTTGCCCCTCACTTATTAGAAACACATCAACCTAAAATTGACAGTTTATAATTAGACCTGCGGTTTCTTCAAATGTTCTGTTGTCCTTCACCCCGGCATTCGACTCTGAAATTCCTTTTAGCAACAACAAGAAAATCCTTTCCACTGTTACTGCTCATACTAAATCTAATTTGTGCAAAGCAAATCTTATCAACATCTGAGCACCGTAGTACTCTCCCTGCTCCCAGGCAGACACCTCTACACCCATATGCTTTCAGACTCTGACATCAATTTAACCTGACCCCTGATCCCAGTAGCCTCAGCGAGTGTCACCATATCTCACTAATGATGTCTTGGGGCGCTTGTCAGACCACATCAGTCCTCTGTTGAGCCCTCTTGACTTGGACTAGCTAGCTCCTTTGGCTCTACTTTGGCAGGCTTACCTTGCGACAGATGGCCCAGGTCTGTTCTCACTTTGTAACTGTTCCTTTTTTTAGCACCAGTCAGGTCCCCCATAAATTGCTTTTAAATAACCACAATTACCATCACCGCCTGCAGTTTTTCCAACATAAACATGGAAATAGCATGTTGCTAAGTTGGGTGGCTGCCGCACTTGTCTTCACAAACGGTTTCATGAATTTTCTGCTGTGGCCGGAGTTGATGCTTAAAACACAGACCAAACTCCTACACCATCAACAAGATGTATGGCAGTTTAAACGGGTCAGTTCATCCAAATCATAGAGACACACATTTCCCCTTAAAACACTAGTAATGGTGTATGTGGTCATGCAAACATGGATTTGACAACAATGACAACTCACACTCCCCATACAATCATTTGATTGCTGCACTTGAAGTACACAAACATTGTAACAGGAGAAACAATGACAATGTGTTTTATCAAAAACTGTAAACAGAATAATTTTCTACCCTGTTTTCTGGATAACAAAGAAAACCCTTCAGACTGATGTTTGTGAGGTAACCTTTGTGGCTTTTTTTCCACACTCAGATCACTCACAACCTTTTTTCTCCCTCAGTTCAGGCGTGAATACTGTAAATGCTTCAAAGCCAATGAGCACAGCTAGCAAACACCTATGACAATCAAAACTGTAGCATATTAACCTTAATATTTGTCACAATTTTTACACCTTACATACAAACTAAAGGAATTGTATATTTTTTTTACGATATTAGCATTTGAAAGGTGTATTTATCTACAGAATCTCTTCACTGCTATTCTTATAAGATAATTCTTCCCACACAATGTGAGCTACGGATATTGAGCTAAATTTTATTAGAAAATCTCCTGCTGCCTTCTAAACACAGAGGGGTAATAAACTATAAATTTCACAGCTAATTACCTTGCTTCTTTGGACAATAAAATGCATTTTTAAGATGATGTCTAGTGTTTCTTCAAGGATTATTTTTGCTGTAGCGTGAGGCAGCCCAGGTTGATGTGCTTTGATCTGCAGGGTGTTTGGATTATTGTATATATTTAGCTGTAATAAAGATCCAAGAGTGTGTATGTCCATGAAATTCATTATGTTAAGACCCTTCTTTCTAACAGAATACAGAAAAAGGCTCTTGTTATGGATAAAAGCTGGTTTACAACATGACATAATAAGTGCGTTCTCTACTTGCTTGTGCTGTCATTTTCAAAGTTACTGTCTCTAGATGTTTGCTCATATAATGTCTGGACAGTGTCAGGGGGAATCAGGTCCGAACATTACGCAGAGTTCTGCTTTCGTACATGTGGCGCACAGCGGGTTACTGTCCCAGTTGAGTCACGTTCTCACACGGGGAGAAACTCAGCTTGATTTCAGTGAGGGGCGTGGATGCCTGCAGGCATGAAATGACACAGCAGAGATCAGACACTGCCCGGACTTTGTACTTAGGGGCTCGCAGGAATCTGAGTAATCTCCAGGACGTCTGACTCGAAACATTTGGGCTTCACACATTCAGGTCACCCACGTGTAATGTGTAGATATGTTCAGGGTTGCAGTGCATGTCTGAAAACAGATCGTGAGAAAAGTTTTTCCAAATTTGACTTTAAATCTCTTTGTGTGTTGTTTTTTTTTTGCCTACAACAGAATTGTGGTGGGAACTGCCAGACCCTGAATTCCTAGTAAAAAAGAAAAGCTTATCCTATGTTAGGATTTTCATGCTGACTACCACATCTGGTATCAACAGAAACTCAGACTGGGCAGAGTTATCATATGCCAGGGATAAATTGGCAATTGGGCTGTGAGCAGATTCAAAGCCAGATGTCCAAATGAAGACTGAACATACACATGGATAAAACCTGTTCCTGTTTCTGGATGTTAAGTTGATGAATGTCAATTTCCCTCTCTACCTAACATTAAGGTGCATATAATGATTTTTACAAGGCGAGAAAGGCCAGGCTAAACACATAGGCACCCCCAGCTGTTGTTTGGGAGAATTTATTTTGCATATTTACAGCTATGCAGTATCTTGGATTGGGCTGGGGACAGATGGAAAGATCGGTGCGGACTGCAAAGGATACAGAGTTTGACAAGCTGTCATTGATGCTGGCATCCTTTTCTCTTGTGATATACACACCCTCTGTGTCTAATCCAATCTGTCTTTTGGCCTTTGGTTGTTGCACTGAGTTGTGTGAGAGCTGACAACAGTCTTACCTGTGGTTCTTTTTGCAGTCTGATGTGCATCCCCTTGTGGCCAGACAAAGCCCTTTTCACCACAGCATGATGCCTGAAGTGATAATAATCTCCAAAAACCTGCACAAACACAAAGGGAGAGGCAATGAGTTCACCTGCAGCAGCAGGGTCGCTACGTAACTCTTCATGCTCACCAAGGCATTCATGTGCACACAAGCAAACGTGCAGATAATGCTCATGTCAGAAAGAGGTGAGAGTCCTTTTGAACATCATAACTTGGCATTTCATGTCCATATTCTGTTCTGGCTAGTGAAAATATGAGCACCTCTTACGTTATCACAGATAAAACACAGTCCTTTTTATTACCACCCATAACATGGCCAGTGAATGTTAACCACAGAAAGACTGTAAAGACATCGGGAGAGTTGTAATTATCAAATGCTGACAAGATGAGTTATTATTATTTTAATTGTTGTTGCACTAAGGTCCTTTTCAAATAAGGGCTCTAGAACATTACTTGATTCATTATCTGTTAAAGTCACAGCTTTCTCTCATTCAGACATAGGTCACTCTTATTTTCCTTGTGACTTACTTTAGACATGCCAGTGACTGTAATGAGTAAAGCAACAACATGAGTACATGTAAGTAGCTATTCTTCTTACATCATAGGGGGTGAATGTGAGAGTGTTTACATTTTATAAAAGAAAGTAACTTGAAATAAAAAATGATTAGCCTCATGTTTTAGAGGTACCCAGGAGCTATACTAAAGTTTTCCTTGTACTACTGTTGGTTCCTCACATGTACGGCCTATAATAGAGATTTTAAAGACAAGTGATTGGGTGACAGCTGTCGCCAAACTGGCCTAAAACCTCAGGGACTTTCTTTTTGTCAGTCTTGCTCTTAAGTGACACATGGAGCAGCTTGTGCACCCTCCAGTCATGGTCAAGGACAGCTGACCTGAAAGCACGATAGAGACTAAATAATATAGATGCCCAGAGATAGATGTGTGGTAAAAGACAAAAATAGCCAAACAAAAGGTGGAGGAAGAGAAAGACAAGGGCAGCGCAGCCACTTTTTACATGGGTATTCACAAGAGAGAAGCCTCCCTTTGACGAGGACGCATTGCAATCTGTACAGTAGTGCCACTGGGGACTGGCTCACCTTCACAAGCCCAGTGAAGCGGAGGAAGAGAAGGGGTAGATGAGGAGGGGTGGGAGGATGGAGGAAGACGAAGGGGTGGAGAGAGATGCAGGGTTTGACAGGTCGACCAGGCAGGATGGATGTGTGTGAGGAAGGAGAAGAGCAGACGCAGCAGGATGGAAGGCTCTCCTGGGGCTGCAGGCTGACTCTGCAGGCTGGCTGTCTGTAAGCTGACCACACTGGAGGCTGGAGCTCTGAGGCCCAGTCTGGCAGTGCTGATATAGAGCTGGCAGTCTAGTCCTGGCCAGGTTGAATTCATTTGTCAAAAATTTGTAATTAAGACTTTAAGATTTTAAAACACTTGGTATGATGGTTTTCACATAAACTGAGTAAACATGCGGTATTTAATTACTGATGTTATCTTTATCCCCAAGAAGCTCGTTTTGTATGCAATTAAGGCTTTAAAAGATAAAATGGGCTGCTTTTGTGAGGAGGGAGGTTTGCAAAACTCCTCAAATGATGACAAATGTGACAAGTGAAATGAAAACAGCATAAAAATATTTACTGCAATATAGTTCAGCTGCATTAATATAGCCACAGTAACAACTATGGACTGGAAAGTAAATGTATTACTGTAACAGAAAACTCTCCTCTGAGAAACTAATGTGCTTCAGTAGCTAACTCACTGACATCACCAGTAAATCTGACAATCCACGACCGACTTTACTGACGCATCATGGCAAAATGAAAACGCCATGCAAAAGGAAATGGCCTCTGTTTGAAGCAAGACTGAGGTGTGATGAAGGATATGAGTCAAGAAATTAATGAGACCCACTTTCACATTGATTGCAGTAGGGCGCAAAGCTAATTTGCTTTGCTGGGGTGGCTTTGTATGGGACAAATCTTAGAGAGCTGATGTCCTCATTTAGACCAAGAGTCTATGGGTCTCAGGAAATTGAAATGGAGAAAGAAATGTTGGTGTAGCCTTGCTGCCCATGAGTCATGCCTCTCCAAAGTCAGAACCAGAATGAATCATATGGTGTGTGTGTCTGTGTGTATATATGTGTGCCAGCAATAATAATTGAGAGCAATTTTGGTCATTAGTTACCCTGCCACTATGATCCGAGTCTGCATTCAATGCATATTGGCCTTTACACTCCTCTCTGGGCAGTGCTAGAAGTTGCTATGTCATAAGTTTCTTACTTTAGCTGCTTTGCCCCAATCTCCAGCTTGTAATAGTTTCATGTAGCCTTGAGGCAAATCTCTAACTAAACTGTGCACCACATCTAATTAAAAGTAATCCAAAGGGAAGCGGGTGGCAACTAATCATTATTTTCATTACTCATTAACATAAAAATGCCCATCATAAGTTAAGTTAAGGTAACAAATTGCTACATTTTTCTGGACAAGAAAAATCTTAATGACTGTGAAAAGGAGAAAAACACCTAACTTTAGGAAGCCAGAGACTGTAAATGTTTGATTGAAAACAGTTGTTGATAAACAATTAGTAATTAAATCTAAATAATTATTACATAAAATAAACAACTCTTACTTACTAAAGATCAGTGCTATTTATTTAAACAAAGTCAGATATTTAGCATTGAAGTGCTTATACAACTTTAAACAAGTTATTTTAAATTCGAATGTATTAATAGAAGATGAACATATGTTTACACTTATTATTCAGTTTAGTATACAGTACTACAGTAATACTATGAAAACTAGCACATTTCAGATTTGTGAGAACAGGGATGAGTTGTGGTACATTTGTGTTTTAACACATGCCTCAGGGTTTCCCTATAGCCAAATCTAAATCTGCATATAGTGGACCTGTGGAGCCATCACATGCTTTACAAATGTATGAGCCATGAACGTAAGTAGAGCATGTAAAAGACAGCAGCTGTTGACATCAGCAAGAAAGTTGTACTAAATATGTTTGGCGAGATTTTACACACTGATTAAATCCACCTGCTGACTTTAACATTGAGGTGGGGGGGGTCAGCATGGGATGAATTAATGCTGGCCACGACTGACGGGTGTCAGAACACACACACACACAACGCTACAACCACCGGGTGCTTGTGATGTCGTGGCTAAACAGTAAAAGAAGGCAGAAGAGGCTACTTTGGTGGATTTTAGGATGGAATAGCGTAGGAAGAAAAATTACCATCATGACGTAGAATAAGAGTTTCACTAATGAATGACTTTGAAGTCATCTCCTATTCAATTTATTTAAATAATATTTTAGTACATTTTATGTTCTCATATAGTGAAAGCAGAATATAGTGAAGGACAGGCAGCACTGAAAGTGTCCTCCTAAACACCAATAAAAGAAGCCATTGTAATGTATTCTCTAATACATATAATAATAGAGCTTAAAAATGACTTTTCGTTTTTATTCTTCTTCTTTTAAAGACATGAGCTACACCACATAAAAATTTTTTTTGGCCTGTGACAATCTAAAATCTACACAGATTCTGCTGGGGTCCTTTACAACTGAGTAAAACAAATTCTAATTTTCAGTTTTTAAAATGTGTATCTACAACATGTAAAACCACACAGCAGCATGGATAACTGCTGCAATCTTCAATGCAAACATTTCTTTCTCCAACATATTAAAATTATATTAACCTAATTAAAATAAACATTTTATGTTGCTTTGGTATAATACAAACGCTGTATAGATGTCTGTGAGTACTTTTTTTTTACACTTACAGAATCAATGTGTACTATTTCTGTGCTAATAAGGATGAACATGGGACACAAAAACTCGAAGACAACTGTAGATTCTGTAATGGGGCAGATTTCTTGAAGTGTGGACACCGAGACCGAATACTCTTAAACCCTCTTAACATTTTACTTTCTCAACTGTGTAGCTGCTAAAATAAGCAGAATCTTATGATTGTTTTAGAATGACATTATTTATGAAGTGTGATTTGTCTAAATTGGGTTCATCTGATGTGAATGTCAAGTATTTCACGCTTGTAATTCGATCAACTTTGAACTTATAAGAGTGCGCACTTGTGTGAGGCAGACGGATGTGGGAGTCTACACGTTGGCTGAGTTAGAGTGCAACTGACATTAAGATTGCTTATCAAAAGCTTTCCAAGAGCTATGTGAAGCATCAAAGAAGTATCAACTGGTTGCACTCTGATTTTTCACCATTTCTTCAGCCCACTCACCACATCAGTGTTTCACTGTAGATATTTATTTATCTAATATTCCTTCACCTATCCCGTTTTCTCTACCCACCACTCACTGCTGAGCAATGAAAGTAAAAAGACACAGTTTACTGCATGTTCCGTATCAGAGGTAGTACTCACTAGTATTTTGCCATTCTCCACTGAGGAATTCAAGCCTTCTGCTGACGTTATCAACCAGAGAGGTTGTTAAAACTTCAAGGTGACTGAAAGTAATGTAATACTGTGGCTCCTACATCCCATATTCTGTGGTTTCCTGTTTTAGGGCCTTCTGTGGTGGCTGCCTTGGTCTCTAGTCACCTCCAGCCACTGCTGTTCAGTCAATATTGGCCAGAGGGGACTGGTTTCAGATCAGTGGTGCTGAAAAAAGAAATGTAGCTAGCTTTCACTGGGCTGTAACCTAATGTTATTTCACATTGCTGTGTATGTGCATACAATACTTTAGGCAACCCGCCAATGTTACAAATGGATTTGAAACTAGGGAAATTTTTCTTTTCACTTTTATCAAACTAGAGAGGAGAAAATTATACAGTACACTTGTGCCTGAAACTTGTTCTGTTCCAGATTCACTGTGGCTGTTTCAAGTGATGGGTGTCGGAAAAGAGACATAATAAAATCTAATTTTTCTTGTCAGCAAACTGAAATTGTGCAGGAAGGCTCAAAACCAATCCAATAGAGAGACGTGTCAGTATAGTCAGTATAGAGGCTGTAGAGAACGAGAGTGCATGATTCCAGTTGACTGTTGCAATAATAATGAGTATGTTTGTACAGTGGCTTTTGAAAGTTTGTGAACCTTATTTTGTGTAAATAGGACCTCAAATGTAGTCCAATTCTCCTAGATGTAGATAAAGGAAACCCAATAAAACTGATTTAATAAAAATTACTCTTTTATTTACCAAGGAAAATGGCCCAATATTGTGTGTATGTGTACGTGTGTGTTTGTTTGTGTGTTTGTGGCATCTTCCACCTTCTGACTGACTGAACACACCTGATCCAGGTAATCAGCAGTGGGTAGGGGCAGGGAAATTTGGAAAACAAGCAGGGCAGAAGTCCTTGAGGACCAGGGTTGCGAAGAAGAGTTGTTGATGCTCACCAGACTGAAAAGCGTTACAAAAATGTAGTTTGGAGGGCATCCTGAGACTGTCAGGCAGCTCAACTACAAATGGAGACCATTAAACATCATAGTTAACCTCTCCAGGAGTGGTCGACCTACACGGATCAGACCAAGCGTAATGTGTGTAATAGTCCACAAGGTCAAAAGGAACCACAAGGTAACATAGAGGAAGCTAAAGCTCTCTAAAACAGTGACTAGTATCAAAGTTATTGGGTCCACCATCGGGAGAATAGTGAACAACAATGGTGTGCATTGCAGAGCTGCAAGGAGAAAACAACTCTAGTACACAATTTGTTTAAGGCCATCTGAATTAACCTGAAGGCTGTTAGAAGAATCTTGGGCAATGACCAAACACTGCATCCCAGCATAAGAGCCTTGGCTGCAGTTACAATGATCCTTAAATGAATGAAAAAACAATGCTTTTAGCAAATGAAGGATATAATTGTACAGGGAGACGTGTTTTCCTCACTGTGCATGACAACAATGGCTTTGAATTTTTAGCACCATTGGTGGAGCAAGTATTCACATCCTTTACGTGAGTAGTAAAAAATACTAATACCAAACTGTGTAATTAGTTTTAATTAAAAGTTCTTCCTCGGTTGGCAGCCAATTTGCATCCACTTTTTTCCAAATGAGGACAACCTCATGTTAGTTTTAGGGATATCCAAATAAGTATCTTGCTGTTTATTTAAATTTCTTTTTCAGAAGATGGAGACTGGTGATACCACCTTTGCTTCTGCCATTTTCACTATCACGTGATAGAGCGTGTGGCGCCAGCTGCTCAGTCTGACAATTTCCTTATACTTGTAATAAAGGTATATAGTGTGATAACCACTAATTTTTTACCACTAAAACCAAGCTCTGGACCAGGAAAGGTTGCCATCGTTGTCGTAACTTTGACTTCTGAGTTGTATAACCAGGAAAAAGTCCCATCTTTAATCCTATAGAAATACTGCAGAAGCAGACAGTTCATTCAATGAAGCCAACCTGAGATTAAGCGGTTCTGTAAATAGGAACTGGCAAGAATACCTCCACGATGATGTGCGGTGCTGATAGACAGTTCACATAATGTTGCCACACACAACTACTCAAGATTGAATAGGTTTCCACATAAATAATTTAAGTGTCTGTTGTTTAGGTGGGTTCACTTTATATTATAGTACTTTCAGAAAAGATTACTTTGTATGTGTCATATTTAGGCAGAAATAGAGAGATCTTTCAAGTGCCATATGCAGTCAGCAAAGCAGCTGTCCACTATGCTGATACTGACTGTGACAGATTTCCACATTAAAGTGTATTCCCTTAAGGATGGGCAAATTGTGCAGAGGCAAATCCATCTTATTGGAATTGGTGTCAGTCAGACCATCAGTCCAAAGAAAAAGACACAGCAATAATAGCAACTCACTTTAAACACCGAGCAACTTAATTCAAAGCCTGTGCTAAATAATTACGCTCACCTTAATGGCAGACGCTACATTAAGCGCATAAATGTGAGCAAGACACAATGAAATGGACAAAATGCTCTTTTGCTCTTGTGTACAATAGAAAAGCAATCAGAGGCAGCTTCTGTTGCACATCTGAGATAAAAATGTCAGTGGCGCGGCAGAGCTCATTGATTACCACACACCAACCCTTTCTCTCCTCTTGCTTTCCCTTTCATATGTTGCCTTCCCTTTTATTTATGTTGCTTAGTCACACAAAACACACATCAATCCCGAACCCAGCAGAAATGGGCTTTCTTTGCTGCTAACAGTCTATGCACACATGAAATGTTAAAATAATAATAAAACAGTCATTGTTGGTGTCCACTGAGCCACTGGGCTGCTATGTTTTGAACTAATTACAGCTGAAACTCCAGGGTTCCACTTAGTGGGAGAAGCTCATTATTTTACTCTAAAATAGAGGCTAATTGAGTGTTTTCAAATGAAAGGTAATTATTTGTTTGCATCTTAGCTCTAATTCTGCATGATGCCCGCCTCAACTGCATTCACCAGCTCAGGGGACTGGCTGTCTTGGGAAAAGCTGAGCCACAAAAACAGTTTTTGCTAATTATGTGGCTCAACAGCAATGATTTAACAAAATGCTTCTGAAGACGTCCCTCCAGCTGTAAGGAAGTAAGAAGACATAGGTAACATAAAAGGTGTGAAAACCGATTTGGGCCACTGAATAAATTTACTTTAATAGAAAACAAAAGAGGGTTTATTCAAGCAGTTGTGGGAAAAGCACAAAGGCACCGAAAGCAAAGAGATTCTAAATTATGGTTGGTCCAGCTATTCTGGGAGTGTCGGACACTGTGGAATATGAAAGAAATGAGGCAAAATGAAAGTACAGGAGGAGACAAGAGACAGAAACACATCACAGGAGATCAGATGAGTGAATAAGGTAGAAAACTAAGTATGAAATGGCAACAAAAGTCATGAGTTGCGAAGGACACTAAGGGCGCAGAAATACAGAGCCCCTACTGGTGCCTGACCTTTGGCTGATATTACCATAAAACTGAATTTATATAGTTCTGTAACCACAAAGACTACTGCCTTGTAATGCTTATCAAATGACAGTATCTTAATCTATGATTGTATGCTTGAATAAAACATGGTAATCTACACCCTATCTTTATGCCTTGATGCAGTGGGTTCATAGTTAGATTAGAGCAGAAAATTAAATGGCCTCACTATATGATTCTCATGCGTTTGGTGCAGACATTGAAATGTGGGGAAAAAATTGCATTCCTGATGTAGCTTATCTTTGTGGTGTGATTTTTCAGAGAACAGATAAGGGACAGAGCAGGGTGAGCTTATCATAAACCACACACGTGCGCGCACACGCACGCATACACACACACACGCATGCATGCACGCAGAGTAAAGCTACATCATCACTCAGCCAAAGCTTGCTCAGAGTGCCACTGATACAACCAACCAGCAACCCAACACTCACAAACATAGTAGTGTTCAAAGATGCTCACACATTTGCACACAGGCGCACACACACCCACACCAAAGATTTCTAAGCTATGGCCTTGAGAAAGGTAGACTGAGACAGATAAAAAGAGTGAAAGTGTGTGTGTGTGTTTGTATGGCTATCATCGTGATGAATTTTTAACCATTGGACTGAGGACATTTTTACAAAGTGAGGACATTATGGTTTAAAGAGCAATTTCGACTGGTTTTTAGGGTTAGGGTAATTTTTAGGGTGAGGCAGTTAGTTATGATGGTTAGGGTAAGGCAGTACACATCTACTAGACAGTATAGGGGTAGGGAACGGATGTGCTCTCACACTGAGTCCCATAAATAAAATGTATGCGTCACTCCTCAATCACCCCTTGCCCATTTAATTTGAGATGTAAGTCTGAAATCCCTGATTGGTTAGAGAAATGTGCCAAATTAGGAAATGGCTAACTTTAACCATGCTTCTCAGGAGCGCTGAATATTCATGGAGCCAAGAAAAAGTTGGATCCATTACTGCAGCACAGCAGTGAAAGCTGTTTTCTCCTTTTACTGGTAATATCAGCAATCAACTGTTAACCTGCTCTGACATTATAGAGCAATGATCTGAGAAGCCCAGGGGTGTAGGAAGCCGAGCCACTCTCTATGAAAGGGTGCTGTTATCATTCACTGAGCAAGAAATAGAGACAAAGAGCAAAACGGAATGACAGACGGGAGGAACACAGAAAAGAGGATAAGAGAGAAATTCCTAACATGCATCCAGTGGCAGAATCATCACCAAAACTGAGGCCACAAGGAGCCTTCTCCTCATTCTACGAACAAAAGCAGAAGACTTGACAATATATTAAAATAATAATAATAAAACTAAGAATCGACAGCAAACTGCACCATCAGGAGAGGGGTGGAGTAAACAGACATTCTGAACAGGATCAGTGCTCTTTGGATCTCAAGGCAGCAAACAAATGCACCACCATGGTGAGTGTATCCAAAAAAGAGCTTAAGCAACGAAGCATAGCATTATGCAAATGAGGAGAAAGACAACAAAACTGGAGAGCAAATTATGAAAAGAAAATGCAGCTGAGAATCTTCTGAAACATTACGAATGTTACAGTGTTAGTATTCAGAGAAGCTGTGCACTGCAAGAACAACCTGAGTGCTGTTGGCCTTTAGCTTATGCCTGGAGGCAGCATGTCACCCTGATTGTCATTTCAGAAAATTTAAAAGCTATCGTGATCTGATGTGAATGGCACACGCAAGCTGCATTAACTCTGGTATGCAAACGAAAAAAAAAAAAACCTCTCTCCTCCTCTTCCCCCACTCATTTATGCTAATAATGCCCTTGTGCTCCAGTATTACTTTTTTTTTTAACCTGTTGTCTACAGAGTCATAAAAGAGCACACTTTCCCAAGAAATGAAAAGCTTGCTACTTGTTAGTACAGTAACAACAGTCTAAAAATCAATGTGAAGAGCACTCAAAGGATTGTCCTATTGATTTTTCATAGACTCAGATCAGTCAATCTATCAATGGATGCAACACGGGAGGCTGGCACAGAGAGAGAGGCGCCGTGGGTGTACAGCAGCAGTGATGGACTAGTGAAAAGGAAATGTGCAAAATGTCCTCTGCCTAGTATGTGCCCTTCACTTCAAGGGCTCAGCTCAGGAAAATGGAAGCTGTCAGCACGTTCAGACATCCAATGACGAGATGCAACTCTAGTGCATGAAGTCAAACCCCTGGAGCCCCGGAGGAAAAGAAAAAAATAAAAAAAACATCACCCCACACTTTGACTTAAACATCACAGAGAAACGGAGAAACACCTGTGCGCACATGCACTCGCTGACATGTAGCGACAAACTCACGCCTCTGTATCTCTGTCTTCCCCTCTCCCTGTGTGATGAGGTCAATAAAATGAGACAACTCCAGCCTCCAGCTGTCCCCTCCGGCTTGTTCCTCAGACGGTGGCCTGTTGAGGAGAGCCGGGGAGTCTGTGAGGCGGATGGATTATTCATTTGCAAAGTGCAACTCAGCCCACTGTTTAAAAAAAAAATAAAAAATTCCCATATCACCTATGCTGAAATCTCTGGTCCCAGAACAGCGTCTGTCAGGCTCTGTCACCCTAGTTTTAGGGAGCTGAAGTAAATAGATTCCACTTCCATTTCCATTCAGCTCTTGTCAGTTTAATTCCTTTATTCTCTGTGTTATTCTCTCACCCTCCAGTGACTCCTCCTCTGGTTCCAATTTATTAATCCTGACACATTCAGTGCTTAAATTTTATCCTTCTCCTCATGTGGAGACTGTTATTAAAATCATTCAAGTCTTCCTAGCTGCTCACTGCAAACTGGATATACAACATGACAGACACAAGAGGCATGTTAACATAGTACAAATGATTACATGTATTCTGTACTGTATGTAGTCCAGGGCATAGTGGATTCATGTTGGGTGTGTCACTGGAAATCCAGCAGCACACTGTAATTTGTGTGTTTCCACTTCCACATTCCACTTCCTACCTGCTCAGATAGCATCAGCAATGAAAAAAGTACATTGCATGCCATTTATCGGTTGGACTTTTGCCATTTTAACAGACGGAGGCAGAGGCACACACCATATTAACCTCTCCAGAATCTACTCTAGCCCCCTCCCCTTCTTTGTGTGTGTTTCACTTTCATTATGCAGACTTCAAGCTTTATTTATTCTGATTATGGCAATAATGTCAGCAAGACCACCAAAGATCAGTATCAGATTTTTCATTAAAAAGAAAACTCAAAATGCAAAACACTATAATCATTTTATTCATTTGCTTTTTTTAATTTTAAAACTATTCATTGGAACATTGTTAATCTGTGTTGATACCAATAAATGGTATTGCACTTAGGAACCGTGGCAACTGAAAGACTTGCAATATGTATGTTACATGTCTGAGGTATACCAAGAAAAGGTATCTGAACCTTTTGGAATTTAATGCTTTTCTGCATTTCTGCATTAAAACCCTTTCCAGCTTTATGTAAATCAACAATTCTTGATCGTAGATCCTCTGAAGGCTCCTTTGGACGAGGTGTGGCTGGTATTCGTTTTAAGTTTGAGTGTCTTTTCTCAGTCAGAGCAGCTCTAGTTAAAAATTAAAATGATTTTCTTAACTTATGCTAATATCTGACTCCAATTAGCCTTTTTGAGGGCATTATTCCAAAGTATTTCTAAGGTATTGTATGGTTGTTCTCAATAAAGACATGATGCCAAAGGTTCACATAGTTTTTCTTGCCACTGTATGTATGTAAATATGTATATAATTATCATGTCTGTATATTATTTTGTCCATATTCCTTCCACATGTATATTATGTTCATAGTACTTCTAGATGTACATTATGTACGTAATAGCGCAGATACTATACACTCTGTATATTCTGCACCTTACTGCTTATTGCACTTCTGGTTAGATAATGAACTGTTTTTTGTATCCTTCTTGTACATGTGTAATGACTATAAAGTTAAATAAAATCTAATCCAACCTAATTTATTACTTCTAGGTTTAATTTGAACAGTAATACAATCCATATCGCCCTTTAATTTACATCCAATAACGTATAAACCCATGTGAAAACATGTTAACACACTACACAAACTGTATTCAAGTTCGAAAACTGAGATCTCCCATTCCCCAGTCTCTAAATTGTATTGTAATTGTGTGAGTCTTGCCTTAGTTATCCTTGATATGTGTCTAGAACTTGCCTGGAGTCCACCTGTGGCAAATTAGGAATTTCAAGGAAATCTGTTGCAGCCATTTCAAAAGTGAGGAACATAGCACTGCAAGTCAGACTTGTTATGAACTACAGTCATTCTCTCCTGTGAACTAGTGTCAGGGTTGAACTCTGACCTCATCCAATGATGTTAAGTATCTCAGCAGTTTAGACATTAGGCCTTATAGTTGAAGACAGGAGTATGCTAAAACCTTCTGAATGCCAGAGAAGACTAACCCACTTTTTCCCAAAAGTCGCAGCGGAGAGTACATTAACTGTCTGCAGTAATAAATCAAATGGCATTCATGGTAGACACACTGTGCTTTAAGAGTAGTAGCAGCAGGAGCATATAAGATATTTGCCACAATGCAGAGTATACAGTTTGGTGGATTCTGTTTTCAAAGGAGAAACAAGCTCCGTTTCAGAATAAGCCAGTTAACAGCTGACTCTCATCCAACCTGAAGGACTTTGAGAGGATCTACCAGGAAGAACGAGATAAACTGCTCAACTCCAGGTGTGCGAAGCATGTACAGGTTTAGCCAAGAAGGCTTTAGGGTGTAATTACTGGAATAAAAGGGCATCAACCCAGTGGAGAAAGGATCTGAATAACTTTCTAAATGATCAGGTTTTGAATTTTAATCTATGCAAACATCTATAAACATGGATTTTTTTTTCCCACAACATAAACTTTGCAAAAGGTGGAGGGTTTTAAATACACTCCAAAGCCACTATGTTAGATTAAAGTACTATAGAACATTTGTGATTTGACCATGCTTTCAATATCAGCTTTCATCATTGCACAGGTTTGATGCTAAGTGCTACATGAACACTTTAGGGTATTCTGCACTTAAGAAGCACAGAGATCTACTCGTCATCATCTGTAATAAAGTCAGAGCACAATGTTTTTCTTTTAACATGTGCATGAGCTATTTATAAAGTAACACATACAACATTCACAGTTCATGTTATTTACTACATTAATATTCTCAAAAGTAAAACAATGTGAGTTTTGCTGGAAGCATTTGAAGTGTTTTTAAACCTATTATACAGCAACAAAACAATGCTTGAAAATATAACAAATCAACTAAATATAATAAAAAAACAAAAAGTATCAGCTCAAGCATCAAAGCAGTGAAAGAGAGCAGAGAAACAATCAGATCTACAAGATAATAACAGGTGTATTATTAAACAACCATGTGCTTTGACTCTGTAGGATTGAATTAAGTCATAGTCATGATTCCTACATTGCTTGTGCACAACGGGCTAAAAAGGAAATGTAGATCCTTCACAGATTGAGAGCAAGACTCTCAGGTCTCTCCAACCCCACTCTGTTTCTTATCCTAAAAAGGGTCCAGGACCCAACATCCCACAGCCATGGAACCAGTGGAGGAAGCTTACTAGAGTGTGTGCGTGTGTTTGTCTTTGAACTAGACCTCGTTCAAAGTCACAGACCTCCACTGCTTGAACCTCAAAAGCACAGACAGTTGAACACATCAAAACATGTGTCTTCAGAGTTTGAATTGTGGTCTCGGTGCACTGAGAATGGGGACTTGAGCTTTGCACACCAGCTTCATGAGAGCCTGAAAAAACCTCTGCAAGAGAGCTGGCTTTGTGCCCAAATATGACTGGATGGTGAAGCAGTTTAACACGCTGGACTATGAGTCACTGCACAAACGCATTAGAAACAAAAGAAAAGATACAGAAGTACGTCATCCAACTCTATTTCAGATGCATTTGAATATATTTTTGAATATTTTTTGATGTCAAGTCAGTAAACACTCTTTAGGGCTAAGCAAACATCATCAGCTACTGAACTAAGCCAATTATATAAGCTAAAAAATAGAATGAAATATTTCCCTTACAGTAGTATCTTAAGCCCTTTTACTTGTCATTCACATGAATCTATCCTTTCAACAGTTTGAATTGGCATCTTGTCTTATGGCTTGGACTACTGCCATGCTTATAGACTCATGTCATCACACAACTATATAGTCAATATCAAGATATAAATAATTTCTTATAAGAATAATCACAGTATAGTGTGGATGACATCTATGTCCACAACATAAGTTATGACAGAGCCCTACTTCTGCCATGACAAAAATGTACACTTTATACACTTACCACTTCCTTATTTGTTGGCCAAAACATTTTTTAAAAACAGCTAAGAAGCTTCCCACATGGTCCACGGTTAGTCCACGTCAGATATATGCTTTGTTGAGCTATTAATGGCGAAACATCCCTACGCTGCAAAGGGCATGACATTTACAACCACCTTATCTAAACACTACAAAGTCTGATCAGTAGAAGCAAGGGATTCCACACTAACAGATTATAGGCATTTTACAACAAACAGCAAACATAATTTAAATGAACAGATGAAATTTAAAAACACAAAAATTTTAAAAAGAACATTTCAGCCATCTAATGTAGCAGGAACACAAGGACTAAACCACCATTCATACTTGCTGTGTGGGGCGTATATTTGTGTGGCAGCACTGAAAATATGAGAAAAAAGAGCACTTATTATAAAGGACTCTTGTGCAAGGTCCCATGATAGCCTTCATAACAATGATAAACGGCTGAAGCATTCTACTACGCTACATCACATGGCTAGCACCTTCAGGGCTTTTTCTATCTAAGATGGGAACATACTGGGAGGCATATCTGCAAAACTGAGCAGCAGGATTAACATGCTGGAAACCATTTTATATATATATATATATATATATATATATAGAAAATATCTATATATATCTATATATCTATATATATCTATATATATATATATCTATATATATATCTATATCTATATATATATATATATATATATATATATATATATATATATCTATATATATCTATATATATATATATATATATATATATATGTTTTTATTTATTTATTTACATATTTTTGTATTTCAGCTTCCTTTCATGAATCAACATGAGCAACAGAAACATTTGCTTTAGACCGTATTGAGGCAGCCTGGCGTGCTGCATCTGTTTTTGTTTTTCACAATCCTCCTAAAACACCAAACAACAACAATGCAGCTGTTAGCAGAATGACACAGGGTTTGTGATGAAAATCCGAGGAGAGTTTCAGTCATTCTTGACAGCCTCTATGATCGTAGTGAATGACTGATAAATAAACCAAACATTTTTGCTGCACCATCCAAGCATAAATATGAGTTCAGCTATGCAACTACTTTATGTACAGTGGTCAGGCAAAGTGAAACTACTCCATCACCAAATGATGCTGTTTGGTAAATTAAGAGCTCTGTGTTACAACATGCCCAACTTTACAACCCTACAGTACAACATCTGAGACAGAATTGCCTGCAACCTCTATTGCGGTTGCAATGCAGCACAGATGGAGGACAGATGCATCATGGGAGGGTTGGGGGGGGGGGGGGGGGGGGGTTACAATAGCTACCAGCGTACACAAATAGTACACATAAATAATGTAGTCATCTTTCCCATTACAGTATAATCCAGACTAGAAATTTATAGCGCTCACTATATTACCTCTTAATGAGGAGGCATTTAAGCAGGGGGTGCATTACTCCTCAGCACGATCCAGAAGTATATATTAATAAACAGGCTTGTCCAGTCTCTGTGATAAAAGCATAAATCAAAATGTGTTTGTGAAATTGTCTTTTATCACAGCTAAGGAAGCACTTTGAAATGAATTTATGCTTTACTTGGCTTTGTGTGCAGAGGAAAAAGACGGTTTAGAGTAAAAGGGCTGAGCATTATGTGCATTATGGGCGGACACAAGGTTATGCATTTGCTAAACAACTCACCTGAAAGCCGTTTCCCCAAAGACAAACTAAAACTACTATATATATCAGACAAATAATTCGAGAGAGCAGAATGTTGTAAGGACGATTTGAACCAAAGGTCCTTGCTGTGTTCTGGATCAGCAGCTCCATTCTTTCTTGTCCATTTTGTTTAAGAGAACACGTTTTGAAGAAACCTTGCATCGTTGCAATTTTGGAGAAAACTGCTCATCCGGCACCGTGCTTGGTCTTTGCCTACAAAAGATTCAAAAATGGAGCAAATGCTGCAAAAGTATTCGCTATTCATGCTCTGCTGTGAACAGTATTATTTCCACATGGCAGGCGCTCTTTTTACATTATTCAGGCTGAGAATGATCTGGCTGCTTCCACCTCTGGGTGACGAGCTGCACGATAACACCCACACAACCAATCCACCAAATCATATGAACGGCTCGGCATGGATCATTAGCCACTAATTACAAAAATTTTTAGATTTTGATTTTGAATTCATACACTTATTATTAATTTTATTTATATAGAGAGCTATTCTATAAAGGCCTCTCCAGTAGACCACCCATTGTCTGGTCTAGATGTAAATAGTAAGTAATGCTCATCACTGGCATGTACAATGTTTGATGTGACAGAGCAGCCAGTGTCCACTGTAAACAGTGACAGATGAAAACAAACCCACCAGCTTTGTAGAAAACTCCAGCAAGAACACAGTCACCCACGGTGCCAAAGTCAGTTATTATTTCGCCGTCATTCTCTGTCTTGTCTCTCACTACATCGGATCAGCCTGCAACTGGCCAAGTGTCACGCTCACGGGAGGGGCCTAATATCTCCAGCCTCGCAGACCTTTTACTCCTTTATTCTCCTTCCCTCAAAAGGTCATATTTTTACTTTAACAGGAGCACAAAGTACACGTTGCTCTACACAACCTTTTCTTGCATCATTTTGCCCTGGCAGATGTTTCTTTAGGATAAGGTAAAAAAATAGCCACAGTCTGGGACATGCTACGTATGACAATGAGCCCTTATAGACAATCCTTGCCGCTTGATTAAAGTTACTAATTTAATTTGTCTTTTAGTTATTAGCAGCAAATGACTACATTATTTTTTCCTTCCCACACAATCTCAAATATACTGCAGAACACAAGAGGAGAGTCATTTGTATGCTCCTAGAGAAAAGTAATACTCTTGACTGTGGATGACTTTTTGCTTCTCCATCATTAAACCCCCTGAAGTAAAATAAAATATGATGGCGTGCTGGTCCTTGCTTTAGGCACCAAGCTCTTGTGGAACATCACAGGCATAAAAAGCCTGAAATAACAGACATAGTAGAAAACCAGAAGTGTTTCTTCTAAAGTAATTGTGCTTTATAAGACTCATTTGGCACTTTAATACATCACAGTCGAGCTGACAATTTTAGTCATCTAGTGACCTTGACGTCCATGTACCATGACAGGGTTTCCAAGTATATCTGTGTGGAAAACTTTGTCATTAAATAGAATTAACCCACTGGCCCTAGATTGAAACTAGTAATCCAGTAAATTTCAGAAATAATAGGCATAAACCATTTTTAACTGGAATATTTCATCACTGCTGGTGGGGTTTTAATCAATAGCTCCTCAAATTAAAAGGACCACTGCTGAAACTCCGTCCATAATTCCCTTTCATCAAAATTAACTAAAGAAGCTCTGATTTACTTTTTCTTTCTTTTTTTTTTTTTTTTTAAATATTCATGCTAAATGGATTTGCTGCACAAAAAAAATAAGCCATTGCATTATACTGAAATTCAAACAGGATATGAAATTTGAAAAAATCTAAAACATCAAATAACACTCTACTGAACATTGTGAGTTATCCAGAAATATGAGACATTTCATAAAAGATGACAGAATCTGAGCACCAAGCAGAACAAACTAATAACATCTTAATAACTTGTCATACATCCTCAGTCACAGTCAAATTACTCACTGTTTGTACACTTGTAGGCTTCAGATTGCACTGTCTTTGCTATTTCAGGAGCTGCAATAAAAGGAGGCGTTGCACCAACCTCACCGTGGAATATAATACCGGCGGAGAACTAATCTGATCTCTCACTTGCACCTCTGGCTAACAAATATTGTTTTATTTCTAATTCATATTATCATTTATACCCTTCTTCAGACCCACACATATTACATTCCTAATAATATCTCCTCAAAGCGAGGACTGGAACTCTAACACCAAACAGAAAAGTAGGGGTATGGAAATGCCATCTGATTGTACTATGTGAACACTGGAAAAAAAAAAAACCCATCTTGGCTGAGCAGTGACTAAGCCACAGTTGTAGATACACAGCAAATGACTAACCTCTTTGACCATACTGCTTGAACAATGCGGTTGTTTGGCATACAGAATGACTGGAAGTTATTCCCCACGTATACAGCTTATGGCTGACTCAAGGTCTATGCTTTTTTTTTTTCACAAGGACAGGATAAAGGATGAGCTCCCGAGCTCTACAATATTACTGCAAGACAGGTAAAATGCTTTTTACAGTAGGTGTGTTGAATGTTGCTTTGACAGCATTTTAAATTAATTATTCAACCTGGATGTTGCCCCCAGGAGGGATTCATTATCATTTTTCTTCCTTGATGTGATACAGTTTTGGGGAAACACTAAATGGTTGCTTAATAACCAAAACTGTTTATTCTGTACCGATTAAAAATACAGATAAAAGTCAAGGACACATTTTGTTAGTACTGACAAACTTTATTGGTCCCCTTTCGGGAAATTGTTGTTTGGACAGCTGCAGTAGATGATACTGTGGTGTTTTGGTGTCTTGTCCAAGGACACCTCGACAAATTCCTATTACTTGTAGTTATGACAATGGCAGGGGTAGCAGTACTAGCAGCAGTAATCTTAGCACTGACATTGGCAGTAATAGTAGTGTAGTAGTAAGCAGTAATGGCAGCAGAAATGACAATGTCAGTCCAAGCCTTTCAATCTTTATAAATTAGTGAGTTGTTTTATATCAATTTGCTTATTGCACTTCAAAGTGTTTTACATGGATTGTTGCTGAAGTAAAGTAGACCAATATATTGAATTGGCATAATTCATAACTAAAACAGTGCCAACAAATGAATCTTTTCACTTTCTTGCAAGCAATTCAGAGGTAGTGCTTCAGTAAATGGTTCACAGTTATACTTTATATGTCTGTAGACATCTAAGGTGATGGGTTTCACAAGTCTGAGCCACTGCAGCAAAACCTCTCTGACTGCAATGCAGCCTACATTTGAACTGTTCTGCTCTAGGGTGGACTGTCACACAAATGATACGTATGTAATTTATACCTGAATGCTGCACATACCGACACTCTGACAGTTACATTTGCTCTGAGTACAAATGTACAACAGCCAAGAATAATGTCACACACACGGGCTGCACACACACATATGCAGTATTATATCTAATCTCCAACTCTCATAGTCTTAAGCCCATATGGTTTGTGTACCTCTTCTCATTTATAACACTTAGAAACATTCAGTAAAGCCACCAGAGACAAATGAGGGGTGGATACAATATCCTATTAAAGCATACTAATGCAACTAAATAGCCCCACAACAGTTTTTAAAGTTAAAATAACTATTTTATCAAAATACCAGAAAAAAGACAGATTTAATCGCTCAATGAATTTTGAGTTTAACCCATAATCCTCACTAGGATACACAAACTAACACACCATCAGGATTTCTTTTAGTATGGTGATCAATACATATCCTGTGATGCAAACAGACAGGAAGAAATCATTCTGAATTTAAAAGAGCTTAATAGGCAGGTTCTGACAAGATCAAGAAAACAACAACAAAGAAAAATATTCACATTAGCAATATTTATAAACTGTGTAAAACATCTGTATTGAACTATAATGTTGTCATATCAATAGAAATGTACTGAAACTGGTAAAAAGGATTGTTTTTTGGTTCAAAGTGAAACCAATAAGCTGATCTAAAGATAAACAAAACAAAACAAAATGTAAGAAGCCCTATTAATGCAGGTCTAAAGTTCATTTTTATTTGTGATGATAGCTGTTCGGGTTCCGAAATTCAATTTAGCTCCTGGAATTGAAGCCTCGAACCTGTCTGTGGGTAATGAACGAACACATGGCACAGTTGTCATCAGTTGTTTTTATATAGGGCCAAAACTGCAAGTACAGTCGCATTAGTGTAGATACTGTTATTAAAACAATAGATAAAAACACACACACACACACACACACACACACACACACACACACACAAATCAATGAACAGATATGCAAGAAAACAAATATATGCTAATTATTGTACGATACAACAACATGTTTGTCATAAAACTCACCACATATGTTCAACAGGGAACAGCTGTGAAATATTGTAGCTGAAGAACAGAACTTGTGAAGCGGAGGCTGAATTTTATTGTGGCTACATTCCTCTCGGTGAGCCAAAGTCAATGGCTGAATTAATTCAAGCCATCGAAAGTCAATTATGGGCAGATTGTGAATGTGAGTAGGCTTAAGAAAGTCCTCCCTTAAGAGAAGAGACTGAATAAAGGCAGACAATCCACAAGCATGGCTGGTTCTATATCTCACAGGAACAGAGAGCAGTTTGATAGACTTAATCCTTTTCCACACACTTCTGTCTATATTGCCTGGTCTTATAGTCATTCAGCCATCCCTAGCACAAAAACAACAACTTTCTAACCATCTCTATGTCCAAAAGCTGGCCTCACACTTATCAGCTTAGTGCTGTTAGCATCAGGAGAAACTAGAATCAGCTTTTTATAGGTCAAATATTCTTTAGTTATAAAACATAGTTTGAGTACCTTTTGAGTAATGATTTTTGCAGATCTCTGGCGTAGCACCAAGCCATTCATGGAGACATTTTTGGAAACGGCTAAAAGGTCTGTGGCTGCAGGCTTCATATAATGAAGTGGTGCATTTAAATGAGAGACCGCTCTGGGACGAGGAGGTGCACTTCACTCACTTGTTTCGTTGTAAACACTGAACCAAAGTAGAAGCTGGAGGATAAAGAAAATAATAAAAAAAAAGGACAACTGAAAAAGGAGAGTGCAAGCACAGAAGAAAGAAAGATGGGAGGAGAAGACACGAGCATGAGTAAATATACAGTCGTGCAAATAGACATTAATAATTAAAGAGGTAAAAAAAAAAAGCTCTTCAACATTAAATAAGAAGACTGAAAAGTAGCAGTTACTGGTGGACCAGATGTTATAGTAGCAATACAATGAAACAGGCATAAAATACCTCACATACCTGTAACAGAAGAAATGAAAAACACTAAAACTGGGTCCAAATTGATACTAGATAAAGTATTTCTTTAGTGAATAGTATATATTCAAAAGGGAAAGGTAAAATTAAACAGGAAGACAAGCATACAAAAAGGAATGACCCCTCTCTCTCAACAATAGAGTCAATCTGCTGGAAATATTATGCTGGTAATTTTCTCCATGGCAACCTAATGCCAGAACAGGCTGCAGATTGGTGTGCCAGTGGGCACACAGTCACGAGGGCTTTACAGTAGGGCTGTGCAGGAGCAGAAGGTTGAACCGAATCCTAAGATAACTAACAAATAAAATATGAAAAGTCAATAAATTGTGAACTAATCTTTTCTAGGAATGTATTTTTTCTTAAAAATGTTCTTCTCATATGTTTTTTTTCATATCACAAGGAAACTAAAGTGTAAGGAAAATTTATTTTTTCAGCTACCTTCTGCAGTTAAAGCTTTACAACCTCAGGTCAATATTTCAAATTCACTAATTGAAATTCCTTGAAAAAAGGAAAATCTACATTTCGCATTTTTCACTATTGATTTACCAACAAAGGCTCTGCAGTCTGGCAGTTTTTCAACACACTGAATAAGACTGAAAGGCAAAATACAAGTTCTGGTTAAAATGACCATTCAGTTTTACTGCTATTTCCAATTTCAAAAGGTACTGGGTGTCTCAAAATTCAGAGTGTGGCAGCACAAATTATTTTAGTGTTGCTGTGGTACTGAGTGGTATCTAAAAAACAGATTGGGTACTGGTACATTAGCAGTGTCTCTCAGCCACTATTTTTTTACATTGTAATAATACAAGATAAAAGAATAGTTTCTTAGAGCTGTTTGCCCAATCTTCATAAAGTTGTATGTCTCACCTCTACTAGAAGTGAGACATGAAGTCATAAGTGTAGTAGGCTGCAATGTGTGTTTACGGTCTTTCAAGCAGGGAGTGGAAAGAAAAAGATGGCAAGAAAGGAAAGGAAGGAAAAGGAAATGTGTATGACTGAATATGGGGCAGCCTCCTCTTGAAATTAGTGGGGCTTCATGATACTAAACAAGAAATGCTGTGAGAGCAGAAATCAATTATGCCAGTGTTTGTCAATAAATATGTATATATTATTGTTTTTTGAATGGATGATGATTAAAAAAACACTTGAACATCATAAGCCAGACAGCTGAAAACAAGCTGAAGATGTAAAGACACAAACAGCATCGCAGCATAGTGTATATTTCTACTCTTCTACTCTTCGCAAACATTTACAAAATAAATTATTTACACATAAACACACAGAGTGTTATATTTCATACGTATATGTGCTGTGGTGCTAGGTTGGTTTTAAGACACAGTAAAACATTTTTCTATACTTCAGGTTATTATCACAGACCACACTATGGCTCCTTGGTATATCACTTATTTCTGCATTATTTCACCCTAGAGCAACACTTTCTTCACAAATGTGTCCATTTTGTCACAATTGTGTTCATTTTGCTGACAGAAATAATATACTGATAGTTAAAGGTCTGTCTTTAACTCCGTACCTGGCCAGTAAACATAAATCTGAATACGAATGTTTACATTGGAAATCAGACATGATTCATCCGGTTAAACATGATCCATTTACTGCAGTGGCAAAATGTGTTTACCTGAGGGAAAAAAGAAGAACAAAAGGAAATAAGCTAACAAACGATTCTGATTCAGGACAACGGTGAGAAACAGCAAAAAAAAAAAAAAAGTTCTGCTTTCTGCGGAGAGAATCTTACTCTTTCTTATAATTTCATGGTGCCATTATAATATATTAACACCTCTGTAGACTCGTTCTATTGAGATTCGTTAGTGCCAACGGCAAGACTTCACAGCTTTTATTCAGAGAGACTCTCCTTATTTTCTCTTCAAACTCCTGAGGGAAAAAGAAGACAGCAAATACTGCAGGTGCAGGCATTGCCTTGTCTGTATGCTGCAGAACGGTGGTACGGGTTCATGAGTGAAACTAGAGTTTGAAGTGCAGCGATTTGAACATCTCAGAATGAGTATGCACTGGAGGGAAAACAACAGGCTGTGACTGAGATATACAAGTGAGAGATATTCTTGATGTTTCTGTTAATAAACTGTTACTTTAAAACGAGGACAAAAACATCAGCTAGCCAAACAAATGAGCTGCCACACACAAACACACACACACACACACACACACACACACACGTGTATCCACAGGAACACACAAGCCTCCCAATCACACTTGAGGCAAATGAAAGCAAGATAAAGAAAAAAAAAAAAAAGACGCTGTCTGATATAATCAGCCGATCTGGCAGACCTCGCTTTACAAATCACATTCGGATATAAAATAATCAAACTCTCATCTACGGAGCAAACTGGCCTTGTATATTCTTGAAAGCATTAGTGTCATTCCTTTAGTAATAAAACTTGTGGTGCGATCATTTCACACAGTCACCAGATCAACAGACCATAGAGACAGAAAGAGAGCGAGTGAGAGGGACACGCATTTCATGTATTTATTTTGTTGCATTTCATGCCAATACAGCTCATTTGAATTAAACTGAATCGAGTCAAAATTGGCCACTAGGCTGGTGCATCACACAGTTGGCAGGGTGTTGTGTGTACTGGATGATAGCCTTTGAGTGCATTGCATTCTACCTAGCACAGAGTGGATATGTAATTGGGGTTGTGATGGTATGAAATAGGAAACAGTGGTCTGAAAAACCAAGAAACTGCAGCAGGGATATTGGATTTTGAAGGAATATAATAGTACAATCAACTGAAACAAGGTGACTGCAATCAAGCAATTGCTCACGAGCTGGAAATGACCTGCTACCTCTGCAGCACAATAGCCAGTGGACTGTTTTCCTGCCACCTCTGAAGGTGGCCATGACCGCTGTAGTAGAGGGAGTTGGATAACAATACCTAGGTGTTCTTTATTTCAGATTCCACTATAACCGCATGTTTTGAGTAAATTAGCTATAAATAGAAGACACCCAGAAGGAGTGATGTAGGGAGAGAAACAAAGACAAAGAGACACAGAGAAAAGCTCTGAGATTAGATGTCTATTCCACAGAGGGGGGTGATTCAGTCTGTCAACGCCCACAAAGCATGCCCGTCCTCATAAAAGCAATGAATCTGACTCGTCTCACCAAGAACACAACATGACATTTAGCTCTAAACCCTGGTCTGGAACTCCCACACAGACACAAAAGCATTATTAAAAAAACAGTATTGAACACATTAGAGAGAAACATAACAATGCTCTGTGATAATGCTCTTGTAAAATGCTGATGCACGACAGGAAGTCTTGATGACATTTACACTTAAGCCCTACATGCGCACATACACACAAACACTAACACTCATGTCTCACTATACTTGTGAGGTGAGGCATAACACTCACGGACATAATGCAGCCACTTACGCTAACCCTAGCCCTAGCCATCAGAACTAAATTCCTAATTCTAACCCTTAACCTAACCCTAACCAAAACCCTAATATTAAAAAGCCTAGTCCAGATCCCCAAAATGCTCTTTGAAGTTGTGAGGACCCGCTATAATTCCCTCACGTAAATGGCACTGAGACAAAATCTGTCCACAAAAGGGAATAAAGAAATGCATGTACACACACACACACACACACACACACACACACACACACACACACACACACACACACACACACACACACACACACTGAAAGAGTTTATATTAAGTTTATACACAATGAGTAAATCTGTAAATACAGTGGCAAGACAAAGTATGTGAGTTGCAATTTTCTGCATAAATTGGTCATGGCTTCAGATGTCACTAATCGTCAGCTGGAATCGTAGGGATTGGCAAATGGTTACATCGTGTAACTGTATGTACAGATGCCCCAAGGTGTAAGGAATCTTTGGGCACAGCAGTGAACAACTAATCAGTTGTGTGATGATTCTGTGATCACATTAGTGATAAAAAAAATCCCATTACCTCCTGATTATACATCATCATCTGTGCTTAAGTGCCCTACAGAAAAACAACAAGGATAATGGGAAAAAACATAATATGATGATTTACAGAAAAAGAAAAGGGGAAAAAAACCCTAAAGTGTCTCAGTAAGATGTTTGGCCGCCACGTGGAGGGAAAACTTTGCCATTAGTGTTCAGCTGGGTTCAGATCTGGTAACGGCAAAGGCCACAGCATATGATTCACATCATTTTCATACTCAGTGAACCATTCAAACCCGTGGATGTCACTGGACAGGAATGATGTCCGCCCAGGATAGAAATGTTGCATCATAGGATAATAGTGGTCACTCACAACAACTTTGTATTTATTTGCAGTGATTCTTTGCCTAGTAGACAGATGGAACCAAACCGTGAATATGTGAATATGACACAGGTTATATCTAAGGCTGTATCTAAAAGAAAGCCTACTTCTATTGCATGGATCTGGATCTGGTTTGTGTGTGACTGGTTTGCAACAATACAGAGTGAGTGTACATGTGAGAGCCCCAGAAATACAGTCCAGAGTTACAAGCTGTGCATTTTATTACATGCTTAATTGAAAATCTGCACAAAGCTTCTAAATACAAGGAGAAAAATCTATATAAACTGCATTACTTTGTGGAATTGACAGAAAATATACTATGTCATCATGGCTTTCAAAATATAAAATAAACCAGAAATGAGAGGATATGAGATTTAGATCCTATCCCACAGCCCTAGACCCCAGGCCAGCAAAGCCCTGCCCAACCCATACCTCCACATAACTAAACACTGTACTGTCAGAGTATACTGCACATAGCCTGTAGATCATCCTTCTTTCATAACACCCACTCAGGGACTAGAGACTAAAATAAAACATATTTAGGTGCCTCTCTGAAACAATGACTGAAGATGTACTCCCACAAAATCTAATTCCAGACAGACAAAAATACTAGATTTTTTCCCTTCCCTTTCCCATTCAACACTTATGCTTTTCAGTCCGCAATACCATACTCCATTAGCTATCTTCCGCTTCTGTTGATTGTCTCCCACACTCCCTCCGAACTATCCTGCTGTCACCTCACGTCTCGCTTATACTCCTTCCTTATTTTCTTTTCCACTTTCCAATGGAAAAGTATCAATTATCTCAGTTCTTGCCCTTTTTCATACTCTCCTTTTATTATCCCACTTTGCCATCTACAAACTTGCAGACATCTAAATCCATAGCTGGAATATCTGCTTCTCACATCAAAGCTGCAAAATGAGCTATAGCATTTCTTCAGAAAAAAGAAGATGAAGAGAAAAAAAAAGATCTGCAAAATACATCTTCTGACATCTTGTGAGCTATGGTGTCCAACCAAAAGAGAAGATACATTTAGTTGGTTTCAATAAGGTGAGCAGATTCTTTCTACTTTATCCACTTTATGAAAAGGGGCTACACAAAGTGAGCTGCTTAATGGCATGGCTGCTAAAATGACAAGATGCCATACGACATCAGAGATTCAGTAACAGACAGTTGTCTTAGAGGACACATTCCAGTGCCTACCTCTTGCTCTGTTTTGATGCAGTCACTAATAGGTAGCAGGGAAAATGCTATGCATCTCCTATAATCACATAAGCAACATAAAACAAAGAAGAATCGCCTCACTTGGAGGAAGTGAATGTCTAGAGGATGTGTGTGTTCTGTGGGGAGAATACTGAACATTTCATTTCACTCAATTCACCAAGACTTAAGATTGATTCTCTATCTAGAATTCACAAAAGCAATTAAGGGTAAAAGTCTGTTAGGGGCCATTATACCTAATGTAAGCTTTCTTTCACTCTGCAGTACAATAGTTTTAGACTGCTGGAACTATTGCAACTATTTAGATCAATACTAAATTTCCAATTCCAGGTTCAAACCAGAAAGTAAGCTCCTTAACATAGGCTTAATGTTAAGTCACATGGATACAATTTAATTTAATAGGATGAATGAAAAAGAAATTGTAATAATGACACACATCAAAATTCGTCAAGATTGTTAAAAAAAACCCATGTGACAACAAATCACTATGATAACTGGGAGACTAAAAGCTCTATCTTTGACAAAATAAAGAAAAGCAAAGATAAGCCTGAATTAATTTCGCAAACCTCTCCTCTCAGAAAATCCTCTTTATTTGAGGTGGGGAGAAGTGGGGTGGGAATATGCAGAACCTCCTACGCATATTCCTGAGAAGTAATCCAGAAAGCTGTTCACTGGTGTGTGTAGCACTCAGGCAGCTCCGCAAAGATGCATGCAAATGAAGTTAAGTCTCAAGTGGAGCAACAGGGGTAGAGGGGACCAAATAGTGACTTACTGTCAACGGCTGAGCACAGTATGGGTAAGCTTAGCCTTTGACCCATTTTAATATTGAAGGCACCACTAAAAGAGCAATAATTCACTGCTATTTCTCTCTCCTAGGCTCTACTTTGGTCCTCACCTCTTCTACCATTTGTTTTTCCTTTCCTCTATGTGCAAACTGTGCTACACAACAGCTCATTTAATTAAAAGGACCTGGCTACCCTAAAAACAGATTCTAAAGTGATAGCAATAACAATGAACTATCCGCATCATAATTAAATATAACTACCTTCCTCCAGACCCTAAAATAACAACCTTATTATTCTTGTCTATTTCTAACACCAGCCTGTGAACACAACTGTCTGCAAGAGTGTTATGAAGTCATGCATGCCCCACTTTAGCTATAAGAAGTAGAGGTGGCCACACTTTTCCCAATCTGTTGCACCAAACAGGATGGCCTGGAGTTGTCACATCAGGCTCTCTGATGCTTGGCTTTGATGTACAACAGCTTTGGGGCACTGACACACGAGATGTTTGTGTCACAAATCTGAAGTTTTTATGGGGAGTCTTCTCCCGCAGTGAGTGATATAGTTACTAAACACAAGACAATGCAAACACGCACACGCCCATTGTTCTGTAAGCAGCAACTTACATTGCCGAGGTTGATGAAACCATGTTTCCTGGCGATGCGGCTTGCCTCCTCTGGCCCCCCATTGATCTCGACGGCCCATGTGTTGGTGTAGACCTCTGCATCAATCAGTTCAGCTGTCAGGAGGACAAGGACTGTCCATAAGTGCAGCAGGGCCACCCTGGCATCCATGAAAAGGAGAGCACTTCACAGGGCAGTCGATCTGTCCGTCTGTCACTGCTTCCCAGGCAGAGCAGGGCTGCTCTACCTTTCAGCAGCAAAGTAGAACAGTGGCCTAGAGATGAGAGGACAGAGCCAGCTATAAACACAAACATAGACATCTTAACTGGGTCACTCTTGACCCTGAATTACCTACTGCAGACACCATTCAGAAAATAAAACTCGAAACTGCAGCAAAAATAAACAACACACCCACAGACATTGTCATGCATCAGAGCTCACTGTCCACTATCAGAATCACACATCTTAATAAATGTGCAAAGAATAAAATATTAGGTCAAAACAGACAAGTGCTCTGCCAAAAACACAATTATTTTTCAAACCTCCTTCATCTATTTATATGACATAAAATGGTAATGTATGATAATGATATACAGCAGGCATGTTGCTGCAATACAGGACAAGCTCCAAGCAAACAAGCACACAGCTTTTTGCAGCAACTAGAAAGGCAGGGCTTGTGAAAAAGAGGATTTTACACTGCTCCTAATTTTTTCAAATATTCCAAAGCTTAAATTGAACCAACTACATAATAGGTATGAATAATATGCGTTCTACATATTTTAATTGAATAATAAAATAACAAGCTTTTTAAAAAGGACCATTATTCGAGCAGATGTTCAAATGAAAAAATATTTTCAGACTGGGGCATTCTGTGAGCCTTTGATTTGTAGCTCTTTGAGTTCTGGTAAAGGAGCTCGTAAGTCAGACATTAAAAGGGAAGCTCTGTGGCAAGTTATCTGACTTGTCAGGGTGAGAATAAAGATGGGTGTGGGAATCTGCTGAATTCATCAGTTGACCCGAAGGAAGAAAGAAAGAGGTGGTTCAGGTCTAAGTGCCTGTCCAGTCCCATGGATGCTAACAACTTGGTTTAATGGAGCCACTCACTGAGTCAATCCCTGCTACACCACTAACTGATGTGAAAAGAAATAGGAGCTATTAGATGTAAGCTGTTGGGAATTTAACAAATTAACCTGTGACCTATGACACTGATGAGGCAGGATGTTTTTACAAACTATTCTTTACTCTTGCAATGATGGTGATTTCTACTAGTAACAGATAGGAACAGAAAAAACATAAAGTGCCTTAATAAGGTGTAAGCTTCGTGCTACAGAAGCTTTAATGTGCATTGGCAAAGTCTCCGACTGTGATAGATGGTGCTGTCTAACACATCAAATCTCTCCCATAGGTGTTCAATTCAACTGAGATTTGGTGACTGCAAAGCCTCCAGCACATTTCATCTATTTCCACCAACAGGATGAGATTGGACCTTTACATAAGAAATAGCAAAATCTATTCATCAGCTCTAGTTGAGCTTTCATCTGCCACCACCCTAAAGTCAACTTGTTAACTTCAGTAGCAAAGGCTAACTTTGGGAAGTTGTTTACAGTTGCCGTAGATAATTATAGTGACACACATAGTCTTTAGAGGTTATATCCTACTGCTTTTGTGATCTCCCTCCACTTTCCACAACTAAGTCAAGGTTCGGGCTGAACATCTCAGTACCAGTGGTCAAACTGCAGTGAAGTGAGTGTGTTAGGGCTCCATTAATGATTATCCCTTTATTTTAAGTACTGTATTTTGGGATTATTTCTTATTCTGACCTTAAGTCACGCTGTCAGTTGTGCTCACAGGATATCTTATGATTTAGAAGGCAGATTGTCATGATCATTGCTCAGCAGTTTTCCACAGCCACCCTCAGGACAAATTAACATTTTATCCTCATTCCCTTAAGGCTCTGAGAACAGCAAAATTATCAGTGCGGTGCTCTGTCAAACAGTTTCAAATTGTGGGGTGTAATGAACATTGCAGGCTTTAGGGGCTGCTACGGGGCTTTAGACTTTCAGTCTTGTTAATGGATTTTTGAAAAACAATAGGAGCCAAAATCTTCTGCAATATATAAGGCAAACCTGCAGAGGAGCAGACTGTTCCACTGACTGTGGCTCAGTGTGTTTAGTCTCGCCATATGCATTTAAGGTGAAGGAATAATGCTTATTTTGGCAGCAGGTGGCAGTGTCTAAAAGCAGCCTGGCAACATAGGCGGCACAAAAAACTGTGAAAAGGGGCGGCACACACAGTTTAATCATACAGTTTAGGACTTGTTAACTTCCAGAGTACAAAGGAGTATATGTTGAGATGGTATAAGCCTAGATACTCACAACCAGACTGACTCAGTCTGTAGTGTAAGAAGATAACTGATTTGAAGGTAAGCTGTTGTTTCGCCTTGTATTTCCTCTGAAATCCACTGATCAAAACAAGGGAACATATCAGAACTTTTTACCAACACAGACGATGCTCCCGCCCTTCATTTGCTCAAACAATTATCTCTTGCTACTGGGGAGTTGTGCGTATCCAAACTATTCAAAGAGGAGAAGCTTGCTGAATACATCTGTGGCTTCACAGATACATTTAGAAGTGGATGTGATTTGAGCGCAGCAGGGGAGGCGGTGGAAACATGACCAGGGGCTGTCACTCTTCCTGTGGAGCAATTCTTCTGAGCTCATTAGATGCTATGCTGGAGTCACAAAAACAGGAGCAGGGGGTCTGCTGTCACTGACAGGGGTATGAAAGGGAGGAATAGATGGAGAGAGAGGAAAAGGGTAGAGCTGAGAGATATCCCATCCCCCATACAGCATTGCGGAAAACAGCAAGTACATAATAATGCAACGCCCAAAACACCTTCTCGCAAAAACAGCCTGGAGAGAAGTTAACAAGAGGCTTACTCTTACAATATACATCAAAGCCCTGAAACCAAGATGAAACTTCATCCTTCAAACCACAGAAGAACTTGTGACTTCTACAATCTAAACTATGTGAGAAAATATCTAATAAGTTGCATAACGTCTTTTGAGATTAGTGGCACACTTGACCAAATGAGCTGCTGAAAATGGAGGTGTGGATATGCTAAAATAAGATGACTTCATAAGACGCCTTCTGTCTGAAGCTATTAACAGGCATCCACATGCGAAAGGACAGCAACAAATATTGATCAAAATTTCCTGTTTTTCAAAAAACAGGAAGCAGCCTAGGAGCAGCAGCAGCAGCAGCAATGACAGGTTACACCCATCAAAACACTTTGCTGCTTAGACGTGTGTCAAGAAAATTCATAATGAACAATCCTCTCCTCTACTCAGCAGAGACAGCTGAGGTGCCCTTCAGCAACGCACTTTTCCCCTAGTAGCTCCAGTGGAGCTGTTCAGAGGCCGACATAACACACACTAACCACACAATGATTACGGTCCTTTGAATCCCGCTCTCGATTTAACCACACCGACAAGAAGTGGAGATGAGTTAGCAGTGCAACACTGTGGCTCAATTATTGCCCTTACGTCATCATTAAAGCTGTTGGGCAACAGCCTCTCTACTGCTGGGTATTTTACAGTTTTTAAAAGCTGTTATGAGCTGAAGCTGATTATTATGCGAGTAATGTCTAGCAAGACCTAGCAGGAATTAATATTAATGTGGTGTCAGAAAAACTGTATCGGTACTTTTTTTTCTTTTTTTTACTAATTATAAATATGCCGTCTTGTGCGGATCTTCCATACTGTATTACGCTTATTCATTACCATGGTCTAAACTAACATGACTGAATCACACAACAGCAGGAGAATATCAGAAACAATATTAGTGAGGCTTTTACTACTCTCAAACATTCACTGGTAGCTGTGTTGGCTTCAGAAATTCATTTTTAGTAAACTGTAGCTTAGGGAAATTATTAATACACAACTCTCTGTTCTTATTTCCTCTGCTGATTAAAACACCAATAGTTACACCACATTACCGGTATCAAAACACTGAATCAATTAAATCAGGCTCCAGATCTACTTTGTGTAAACCAAATGTGAGAAGCTACAGGACTGGGCTTGAGACCAGAAAATTGCCAATTTGATTTTCCTATCCATCTGGAGAATGTGTATGACTTGGAACACGGGTGACCCACAGCTGCCCCAGAGCAACTGTTTAGTGAAGAGCAGCAGACGTCTACGGTTACATGAGATTGCACTGAAAATGTGATGTAGGTGACAAACAGCATGGGCATCCAATTAACTTTCTCTATATTAGCAAGACTCCCAGGATATCCTATAAATATAATGTAACAGAATAACAGCTCTGCTCTTGATGTGGACGAACAGGCGATTTCCATTGGTAATGACGAGCACACGAAGCTGTGACACACCATATGCAGCACTTCAGCTCTATTTCAGGCTGCCCACCCGCCAAATCAACACCCACCATGTGCTCTGAGCTGCTCTCTCCTAGATAACCAAGGTACAGGAGAGAGCTGCACCATTTGTGAAGAACCACTGACAGCCAAGCATCCTCTTCTGAGAGAGAAAATTGCTCCAAGTTAGAGTGTGGCTGGGAAAGCGGAGGCATTGCACAGGCATGTTGTGCTCAGTCGGGACAGCGGTTCACAGCTGGAAGTGAGCTGTACGATGACCATCTGAGAGCCACAGCGAAGTGAGTGAGAACACCATGGCTTGAGTACCACTAAAACCCGATCCATCTTCAGCTCCCACTGTCTACGTGATACAGAGATGGAAACGCCTGATAAAATGTTGGCTAGGGCAGCAGCAGTGTGTCCAGGAGAAAGAATCAATTCTGTAAGTAATGTCCCACAGAGGGATCCAAGGCCATTTTTAACAACCATCTGAATCTTGGCATTGTTCCCTGTGTCAAACATCCCCTCATCCACAACACACTGCCCCAGTTTTTATTGTTACACTGTTGACAAGTTTGTCTTCCTACGTCTCTCTCCCCCGTTGCATTCCTCTTTTATACTTCTCATAAAATGTTTGCTCCTATAAGAGCTCACAACTGAAGCGTTGCCAGAACTGTTGGCATTGTCTCGGCCAGTGTGTGTGTAAACCACTCAGTCCAACTTCCTCAGGCTACATAAACATAACACAGAATTAATCCATTTTAATAGCTTTGATGGCCAATGGGACTGTGCAAGGTTTAGGCCTAACAAAGACAGGCAGAAAAGAGGCGTTTGATTCGATTGGGAGGAAATCTCGGGTTTGCCTCTATTGCTGGTGACCTTGTCTTCATCCCTTGTTGAGATCCCAGTGGGAGGTGCACAAGAAGTAGGAAAGAACAACACGCACAGAGGACAAGGCAGGATGAGTCTGAACTCTTCAAACTGAGTTTTTCCAGCTTGTTGATTCAAACACTCTCCGCTCCACTCTTTGCCTTTTCCTAAAACAGACACCTATATGTTATTCCACAACAAAGAGGAACGGCACTTAGCAAGAGCTGCAGGATTTCCACCTTTCCCAGGAAGCAGAGCAAACTGAAAGATGCAGCAGGCGGATCCGACACCTTACACCGATGCAAGAAGAAGAGTGATGAGGCGCATGTGTGCGCAGGAGGAAACCAGGAGAACCAGTTGGAAGGAGAAGGCACGGCGTAAATGTAAATGTGGACGTACAGACAGAGAAGAGACACACTGCGGGAACAGCACAGCAAATGCAAGAGCAGCCAAACAACATGCGGCGATCTTACCCACAACAAACTTCAGAGAGGAGACCGCGCTGGTGTCGACGAGCTTAGGTCATGTCTCCTTAAACCAAAACAAAGAAATTAAAACAAAGAAGAAGAAGAACAGAAAGACAAGCTTCGGACTGGGGAGGGACTCTTCACCTGACTGGGAACACTGGTGAAGGCGGTCGCTGCGCTGCCTCAGACTTGGTGCTACAACACAGCTTTCACGCTCCCCCCCCCCACCTCCTCCACTAAATAACGTTAGTCCCATTGTTCCCACCCACTCCGCCACAGCTCCCCTCCCTGCTGTGAACACACCTGACCCATGCTTTTATTGTGTGTGTGTGTGTGTGGAAACGAGAAATGACAGAAATGAAAAACAATCAACCAGTTGTCACTTGTACCTTCGCTACTCAGACGCCAATGGGGGCCGTAGCGTCATGTCTCCCCCCTCTGTCTTTCGCTCTCTCTCTCTCTCTTCTTCTCCCTCTGGGTGGAGACAAACCCTTTCTCAGCCGTCTCGACTGTCAACTTTACATCTAACCTTTCGCTGCACGTCCGCTACTTCGTCCGGGAGATGAAGAGAAGTGCTATCCGCACACACCCATCCTTCTCCAGAAGTGATGGATTCAACTACCCGCTCCTGCTGGTCGTCCGCCACCAACTTGCGCCCGGCACCATGGTTATATTCTGCTAGTTAACTTCAGCCGCCGCATCTTATTTTCTTTAGCGCTTTCTGCTACTGGTTCCTGGTTATTTCACGTAGCTTATTTGTTGAGAACAATGCGTTGGCGTTAATTGACACAAGAAAAGTGATAGAAAAGGGGAGTAGAAGCCAACACGATGTAACGATCACTACTGGCTGGAGACGACAACAAACCGCCACGAACCCCCGTTCTCCAGGAAATACGTCACGTCAAGAGCCGAGTGGACCACTGTGTGCGCTTGATTTGTGTCACCGGGGCGGTTGAAAGGGGCGGGGACGGCGTTTTTTCGACAGCTCAAATCAGCGATGAACTCTCCTAAAGTCAGATTTATTCACGTTATATTCAGCACGCTTCAATCTCCCTTCTTTAGCAGGTGAAAAGTATTAATTAGTGTTATGATTTATACTTTTTAATCAACGTTTTACAATAGCAAAAAAATATATATGAATACAATAAAAATACTTTTCATTACAGGACCCATTTTGGTTCCTTTTTAATTATAAAACCGACTTTGTTGATAGAATCGAGGCTGTTTCTGTTCGTTTTAACAGCCGCCGTGTTTATTTTCTTGTTAAATAAGCAAACCGGGCCACGCCTGTACCCAAACCACGCATTCCCACACTCCAGCTAGCCGAGCTGTATCGTTGTGCGTGGCCGCCATCTTGTGGATAACCGTCGAACTTACACACAGGGACAGAGGGACGCAGCGTACGGTAGAGGGGGCTAAACACAAAGCTCCCAGTCACACTCTGACTCGCATGGTTGTGTCTACCCCGGACTGGTATAAGTGAAATCCAGCCCGCTTTCAGCAGCTCCCCCGTCAACACCATGGATGTATTGGTTAACACGGACCAAAGTTATCCCGGAATGAGGACAGCACGCATGTGCCGTCAACCCGGATGTAGATATTTGTGTACGCGTATTCTCCCCTTTTCACCAAGTTGTGGAAATTTTGATGTTTATAATGAATCATATATCTTAGCACCGGATGTACAAAGCTTTTCGATTTCAAACCATTAAGCCGGGTTAAGTATCCGTGACATGAATCGACCTACGTGGATGCTACATGTGTACCGAGTGGAGGCTGTGTCCGAAGATCCTGCACTTTTGATTTACGTTGAGAAAACAAGTGGGTAAAACAACGTGTATACATTTCCCTTTGTCGTAAACTAAAGGCATTAACAACGCAATCAAGTCGCCGCGTATTTTGTCGTCCCTTAAGGTGGCTTGTCATTTTTTTCACATTGCAGAATACGTCCAGTAATTTAGAGGATGGACTTTCGCGGCAGGAGACATGAGAGAGGCAGCAACTGGACCGACCCGGAGATAGTGGAGCTGCTCCAGCTGTGGTCCGACGAGTCGGTCCAGATCGAGCTGGAGAGCTCGTTGCGCAACCAGCGGGTGTTTGACCGAATAGCGCACATCTTGCGCGAAAAGGGCATCTACCGCACAGGAGACCAGTGCAGGGAGAAGATCAAAAAGATGAAGTTGGAGTATCGCCGCATTAAGGACAACCACAAAATGCGGTCCTGGAAGTTTTATGATGTGATGGACAGGGTGCTGGCCAACCGACCGGCTATTACTTACTCCTCCCTGGGGGGAGCTGTCATAGCTCAACAGGTGTTTCAAAGCCCCGGTGGGTCTGATGCATATCTGCAAGGAGTTCCAGCAGGCTCCTTTGGTCCTGTTTCCTCGGGTGGGTTTCTGTTTGGTCAGCCCCCCAAAACTGGAGATTCTCTGGATATCAAATGTGAGGACGTTGAGGACAGCATGCTGAACTCAGATGTTGCCCCCCCTGAAATGTACTATGGATCTGGAGATGATCAGGAGACTGATGGGCAATCTCTGCTGGGGCCAGAAGACACACTGGGTCGAGGAGAGAGCTCAACCAATGCAAGGACCTCACCTTCAGGTTGTCTCTTGTCATTTTTATTCCCACTATTCATTAACATAGTGTAACAACCTGTATTTGAATGACTCACTTTTCTCTTTTTTTATATAACCCCAGGTTTTAGTGACCTGAACATTGCTGGCTCTGCCGCAGCAGTCGCCCAGGCTCTTGGTGGTCCAGTGCCGCAAGACGCATCTGAGCAGCCCAGTAAGGAGGGTTCTCGTCCCCCAACGTCAGCGCGACAGAGGAAGCGTCGCCGAGGTGGCAAAACATCGTGGGGTCAGGGGGGTGCTAGATGTGGCAGTCAAGGGAGCCTGGACAAAGCCCTGGCCCACTTCCTGAACTGGCAGCAGTCAGCAGAGGAGCGGCTGCTTTCTCTGGAGGAGGCGCGGCTGGAGAGAGAGCTGCAAGCAGAGGAGCGCAGGGAGCAGAGGGAGGAGAGAAGGGCGGAACAGGAGCGCCAGCATGAGCTCCGCCTCTTCAGCATGCTCACTGGGGCATTGGTTGCTGTCAGACAGAACACGCCAGCCACGGCGACTGCATCAGCTGACCCCTCCATCTCACCTCAAGCTCACCTGTCTCCTTCACTGATGACCACAGCTGCCCCCTCCGTCTCCTCATCTTTATCTCAGCCCCCTTCAGAATCTCCTACGGCTCAGATTAATTCTACTCAGGAGACAACGGCGTCAGTGCTGCTTACATCTGTCACGGCCTGCAAAATGTCTCAGGATGTTCTGGCAACACTGAGAGGTGCAGAGACTCCCCGCCACAGTGTGTACCTGTCCAAACGTGGCAACAGCATCCGTCAGCATCAGGGTATTCTGCAGGAGGGCTTTATACTATATGGAAAGGACAAACATCATGACACAGACAACCCTGATGTAAGTCTGAGTCAAATAGTAAAAACATCTGTTAAAAGTTACACTATAATGATAATTTAGACCCTCTTCTTTTTCTGACTTCAGGGTATAATCAACATGGGTACCAGTGAGAACAAACTGTGCTACGATCTTCTTCATAAACGGGTAAAACAAATACGCTGGTCACTTTCTGTATTGCTCTTAAATATTTGTCTGCATTTGTAAATTATTGTCACAAATGTCATTCCCTGCTGCAGATGACCAAGCCCGACATGCTTCATATTGACCCATCATTGTTGCAGTATCCAGACTGGAGAGGACATACATTGTAAGAGATTAAATTGCACTAAGGTTGATTTCTGTAGGAAGCACATTTGCCATGTGGCTCATTGTACATTTTCAAACCCTTAAACAAGCCCTATCTAAGTAAACATTAACCCCCTTTGCAACCTTTAATCTTGTTCCCTTTCAGCCTTAGAGAGCAAGTTGCAAAGTTCCTGACTCACTACTGCTGTTCTCCAAACCCACTCAAAGCGGACAACGTGAGTGAAGTTAATTGCTTTCAATGGAATGGCACATAAGTAATGTGAACAGCATGTGTAAGACATATGCTGATAATAGCAGTGGTAGAAAATATAAGGATTTCTCATACAGCTGCTGTAAATTGTAGTACCCTCCATACACTATGTCTCTGTCTATCTATATTGTGTCTATATTGTATATATGTTGTATATATGTTTGTATATACTGTAGTGTCTATACCTTAAACTCTGAATTGCTTTTATACCAGTCAAACCAGACTGCAACGTTACATTATGGTGCTGAGTAGAAGCTATTTAAATATCCCTTCCACTACAGACTCATTCATATAATTAGTCAATTAGAAGAGACTGAGATTGGTTTAAAGAAGGTTCTCTTCCCATAATTGATGCAGATGTCCAGCAAATTATGTAATTACTGACAAATAAGCTTTTTTTTGCTGCTACACTCTGGATTGTAGCCATTCGTTCTCAAAACTGAAGCCAACGGGTTCAGTTAATTTGATTAAGTCACCACCAACTACAAAGATGCTAAATGCTAAAATTGAAGTAACAGAATTGCAAGTGTGATCAACGTAATTTGAATTTCTAGTGTGTTTGTCTGGTCTCCTTCTGTGCCATAATAGCGGCTTTCATAACACGGTGGATGTGTGTGTTTGTTCAGGTTGTGGTGATGAATGGCTGTGGTTCTCTCTTCTCCTGCATCGCTGCAGTAATTTGTGACCCTAAAGGTAAATTTAATAAATACAGCAACATACATATACTGTAAACTACTTCTATATCTATACAGCATGAATAAGGATGAATGAAAGTATCATAAAAACGTGTAACATAAAGTGAGTGCCATAGTTATTTAAACAAAACAGATCTTTGAATTCTGAGCAGCTGCAAGGCCTCTTTTTAAGGTGGTGTATTTGTTTTATCAGTAACTTCCTTTTTATAATAATCAAAAAGCCTGGAAAGCATCCCATGTTGATCTATTTACTTCCAACTTGGATCATGACAATAGCAAGTCGTGTCTTCCCTGTGTTTGTACACCTGGCAAAACTAGATTAACAAAGGTGTGAATTTGCCTCCAAGTTAAAACTAAATGTTTATATGTCAATCACTCTGATATGTGTATATGTGTATTTATGTACATGGATTCATTCATAAGTTAAAATGTCCTGTTGTAGATGCCATTCTCATTCCTACTCCTTTCTACGGCGTTATCACTGAGGATCTGCATCTGTATAGTGATGTGAAACTCTTCCATGTTCCTCTTGACTGTGAGGTAGGAAAACGGAAGCTGATTTACTAAGTTGCTGTATGTATTTAAGAACGTTTGTGCAATGTGCTTGTTTCTTTCTGATTGTGTGCAAACAGCATGCAGGCAGTCTGCACTGTCCGGGTAGGCTGTTGATGTTGATTTCCTTCTTTCCCTCTTATTTTTTATTTATAGACTGATGGCAAAAATGGTCGACCGTTCCACCTTACTGTAGGGAATCTGGAGGAAGGCCTGAAAAGGGCTAAACAGGAGGTAATTCAGGAGTGCATGTTGTCTTAAGCACTTTCACTTTATGAATATTTAAAGAGAGATTGAACCACCCTGAAATCCTGGAGCACAGTTCTTATTTTAGATATAGTCCTTAGAAAACATTCTTTTTCCTCAGAGATTCATTGCAGCTTTATCTTTAAAGACTGTGGCACAGTGCATCTGTTTATATTTTCTGAGAAGCTAGCTATCTCTTTTAGGGGCTGATCATCCGAGGTGTTATACTGATGAACCCCCACAACCCACTGGCTGAGATCTACACCCCAGAGGAGATGATTGCCTTCTTGCAGTTTGCTAAAAGGTATGTTTGCCCCATTATTATCTCACGCTGTGGCCTAACGCGGTAATCCTCCTAGTGCACAGTTCTGTGACTCTATTAAGCACATCGCCAGGCTACTGCATACAGCTCCTCATGTGACCTCTTTTTATTTTACGACTGAAAGCTCCATCCTGTGTGTGGAATATCAATTGCCCTCGATGGAGTTTTATCACCTCTCTTAACCGTCTGCATATTGTCAAGTGCAGCCATGTGCCACAGAGTCACCCTGCATCATTTATTGTTTTCTAAATGATCTTGCCAGAGTAATTCCCACCACAGAAACCTCACAGGCACTGAGCTGTTGTTAACCATAAACCACGTTGCTTTTATACTGATGTAGGATCTTGAAGGAACCATCTTACATTCGCTGCATTTTCTTTGTCACAGACAGCCCCTTAACAATATGACACCAAGGACCTGTATGTTAATGCTGCTCTGTATCTATTGTTATGACCTTTCTCTTGCCCATTTCCTGCTTTAGGAATGAGCTCCATGCCATCATAGATGAAGTGTACATGCTGACCGTCTTTGATGAATCTGTCACCTTTCACAGTGTCCTCAGTGTAGACAGGTACTCTATGAACCTAACCACCACATGATTACTCTATTAGACCCTTAATCTTGACAATTATGTCTGAAGACAGCCTCTTAACAGCAGATGATGTGTCCTCCTTTCAGCTTGCCCGACCCACAGAGGACGCATGTAATGTGGGGGATGAGCAAGGTGCGTACTGTGCTGCTCTCTATGACTTTGAGACTGTGAAACCTCTTAGATCTCTGCTGACAGTACAGTAAAATCTCAGCCTTTCTTCAGTAGGGAGAAAGAGCTGCTTTCATAGCTCTCTCTCACATGTCCTTCTTATTTTTCCTATCTAGGACTTTGCGATGGCAGGCATCAGAATAGGCACTCTCTATACTGAGAACAGAGAGCTCGTGGAGGCTCTGGCCCAGCTGGGCTCATTCCATGGGATTTCCGGAACCACCCAGCACCAAGTTGCACAGCTTCTTCAGGACAGAGGTACGGATCGAAGCTTCACATGTGATTATGAAAACACACTGCAATAGTCACGTCAGATTTAATACACACTCAACTGGAAAAATAATTCTCCCATCGGTCCTCTGTTGATTAAAAACAAGTCAGAATTCACAATAATACAATCGGCTACCCTAGCACGAAGATGTTTGTGTAGGGTGGAGTTTAAACTCGCAAAGGCAAATTATTTGATGAAAGCTTTTCAACAATTCACATGTGCTTCATAGTGCTTTACTGGCTTCTGAGAGATATCATCCCCCCTTTTGTTTTTTTTTTTTTTGGTTTGCTCTGATTTGACAGATGCACAGCATGAGGCTCTGCTCTGCATCACACTGCACAAAGACTTGTAACATTCAATTTACACCTACCCATTTACCACTTCACATTGTCATGTTGTAGAGTGGATCAATGAGGAGTTTTTGCCTGAGAACAGAAGCAGACTGAAAGCTTCTTACAGCTACCTGACAGGAGAGCTTCAGAGTATGGGCATCCCCTACCTGGACAGGCCTACCGCACTGTATGTGTGGGCTGACCTCAGAAAGGTAACACAACCACAGTAAGGCTAAGATGTACATAGGTAATTGATAACACAGGTATTACAGTTCTTTAACTCTCTTGAACTTAATGGTCCACGCGGACTGGCAAAACAGTTTGACGTGTGACTTTTGTCTCCGTGTTTTGGTAGTACCTCCGGGAGTCATCATTCGAGGAGGAGCTGTCTCTGTGGAGGAGGTTTCTGAAACACAAGGTGGTGTTAAGTTGTGGTCAGGCCTTTTCCTGCTCGGTGCCTGGCTGGTTCCGCATCGTCTTCGCAGACCAACAGCATCACCTTCATCTTGGTCAGTTTGTTGTTGTTGTTTTGAACTTTTTATACCCACTCAATTGTTAATGTTGTATTTGTCTTAAATTATATGGAAAAAAAAAAAAGTTTTGTTAGCTGATGATATGAATAATTTATTTCAGGGCTGAAGCGAATGAGGGATGCTTTGAGACAACTTGAAGAAAAAAGTATCAGCCCTGATTCACATTCAGTAAAAGAAGCCAGTGAGGAGAGCAAAAAGTCAGTGAGGGAGGACAGTACAGATTCAGACAATGCTACAATTGTCAATTCAACATCATCACCCCAGAGCAAGTCACCAGACCAGCTGAGGGAGAAGGATATCCCTGTTCCCAGCACAGGCTTGATGGCCACTGAGGATTTTGTGTTGTTGGACTGCCAAGCATCGAAGCCTGCAGAGAGTCTGGACTCTCTGATTGGTACTCTCAGGCATCAAATCCGCTCCTCTGATTGGCTGGAGAAAAACACCCCAGAGCTGTCTGCCGGGGAGGACCCAGAAATTCTTGACGTATTCAAGGCCCTGCTGCAAAGAGCCAGAAAGTAAGCTATAGGATAAACAAATGTGAATGTAGCCAAATTCTGAGAGGCATTACTTGGGCGTCCTCCTTGCTCCCTGTGTTGATGGGGGGAAAAGCTCAGCACGGGCACCTGACACAGTCTGAAAGCCGACTGAAGAGGAGAGAAGAAGGCAAGTAATGCAAGCAAGGCCAGGGTGGACAAAAAGCAGAGAGCACTTTTCTATTTGCATCTTGAGGCCTTATTTTTAAGCTGCATAGGGAGATGGCCTTGTTTTTGTAACCCAGAGACAAAACATTTATGTTTATTGACTCAAACTTTTAAGTGAATGCCAAATGTAAATCAACCAAAATGAATCATCATATTCTTAGTCTGAGTTGTACTTTATTATTTTGATCATATGCACTTTATCAAACTGTATTGTACTGTCTGTAAAGTTAAAATCTGTGAATAAAAGAATTAATTCTGTCTTTATCTGACTAAAGTTTTTCATTTTGAGTAAATCTGACTTATCCAGAAAAAAAAAAAAAAAATAAAAATATATATATATATTACATTCTTATGTGAAGGCATTTTCATGCTTTTAGGTGGTCTGTAGGTGTCGTTCCGTTGCAACAAAGGAAAGCAGAGGGGGTGGTAGTTATGTGACGAAGAGGAGAGACAGCTCAGGTTTAATGCCACATCAGCCGCATTATGACCCCAAGTGAGAAATCTAGAGTGGGATTTCCTTAAATGTCTTGCTTAATGATTTGTTGACACCCTCCCTACACAATTTCAGTATCTGAGTGGTACATTGCTGCTACAACAAGTATCAAGGGATTTGGTACTTTTCTACTTCCTTTAACACTTATACTTGATTCTTTATTCTGGTGAAACTTCTGCTTCCTCAATTTACTGATTGTTTTTTTTTTTTTTTTTCTTTCACTTCATGTTCTTTCACTTTCTCTACAGTTAGGGGCATCATGTTGTAGAAATCACTGGGAACTTTGAGTGGGGGAGTTCCATTGCAGCAGAGGCGGAGTAACAGAGCTTGCGGTAACGTGTCAGAGAGTTGAGGGTGATACTTGTACAGTTGCAAACACCAGTGGGTTCCTCGGCTTGAAACGTTGTTCAGCTTGTCTACAGACTAACATCGCAGCTGTGTTTCTGACAGCTTTTCTCCCCGTACATCGACAACAAAGGTAAGAGCGCTTTAATTATTTATTCTACACTGTAACAGCTGATTGTGAACAAATTTACAGGATTAGTTTGGTGATAGATGAACCTCTCATTGTCTCTGCCTCTGTTTTCTCTTTCAGCAGGTGTAGAAAGATGACACTTCTGGAGCTGGATGACTCCAGCAGTCGCTTTAGGTTTGCTCAGTCCTTTTTGGGGCTGGTGGGTTGCCTGTGCGTGTCCTACGCTGTGTGGACACCGTTCTGGCTGAAGGAGAGAGGACTCTGGGAGGAGTGGAATAACACTATTAGTGACCACACATATCATGGTGGCTCTATCAACGGTGAGCAACAGTTCCCCTTCACCTTATTCAACTCTTTGACGTGTGTCTGCCGCCAGCAAATCAAAATTTCCACGTGTTTATAGCTGTCGCTCTCAGTTAAAGGTTTGACAGACGGAAATATGTCGAATAAAATGTGTCAGGAAAGGCAGCGTATTTAGTGAGGTATAGATATTCACTAAATACTAAAGCGGGACTCTCCAGAGGGGATAAATATGAGGAAGAACATTTGAAACCAACAGCGGGCTGCAGAGATTCTCAGCAGTAGTGAACAAGTTGGAGCCTGCTCCTGTTCCAGAGAGGTGCATTTTTCTGTATCTGCTCTTACACTGTGCTGACGGCAAAAGTACTGAAATCATGGTCACTGATGTTGGCGCTTAAAGTCGGGGGGAAGGCAAAGACTTGCACATTAAGCTTCCACCATGTTTCACTGTGATAAACAAGTAGAATTACAACAGGTCTTTTTTAGGGACTTGACCAGTTGTGGTCAAAACTGGTATTAATAACTTATAAAAGCTTAATGTGCAGTTATTGTGTATTTTTTTATTTAGTATATTACCATGAACAGTGGTTATGTTGACTGTTCTTCTTGAACTGAAGTCAATCTAAAATGAATGAATACAATAAGAGCTAATTAAAGTGGAATCAAAAAGTAGAGACCATGCTGTAAGCTAAGCTATCTTAAACATTAAGTTGTCATGGAAAATATAATATAGAGTAGGCTAATGTAAAGATCGATGCGATTAACAAACCCAATCAAAAGCAAAAAAGGTCAAACAGAACACATGTAGGCCAACAGTAATTTATACAACTGTGGTATGTTGTTATAGCAACACAACAAATAATGGCCAGCATGTGAACAGGAAACACATGCAGACTAATTTAACTGTGTTTGTGTGCACAACTTTATCTGTTCCTCAGATGCCCCTAGCTGGAGAATTATTTGTAATTAATTATTACAGCTGGTTTTGTGATTGTTAATGTAGAGTTCTCCACCCTAAGTGAGACCAACTGCTGGATACCGATAGAGGATCCTTGTCAGGGATGTGTTCTCTTACCAGTATAATAATAATTATTATTCTACAAATACACTTTCAGAATGACTCTAACGTAGAGTGACATCAACTCTTTAGGGAAACTGAGAAAGTACACAACCGTTTGATCTGTTTTCTGTTGTGGGCCGGCACATGCGGGGGAATCCACAGGAGTGTGTCATCACTGTAACACGTTTCATTTCGTCATGCTGAATTCTCACCTGTGACCTTAATGTAACCCGAGCGTCACTGTGGTTTAACTGTAGTTTGTATGTGCCTCTGGTTTTGTGCCCTCCAGCGCTCGAAGCAGAGAGAGTGTTTGCGTTTGTCTCCTTCCTGATGGCTGTCAGCACCGGCGTCCTGTGTCTGGTGTTCGCCTTCTGCTGGACATCTCGGACAGTGCGTTCCTACTCCAACACTCGATCGCTGCTCATGGCAGGACAGGCGCTCTACCCCACCACCCTGCTGCTGCTCACCATGGCCTCCACAGGTAACTGCTCTGAATATGAGAACTACTGTAGAATACGTTTTCCCTGGGTCGACTTTACTCATTTTTCTTTTGAATCTACAGGTTTCTTCTTCCTCCTCAGCTGGTCTCTTTTCACATATCAGCACTTGGAAGAAATCAGCCAAGACTTCTCCAGCCTTGGCTCCTCATATTGGCTAGGGGCTGGAGGCTGGGTTCTGCTGCTGGTGGTGGAGATGATCGTCTTCATCGCCGAACGCTCTGTCGTGCCAGACATCATACCAGACTTGGAGAAGGCTGTGGAGTCGTGGCGGATCTCTTCTCAACTCAAGGCAGCTAAGCGCACTTTTAGTGAGGGTTATTACCCCGGGGAGCGCAAAAGCAAAATGGCTCCAAAAAGGCCGGTACCTTGAATGGAGTGTAGAAACAAGGACATGACAGGGAAAAGAGAATATGAATGTGTAAGTTGCACATTTACACACACTGACTCAATGGGGAACTGGCTGTTCTGGCTAAATCTCTGAATGATGAAAGTCAGTGGGACTGAATGCTCCAGTTCCTTCCAAGGTTGACTGTGGTCGCCATTCACTTTACTTTCAGTATTGACAGTACAAGTAAAGTTAAAACACACACTACAGACTGATGAGAACTATTCCCTGATAGGGTAATAGTAGGTTTCTGTTTACTTTTTTCTTTATTTTCTTTATTATTATTATTTTTATTTTTTTGATGTTCATAAACTTTCGCCAGGTTTGCTGATAACTTCAGTAGGTGCTGCAGTGTGCTTGATGAATGTTGAACTAGCGCCATCTTGTGATGACCATGTGACACTTGGAAAAGTGCAGTTCTCAACTAGAGAACACGTCTATATTTATAAGTGTTCTTTTGTTTGTTGAAATGTGAGCAGTAAATGATGTAAACAGACACCGTGACGGTTTTCCTTCTGTGCTGTTGAACGGCTGCTGATCATGCATCCACATGTCTTTAGCAATTATTCCTTCGTTTTATTAAGAGGAAACCATCATGTGGATACGAACATGTGCTCTGTACGATTGTGGTGATCCAGTGTTGACCATGAACACCCTTCCACATCTAAATAAAAGTTTTTAAAAGTTTAAATCATTTACAGTCTGAAAGGCAAAAACTACTAGAATCAGACAATGGCAACAGTGAGAGCTCATGTCTTGTGGTTGAGCATGATGGTACACCGCTTGGACAGCTGTCCTACATCAGTCCTCGTGGAGTTGCATGTGTAGTGAAGCACAGTCTCTGCCAGCCAGTCCTACATCTGTCTCCTTTGTGAAACACCTAGCTCATGCATTTCCAGCGTACAGTTTCCAGCTCTGCGGAGCATTTGGACCACCAGACAACAGACTGCCTCCAAAGTCGTTATTTACTTTTTTTTTTTCCACTCACACGTTCCCAGGAGGAGAGGAAACACTTTGAAGCTGGCCTGCTTCTGTTTGTGTTCTCAACCTGCCAAAGTATGGGGAGAATTAAGTGGCTCTGTCTCTGTTAATTGGGTGTTAATCAGGTGTTGCTCTAATTAAAAGGCAGTTCCGCCCTGTTGGGCCCTGGTAATGAGTTTGTTATTAAATCCACTGTGGATTTTTGTCTCTTTTTCAATTTACCAACAGGGTAGGGCTTAATTGCTGTGTAAATGAGGGGAATGTCCTTGAAGGTCGTCTTGCATCAGCACGCGATCCATGAACGGAGTTGTTAGAAAGAGCCCCCCATTCAAACTTCAGATCCATTCAAGACGCTGCATGTTGACCTCTTATGTCCGGCTGTGCCTCGCAGCCATTATTCCTCTTTAAACGTCATTTGCTAAATTAGCAGGGCAGGTAACGCACAGTTTTTAAATAAAAGTGCATTTAATCTTCAACTTCTTTTTATCTAAAGTTGCTTCTGCCCCCCACCCCCCTGCTATGTCCTCCCTGGGTCCTTGAAAGCCCACGGTCTTTAAAGGCTGCTCGCGTGTCATAAACAAACACTTTTCACCCTCCGCCACCACCAACTACGCTGCTCTTTCACCTTCCGGGGGAGAAACAGACCAAAGGTTGGGCAGAAAGATGAAAGACAGGCCAAATCATTGTGGACAGAAAGAGAGCGATAGCGAGACGCTTAGGCACAAAGAAATGACAGATGAATGGTGGGAGATGTTACACAGAGATAGACAAGTGGCCTGATAGGCACAGAGAGATTGCAGGTGCTGATTGTTGAAGGGCATTTGCTACGGAGACATCAATCAGAAGATGGCACCAAGACTGAGCCGGCCTCCGGCCTTTCCTGTCTGCATCCAGCGGCACGTGTAGAACACAACCTGGTCTCAATCAGCGCTCTTCATATCAATTAGAGACCAATTACACAGCCATGTCCTGCTAATTATGCTGCGTCGCTGCTGTGCCATCCCTTTTCCCTCTCAGTATAAAATGTGGATTTCTTAGCACTCCTGCGTGTGTGCAGTTTTGTTCCCTGACATAAATAAATAAAGTTGCCAGCTGCCGGGGCAAAGCATTCTTAATCAGATCTTTAGAACTGCGTGTTTGTGTTTTACTGGGGAAGAAGAAAAACTCAGAAAGACGAGCAGGAATGGTTATTTCCTCTTCAACCTTTTGGTGGTGCTGGCGTAACATCTATTTGCTCTGCCTCTTGCAGTGAAATGTGGCAAAATGTGGGAGACGCTGCTTTCATTTAAGTAATGAAATCACAGAAAACTGTGCTTTTGTGTGTGTGTGTATGCGTGTGTGTGTATGCGTGTGTGTGTTAGGTTTTTATTTGCGGGGTTGACAAAGGGTGATTAATATTGTCAAGCATATTTCAGAGGATTCTGAGCCAGAATATGCTGGACTACTTAATAAGTCAAATTTTGTTTGGCTCGATGTGGGAGCATGATGAATTATGAAATAAAGCGAGAGCTCCGTGGTTTTTGCAGTTTTATTTCTCCGCGGTTTACATAATTCACTCAGAACATTTGTAACTTTCCTGACAGGTTAATGCTGTTGGGTTCAAAGTGAAGACGCGGAGGAAATGCTCAGAAAGACAAGACAGCAGGGGAGAAACAGACATAAAGATGAGAGGAAGGAGAGAACAAAGGGGGAAGAGAGAGGATTTGAGGTGTCACAAAATAGTATCACGCTGTCCCTGGATGCTGTAAACCAGTGTGTACAGGACACCAGCTCTCCGGAGCCCCTGAGTGTTCAGATGCAGTCACAATCCAAGCTTGACCGCTGCAGTATTGTGCCCACCTCTGCATCGCCACCAGCATAAGTGGACACTCAAACACAAAACGGACAAGTCAGGAAATTTGATGTCTGCAGTCTTACAATCTCAGAGAGAGCACGAAGATGAGGATGTGGGGAGAGGACACCTTGTGTCCTTCATTCATTTTTTTTGCAGGGACCCAGTTCATCCCGTCTGCAGAATCTACAATGAGCCGTGAGCTCTTTGTGACTGACATTCCTCTCAGACCACCCTGCTGATTACATTTCTTCAGCAGAACCGAGGGCAAAGAAGAAATACCGACTGGAGAGAGGCTTCTTCACCATCCTGCACTTACATTCATCCATTCATCGTCCATTCGCTTTCCCAGTGCTGCTGATTTTGCATTGTGGTAATAAGATTGTTTCTGTGTTTACACTTGTGAATTTCTGCATATGTACATATCTGCCTGCTGGTACCCTTGTACGTAAGTGGTGTCGTCTCGGACATCTCAGTCCAGACAATGAAGCTGTGGTCCCATTCTTGTCACTCTATTCATCCCTGACCGACTGTAGCCTCTCCCTCCTCTTATCTCTGTGTGACCAAGGAAATTAAATTACAAATATAATCACTTGGCGCCAGTTTCTTCAACAGGGTGCCTCTGTTTTGCATATAGAGTGTACTTGCTTTGGAGACATGTTGTGTGAAGTTACTTATTGGCCTATTTACGATAATGGGATCTGCTCTACTAGCGGAGTCACACATACCTTTTCACAGTGTCAGGCGATGGCACGAGGAAGTGAAGCGAGAGGAGGCTGAGGAGAAAAGGGAGCATAAAAGGCAGACATGGAGACACTACTGCAGCCATCTTGGGGAAAGAATTTAGCATGGGTGAATAATCGGAAAAATATGAGAAGGAGTAGACAAATAGACACTTTCACTCCGAGTCCTTCATTCTCTTAGTCTCTCAGTGCATGATTGGTGCACAATATGATGTCAGTACCTTTTGTCCCAGCATACACATGACTTCAAGCTACCAACATGCCTCATCTCTGTTGTTGTTACACTACGATGAAATGTTTCATCCTCATACACGAGTCTATCCAGTCATGCATCACCACACCTGTTAGTTATGATGATTCATCAGTGCCTGAGCATGACATTTATGTTAATTCTATAAAAAAAAAGGTGAATAAATGAGCGAGGGAGTGATTTCATCATTCACTCACTCACCAGTGCCAGCTGTCTGAAGACTTCCTGTTCAGCTCCGATCTATTCCACACTCGTCAGACCATCTGACTGAATAAACAGTCCCAGTCTCTCTCCCTCACTCTGTCTGTGTTTCTCCGTCTTTCCTGGAGGTCTTTCACAAAAAAAGGGATGGGATGAAAACCTGTGTATATTAGAATCATGTGCCTCCTGTGGGAGCCGAGAGGGAAAGTTGGTAAAGAAAGAGTGAGGGGAAGTATGAATAGACGAATAGCATTTTTGTCATTGTTATTATGAGAAGACCATCACTGGCCTCCCTTGCCTTTTCCCTTATTCCCTGTTCAGTTAGGAATTTATTTGCTCATGCAGAACCTGTTATACTTGCTTGTACAGAGAGGCAAGCCAATGCAAAACTGTATCAATACCTTTGAATGTACAGGGGCCCCAAAGCACTCACCAAACGGGTGAATGGTATATTTATTTGTGATCTTTATGTATTCAGTGCTAGTTACTTTCCATTTCAGCTATAGGAAGCACACGTTTGCTCCTTTCCTGAGGCATCTCTGGTATGCTGCAGTGAGATTTGGGCTCCGCCGAACTACCGAATCTATCTCAGTAAAGCACAATTCACATTTATGACTCTGTGAAAAGAGATGGGACTTTGAAAAATATTGTTCTCAAACAATTACTGTATATGTCTGCTCCTGCGCTTATAAAGCGCACAGCTATCATCATCCTCACCACCAGTTGGTTGCCATGAGAGCCCAGAGTGGTAAAATAATGGCTCCCTGCTGGATCGTGTGAATCATTGCGATGACTGGTTGATAAATGCTCCACCACCCAGGCTCTGGCTCCAATAGTAATTTCTCTCTCCAACTGGACTGGCTGCCAAATGACAACAAACTCCCCACCTATCTGCAGCATCTTTCACAGCCAACCCTTCACCTCCTATAATTACTGTACTCTATAAGTTGGGTTTAAGACCAGTCACTCTAAATCAGCCTTGAATCGGCGCATGTTACTGTGCCTATTGTTCTCTTGTCTGAGCTCTGGCAGAGCTTGTGCAGAAAAGGGCACGGCTGTCCTGGCATTTCCTATAATGGACTTTTTAGTTAAAAGACAGAGAAATAATAAGCAGATCTGCGTGTGCGAAAAAGGGCTCTTTGTGTTTGGTGGGAAGTTAAGACCAGGGACTGCTGGGGGTTAAAGTTGACAGACAACAGAGCTGCTCTTTTCACACTCCTTGACACATAATGGGACCAATTTTTCTCTCTACATCTCTCCCTAGTGGCCATGATTTGCTCATTACATTGATGGAGGGGGACTGAGGGAGGGAGAGTGGAATAGAAAGAGGGTGAATGACCAGTCAAGAGACAAACAGTCCAGAATTTAGTGCAGGGAATTCACCATTACTTTCATTTATTTTGGGAACTGTATGAGCGTAACCCACCTATTAAGGTGTTTAACAATTTGCCGAGAATCCTCCCTACGAGGATGCAGAACGTTTGAAATCTTGAGGAGTTGTTTGCAAGCTACTATCCCTCAGCTGACGGCCCCTTCTGTGCAAACCAGCACCAGACAGTTTGATGAAAGAGGAGTAATACATGGTTAAACACAAGACAAATGCAGTGAGTGGATGTTTATGTGACTGTTGGTCCCCTGGCATCAAGGGGACTGCTCCTCAATCAGGGAAATCTACATTTAATTAACGCAGAATTAAAGAGCATTGTTATTTTGATTAAAGACACTGATTTGCCATGCTGAGTCCCCACTCTAGCGCTCCTGAATCCGGCTTAGGGTTTAATTCATTTGGTTTACTGTGAGTGGATCAACAGCCATCTGGATTGTCAGCGCAAATGCAGGTCTCACTTTTCAGTGGGCTAAACTGTGAACTCCAGCGTAATCTTACTATGTATTCACACTGCAATCTCTGCACGTAACTCACCTCTATCCAGTCTATCTTGCTCAGCTAATAGGGTTTTTTTTTATTTTCTTTGCAGAAAAAGGTTTCTAAAATGGACTCTCACAGCTCCTGTAGCGTGTAACATTGTTCTCCATATTGTCTAACTCACCAGAACAGAAGAGAGTAATGGAACCGGTCCAAAACCAAAATAGCATAACTTTGCGGCGCCTCAGGGAACGTTATAAAGCTAGACTTGGAATGAATTAATGCAGTCCCAAGACTAGACTATCCAATAAAATGAATATTTGGATAGCTGGACATGGAAGATATTGTGGTGTCAGGCTGTCGGCAGCTTGTGGGCGATGTTATTTGTAGAAGCTGTGATGTTGTGGTGTGTCTCTGCTCTCTGTTAAAGCTCCATCAGTCAGGATGAGCTGACAACAAACGCAGCTGAGTCATACAGGGTTACGAGAGGCCTCAAGACAGCATCGCTCAACTCAGTTGTCCCCTCGCTGTCACTGTGTGATTATAAACATGGCGAAACCTGTGGCAGAGACGGAGGGAGAGGCAGTAATTAGTCACCTCATTGGAATAATCACATAATTGATTATTAGCAAATCCTGAGGTTAGGGTAAGAGGACTTGAGAGAGATGAGAGAAACAAGGCTGTGAGAGGCAGCGACAGGGGAGATGAATGGGAGGGGGGGATTTGACTAGTGGGTTAAGGTGTTTGCACTGGCAGGTAGCTTTGGCAAATACCTCTGAATTGACGTCTACCTCTTCGAGCATTAAGCTACCAAATCGTGGCTTCATATGAAGGATGGAAGAGGTGGACTATTGGACAACTCAGTCCCAGAGAATGGAATGGGGGGAGGCTGGAGATGTTGTTGAATACGCAATGAAAACGCAATTAAACATTTGCATACCAAATGCTCAATATATTTCCTAACCCACTTTGAAAATATGAGTGAAATGCCCTCTTTACCCTGAATACAATCACAAAGATGCCTACATTCTTCATGACATTTAGAAATATCATGCTGCAACTTTGGTCGGCCTATTCAAATGTTGACGATGCTGACATTTTATTCCCTGTGAGGAAGATACTGACGCTGCTGTAGAATTCATTCATTGTCCATTTCTACTATTTGTCGCGCTCCCTAAGCTACGTGCTATGTCTTTCTTGGACCTTTGGCTTATATAGTTCTGCCAGGAAGGCTTGAGCTATTCCCCCCTTTCCTTGTCACAGCCTGCAATCAGCCTTAAGCCCTTTTGTGTTCTCTTTTTTGAGCTAAGCCTGTTATCCCATGAAACCCCTTTACACACTACCACCACTACATCCCTGTTCTCTGTCTTTCACCTCTTACACCTTCCCCCTTGTTCCCGTTCTCTGTCTGTCTCTCTGGCTCTTTGTTTTACACACACAGACCCAAATGTGAAATTATTCTGAAGGATGCAGACACACAGCCCCTCACATCTGCCTTTACTCTCTACTTCCCCCTTCCCCAACATCACACTCTGCCCTTGCAACATTCCCACTCATCCCTCCCACTGCACACACCTGCTACATGCTCATGTGCACAAACACACACACGCACACATTGCTCACTGAAGTTGTTTGGATTCATCAAGTTAGAAAAAACACCCCATCGTAGTGCAAGGTGTCAGTTTGGCGGTGCATTGCAAATACTTGTATGTCCTCCCAAACTGCAGCCTCTAGTTCCCCAGGGTCTGCTCCTCACATTCATAACACGCTGTTCCCTGCCAGGTGGCTGTCTCCGCAAGTCCTCTTCCCCATAAATCAGACTGTCTTTGAGTTGATCAATAACAAGTCAATTAGCAAGCGCAGAGAGATGAGGGTCTCAGGGGGTCACTGCTTGTTTGTCAGGCAGACATCTGCAGATCTGTTCCTGTCTGCCACGGTGCGAGGTGTGTCGTTTACCTTGGAAACATGTGGCTACCTGGCTATCATAAATCCAAATATCAGCTATAAATAGGCTTGCGACATCTTGCCACAATCCATCATTTGCTTGTTTTTGGATGTGCAATGCATCAAACATTTAGATCTCCCAGCTGTGTCTGATGGATTTGGATAGCTAGGAGTTGAAATTTTTGCTTTAACTTTTTCTCTTCATTTCTTGTGGATAAGATTGCAACAAATAAACAAAAATTACTACAATTGCTGTCTGAAGTAACACTTTACCATACGCACCAAATATAAGCTGCAAATCCTGCCAGTAGTCATCATGCTCCACTGTTAAGCTGACTAGAGTGGGAGAAACACAACTGTTTGGTGCCCACTGACTGTGTATCTAATGACTTGGTTGGCAAATCCAATGCAACAGCAACAGGCTCCTGTGGTGAATACACCAGATTTAATTCCCTGGATAATTACAGACAAGAGTGATCTTGGGCAAATACTCCCCATACCTACTGAGACATTACATCAAATAATGCTGTCTAATTAAAACTCGCTCTGAATGGTTGCAGAGAGACAGGCGTTTGAAGAAAATGAATGAAATGTGCTGCTTTAGCGTTATTCTGTAGAGAGAAGAAGTGCTGATAAAAGCTACAGAGACGGGTAAAATGACATACATACAATACAATTAAATTGTCTTGGAATAAAAAAAAAAACAAAAACGATTTGTTCCAGTGTATAGTTTCTGGTTTCTTTGACCGTTGGGGATTGGCCTCTTTTCCACCTCTGTAAGCTGCCTCTGTGTTGCTCTAAAAACATAAAATGATAAATTGCCGGATGAACACAAACACTCCAACAGTTAATGCCCAATTGGCAGCCTAATATTACTCACTTGTTTCACTGCCTGTGTCATGTTGATTCACAGCAGATAACACCTGCATTACTGGTGCATTAGCCACACACACACATTGAAAGATAATGTAAAGTGGAAAAAAGTCTCAATAACACAGTAATCAGAATGACAATAATAGCAACAGTAGTTTTTCTTATTCGTACTACTTTTGACAATTACATGTAAACAAATTTTTGTTATTGCAAAACCTCAACATTTTGCCATTGTACTGTATCCTGAGCCTTTATCTATCCTTGCTTCCAACCCTTCGTTTGTTCTGATGAATTCCACATTTACTGTCACGACAATACAGGTATTAGTAATACAACATTATGTGTTTGTCTTTAGGAGAGAACAGTGCCTGTATTCTGCTGTGTCTCTACATTTCTCAGAATCTCTCCCTCTGTCACGGTGAGACCACCTGAATGAGGTGAGCCTGCAGATGGATATGAGAAAGGGGAGATAAAGGTGACACAGAAGTGTCTCCAGCTGAGGATCAGTGTGTTGTGGTAGAAAGTTGTTTGCTTGGGGTATGCTGTTGGATTCTGTACAAGCACATGTTTGCAACTGTGCTTTGGGGTTGACCTTGTTTTTTTTTTTAAATCAGCTGCCTGTATCAGGTGGCAGGAATTGACTGTTGGAATCCCATCAAAGGAAGGGTATAAATACAAGACACAAGGAGACTGACAGGAACATTCCCCCTGTATGGAGCCATAACTCCTGGTAACAGATGCTCCAAGCTGCGATAGACTCAAACATATACTGTATATGTAGTGTGTTGGACCTTGCTCCAGGGCTTCCCTTGTGCCCCCATGCAGAAAAGACCCCCAGGGGAGCTCACGCCAGCTGAGACTGAAAAACAAGGTAAGAGCCCAGCTGACACACATATGCACACTGGCTCAGCTGTTTATCTCAAAGGAGGGTTCAGCATGTGAAGTACACAGAAAGCTAGGAAGCGAAGGAGACTGCCAGATTCAGTGAGATGGAAGATGAATAGATGGAAGATGCCACACTCTGTGCACTATAGGTGTGCCATGGTAAGCCTCAACAATTGATGTAACAGTTGCTAAGATTGTTTGACTGCTTTATTGTCTGAACTGGTAATGGAACCTGGATGGTATGGGAGGAGATGAAATAAGCTCTGTCAGTGCAGCAATATCATTGATCTTACCTGTGTCATATCATAAGAACACTTGGCTATTGAAATATGACTCCTAATATCAACAATGTTTTGTGCGAAATATATTTGTTTATGATCTTTATTCAATATGATGGTTTCTTGTTTTCTTTTTCCTTCTGTTCGGTCAATATTTATGTATTAAGAAATACATTTCCTGTGTCTCAGTTTTTTTTTCCTATCGCATTTAAAATGCCAGTCAGGGGCTCCCAGGGCTCCAATTCTCTCCCCAGCCAAGAAAATGACTAATATAAATGATTGACAGTCTTGCGGAGATAAGGTTGCCCATTTAGCAAACTTGCTGTGTGAAAGGAAAAAAAAAAAAGTCACAGTGGCTCCCAGAGTGATGAGATTGGAGATGAGAGAGATGAAGATTTTTGTGCTGTATTGATCCCCCCAATGCTTGTCTCATGCATTTTACACAAGATCTAAATGCCACTTACGGTATAATACAGCACTCTAGGTCAGGCCTTACTACTCTCTGTTCGGTGGGATTTCAGGAAACTTTATGTATAAATTCAACAGGAGCCGAGTAAAGCTGTTAGATAGTGTCATGGGCTCAGTTCTGAGAAGGAGCTGGGGATAACTGAGGATTTGAACCTTCAAATCTTTTCTCTGTATCCATTCATGGGCCTCTCACGGACAGCTGAAAATATTGTAATGCTTGTGTAATCCATCACTCTAAGCCCTCCTCTTCTTTCCTCTCCTCTCCTCTCCCCTCCTCTCCTCTCCTCTCCAGGGTCTAAAATCTAGGTGGCATCATGGCAGAGGAGAGCTCGAAGACCGATGGCCCCAGATCCTCCGTCCCAGCTGAGCTCCACCCTCCCCACTCTAAGTACTCTCAGTGGAAGTTTAAACTTTTTAGGGTGAGGTCCATGGAGAAGGCCCCGCTACCCAGTGACACACCATCTGAACACGGAGCCTTGCTAGGGATCCCTCCCCCTGCAGCTCCAAATATTGAGTTAGACAATGGTGTGGGTCCAGAGAGTGTGATGAAATTATGTCTTGGGGGAAAAAGCAAAGAAAATGTGGAAGGTCCAGGCCGGAGGGTTGATCAAAAACTACAGGAAATGGACACCCATATGAACCACCTCAGGTAATCATGTCACAATACAGCAATAACTACACTAAATTATATAAATCTAATTCTAAGGAATTGACAACATTGTTTTACGTCTATAAAGGTGTCTCTGCCGTCTCTGTGGCATGGCCCTAAGAAAAGTCAAAGGACCAGTGCACGATGTTCATGGTGATCTGGATGAGGCAAGCAAAGGTGCCCTGCGTAAAATGGGCTGCAAGTTCACAACCTGGCCGGAGGTCATCCTCAAAGTCTTCAAAGTAGAAGTGAAAGAGGACACAGAATCTGTCCACCCTCTTTCCTTTTGCCATCGCTGTTGGATGGCTACCATACGAGGAGGGGGCGTGTGCAGCTTCTCCAGAACAAGAGTTCCCGAGTGGAAACCCCACTCTTCCCTTTGCCACCTTTGCTCCCCCAGGAAACATTCATTCCAGCGGACTGGAAGAAAGAGGAGGAAGACCATTCCCAGAGCCCAGAGCCTGGCAAAAAGGACCAGGGGGGACCATGGTGACAGCATTGTTGTTGGAGAGAGGAGAGCTCTGAGACCATTTGGAGACCGTCATCATGGCCCTGTCCTGCGGGGCTGGAGGAAATCCAGCATTCAGAGAGAGAAATGGATGAGAAACATCACCCGCTGCCAGAAAGACCACCTGAGTACCAAACTGGTCTCTGAAAACCTCCCTTCGGACTTCCTCTTTTCTTTCACCTGCTTAGTGTGTGATCACCTGCTCTTTGATCCAGTTCAATCCCCCTGTGGGCACCTCTTCTGCCGCAGCTGTATTATAAAATACAGCCACGTTCTGGGACCTCACTGCCCGGCCTGCAACTTGCCCTGTGCCCCCGATGATCTCACCCTGCCGGCCAAAGCCTTCTTATCAGCTCTGCATTCGCTGCCCTTGCTTTGCCCCAGAGGTGGCTGTGGTGAACAGGTGAGGCTAGATTCATTTAAAGCTCACTGTCTAGGCCATGAGCTGGATGAACAGGAGGAAAACCAGCAGTCATTGGAACTTGACAGCTACCTACTAGCCAATAAAGGGGGAAGACCCCGTCAGCACTTGCTATCACTAACCCGTCGTGCGCAAAAGCATCGACTGAGGGATCTGAAGAACCACGTGAAGGTGTTTGCAGACAAAGAGGAAGGCGGGGATCTGAAGTCTGTGTGTCTGACTCTGTTCCTGCTTGCACTGAGGTCTGGGAATGAGCACCGACAGGCAGATGAGCTAGAGGCCATGATGCAAGGTAAGAGGCTATTATGAGGTTTTTGTTTAATCCACAGCCACAGCCAAGAAAGTGGGACACAAACACATGAAAATTATTAGTGTTTGCTCATTAGTATTTCCGCCCGTCTCTGAGGAATCCAGTCATCTCATGAATACCAATGAGTTGAAAAGTTCACAGTTGAAGAGAGAGAGAGAAAGGTTTTCTGTGATTGTGATTAAAAAGAGCTTTATTGTTGTCCATCTCTGTCAGCTGAACCATGGCTATTACACGCCCAGCCCCTCTTTGACTCTCTCCCACAGTCACTCTCTGTCTGCTTGTCTGTCAGTCTCTCATTCTCACATTCCCTTTAATGCACAATAACAACTCTTGTGAAGGGGCTGTTAGAATCAAAACAACATCAGCAACTCTTGTATCTACAAATTACACAGACAGCACCATCCTGCTCTCTGGGGAATAGAAGCCAGCTGGTGTCTGTTTTCATCTGCAGCCAATACATCACTTTCACCAGCTTCTCTCAGTCAAACCGTTGTCCCCTTATAACATTTGGAAATTAGAAAATATTGGATTTTGTAATCATGGACTTGTGGGCTTCTGACAATGGGATATGTTCACACTGGGATGTTAAATTCCACATTCTCTCAGTCTCATAGTATAAATGACTGCAAATGCAGGAGATCAAATGAAGAAATGCTAGATGATGCAGTTCTTTTCAGAGCACTAGAAATGGGCTCACACTGTTTGGTGTTAAATAATTCTCTTCATGTTTCAATCCTTTCCTCTTACTTTCCTTTTATATTTCTGTTTTCATTTTTTGCCTCTTTCTGCCTCTCTCTGAAACGTACTCTCCTTTCATTTTTTTTTTTCTCTCTCTGCAGGCAGAGGCTTTGGATTGCATCCCGCAGTGTGCTTGGCCATTCGGGTCAACACTTTCCTGAGCTGCAGCCAGTATCACAAAATGTACCGAACTGTCAAAGCCACCAGTGGCCGCCAGATCTTTCAGCCCCTGCACACCCTGCGAGCTGCAGAGAAGGAGCTTCTCCCTGGCTTTCACCAGTTTGAATGGCAGCCAGCTCTAAAGAATGTGTCTACATCTTGCAATGTTGGCATTATTAATGGGCTCTCTGGATGGACTTCCTCGGTGGATGACTCCCCAGCTGACACCATCACTCGGAGGTTTCGCTATGATGTGGCACTGGTGTCAGCATTAAAGGATCTGGAGGAGGACATTGTGGAGGGGCTGAGAGACAATGGGATGGAAGACAGTTCTTGCACCTCAGGCTTTAGTGTCATGATCAAAGAATGTTGTGATGGCATGGGTGATGTGAGCGAGAAGCACGGTGGCGGACCAGTTGTTCCCGAGAAGGCTGTACGTTTCTCATTCACTATTATGTCTGTCTCAGTCCTGGCAGATGATAATGAGGAGGAGGTTACCATCTTCACTGAGCCAAAGCCAAACTCAGAACTGTCCTGTAAGCCCCTTTGCCTAACATTTGTGGATGAGTCAGACCATGAGACACTCACAGCTGTTCTGGGGCCTATAGTTGCAGAGCGAAATGCAATGAAAGAGAGCAGACTCATCCTATCCATAGGCGGCCTGCCGCGCTCCTTTCGCTTCCACTTCAGAGGAACAGGGTATGACGAGAAGATGGTGCGCGAAATGGAAGGCCTGGAGGCCTCGGGGTCCACTTACATCTGCACTTTGTGTGACTCAACTCGGGCAGAGGCCTCTCAGAACATGGTGCTGCACTCTGTCACGCGCAATCACGATGAGAATCTAGAACGATATGAAATTTGGAGAACCAATCCCTTCTCTGAGTCGGCAGACGAGCTGAGAGACAGAGTCAAAGGGGTCTCTGCCAAGCCCTTCATGGAGACCCAGCCCACTATAGATGCGTTACACTGTGACATTGGCAACGCTACTGAGTTCTACAAAATCTTCCAGGATGAGATCGGGGAGGTGTATGAAAAGGTCAATCCCAGCCGGGAGGAACGGCGCAGCTGGAGGGCAGCACTAGATAAACAGCTGAGAAAGAAGATGAAGCTTAAACCGGTAATGAGGATGAATGGGAACTATGCCCGCAGGTTAATGACCCAAGAGGCCGTGGACGCAGTTTGTGAGCTGGTGCCCACAGAAGAGAGGAGGGAGGCCCTAAGAGAGCTCATGAGGCTCTACCTCCAAATGAAGCCTGTGTGGCGCGCCACCTGCCCAGCCAAGGAATGCCCTGACCAGCTGTGCCGCTACAGCTTCAACTCCCAGCGCTTTGCTGACCTTCTCTCCTCTACCTTCAAGTATAGATACAATGGAAAGATAACCAATTACCTGCACAAGACCCTGGCCCATGTGCCTGAAATCATAGAGAGAGACGGATCCATAGGAGCGTGGGCCAGCGAGGGGAATGAGTCGGCAAACAAGCTGTTCAGGCGTTTCCGGAAAATGAATGCACGTCAGTCAAAGGCCTACGAGCTAGAGGACGTGCTGAAACATCACTGGCTCTACACCTCTAAGTACTTACAGAAGTTTATGGAGGCTCACAAGGACTCTGCCAAAGCTCTGCAAGCTACCATTGACCCAGTTGAGATACAGGATGATGAGGATGTGTCTCTGGAAGTAAATGATTTTTGATTTTTCTTGTGATGTAAACTTTATGTATTGGTATACTATTGATTTTGTGATGTTGTTAAATTTGTTAATCAGTAACAGGGAGCTGTGAATTTCTTTATTTACTTTCTATATCCATTGATTGATATTTAGAATGAGAACCGGAGACAGTACCATGACAGGTAAAACTGAGATTAAGATGTTTCATGTTCTATTGTTATTATTTTTGCTAATTGAACTAAACATTTTTCCGAACTTTATTGAAAACAATCTTATTTTCACACCATATTTTTAAAATATACATTGAACTTTCTAGTTTCTAGTCTGTACCTGTATTTGAACTATTCTGGCGTTGCCTTCCTGTGTTAGTTACTAAAGAGCAAAGTTGGCACAGCGGAGGAATACAGATGTAACCCACAGGTTTCTTTTCTCTTGCTCTTAGCAGGAAGGTCTCTTTTTTTATCTTCACCATCTGTGAAATATGGTGCAGTTTATTGTATTGCAAAAATCTGACACATTTATAAATTTATATGGAGAGGATATTTATGGAAACAGATGAAAGTGCCGTAAGTCATGGGAGGAAATTGTGTTAAAAAGACCACATTTGTGGCCACTGTATTAATATATCATTTGAGTTGGAGCAAAACATAATCACAGAGACCTGAATGTTCTTTGTTTCATGAGTGCCCTCTGAAAAAGATGACTTTAGTGCTTTATCGTGGGATCCCTGAGGGGCAAGAAAGATGCCAGGTCACTTTGAACCAGTTTTATCTCTCTTAGTTTTAGCACAGTAGAGGCTAGATAAAACTTATTCGAATTTATATAAAATAAAACACATACTGACCTTTTTGTTGATATCATAAAAATACAGTATGGTCCATTAAGGAGCCTAATACCCCACAGAATCTCTTAGAGAGAGTTTTTTTTTTCTTAAACTCTGTATATAATCTGGTTCTTTTTCTTTACTGATATTTCTTCATTGACACAGTTGACAGAGGAGAGGGATGGGCTGGAGCCAGGAAGACCTGGTTTCAACTGATTTGCTGGGAACTTTATTTGTTTGATTGATTGATTATATTGTCTTTTTCTGCCCTCACCATTTGGAATTGTGACAGGCAATTTTGTTTTCTTATTTGATTGAATGTTTGATTTGATTTTACTGTCATAATGTCACATGGTAGCTGTGAAATATTCACATTTCGTTGGATAGTTGTCACAGTTGCACAATGTCATGTTTTGAGTGTGTTATATTTCAACTTGTCTCATACTTTTTTTGCTCTAATGAATTGCATTTCCAATAGAAGGGAAGATGGATGATTTATAAAATTCCACTCGTTCACTTTTCACCATAGTTTTGCCCATTTTAATTTCCATACTACACTAAATATCAAGTAAACTGTTTACTGGCGTTGCAGAAGACTTTCAGTGGTGATATATTTTGCACACTGATGCAGTGTTACACTGAAGTTTCACTACATGCTTGTTTTTAAATGCAATACTGTATTCATATATTTTCTGTATTTTCATTGAACCACACAATTTTCCAACCATTTGATGACTAACTCTCATGTACAGTTCATGTACTGTTTTGTCAGTGTTTTTACCAATGGATAAATAAAGACAAAATATCACTTAATCTTCTGGTTTGGTTTTATTAAACAATTAATAATTGTATTGATAGCAATTGCATCACTGTGGAGAATATAAAACAACAATGAACAGGTATACAACTTGTAAAAAAACAATATAGAAACCTGGGAGACTGATTAAGCTAGTAGCTTTCTGTAACATGAAAAATCAGCAATATTGTATATTTGGCCCTGTAAGCCAGTGTTAGGAGATTCATATTGTAAATAACCATTTACTTTTACTTTAATACAAAACTTCTGAGATGCTGACAGTATAGCTAAATCATTCATCCATTTTGTCACAACAAAGGTTTGTGAAACACACCAGAAACAAACACAGAATAGGAGGTTGTTTGTCGTTTGTCATCACAAATATTCTTAAGTACACACCAGCATATTGTTTTTTTTTATTTAATTGTACAAATTCATCTTCATTCAAACAAAGTAAAATGTAGGAAAGCAAAACCAGTGATATGGAATAGAATTCAAAATAACAATGAACTTTGATACACAAACCAGAACACTGTATACAAATATGCTAAAATATAATTATCATGGATGTATGATGTATGAGTTATTCTCACAGAGGCCACATAAAGCATTTTTATCTCTTATTTAGTCACTGAATTTACACAGGAAACCTCTCTAAATACAAAACAACCTTTATTCAAACAATTTACTTAGCAATCATTATCAAATTAAACCTGGATTCAGTCAAAAAGTCGTTTGAAAAAGCTCTTTTTGGCTGGCGACATCTTGATTGTCAGAGGTGTTTTCCTGTCCTTAACCTTCATGGGGACGTGCTTCAGGGGTATGACCTGTCTAGGTGGGGTCATCTCCTGGTAGGGCAGGCCACCATGGTCCAGGCAGAAGTACTTTTTGCTTCCCTGAGAAAGTCTGACCAGCAAGGTTTCAGTCAGCTCCATGCACTGGGCGTGGACCCAGTGTCCGCCTTCTCCTCTAGAGCAGAAGATCATGGCCGGCCGGTGGAGCTCAGTGGAGTAGTACGGCTCCCACGTGTTGGGATTCACCTGACAGCCCAGGCAGCATTTGATCCAGTAGCCTGTCTGTGATTCATCCTCCTCATCGTCTTCATTGTATGCATCCCCTTCTCCATCGCTGCTGTCTTCCAACTCATGGGGCTCACGACCAAAGTAGAGTTCCTCAGAGTCCTCAAGAGGAGTAGAGTTGTCATAATCTGTTGACTCCTGGCTGCAACCGAGGATTCCTTCTTCGTCTTTTCTCTCTTCCTCTTTCTGGAAGCTCACCTGATAGAAGTAATGCATTTCTGGTTGGGATGGCCTTCCCTCAGTTGGTACAGCAAGTAGGACGCTTCCCTCCCCAGTACTACCACCAAACCAAGTGCGACTATGACTAATATCTGGGGTCCACTTAGGTGGTTCTACAGTCTCAAATTGGATCCCTTTCTCATCTAGAATCACAGCACTGCATTCCATCCTCTTCTGAGAGTCTGACTTATACCCCCCTAAGACTATGTATCTGTGAGCAGGACCTGTACGGGTGATGATGGCACTAGAGATGGATATCCCAGTTTCCAGGATTTCACAGGAAAGCAGTGGACTGCCCTGCAGAAGCTCAACGTGCAGGCGAAAAAGTCGAGGGGGGCGGGAATCAGAGGTGAGCGAGTGACCTCCAATGAAGTACACACAGTCTTCTCTGGCAAGGGCTAAGTGGAAAGACTGGCCGTCATTGAGCTCAGGTAAAGTGTGAGCAGAGGAGCAGCCGAACTCCAAGTCAAACAGGAACACCTGAGGGGGACAGTCGACGACGCTGTTCCAGCTCTCTGTGGTCCGCTCTCCTGCAGGCATGTAGGATCTACCACCAAACAATACACATGCTGTCTTCCCTCGGCTTTGAACCATACTCATTGTGTGGCCATATCGTGCCCCTGGCACTTCTCCCAGCAGTTCTTTCTCTTTGCAGCATATGGTCAGTTTACGATTGCAGCCACGGCTGTCCATGGTCAACAGATACAGGCTCGATGAGATCTCATTATTTGGGGTGCGGCCACCGTGGATGAGATAACTCTCTGGAAACCCGTCGTAAGGGTCAAGGCGGCAAACAGCAGGACAACGTAACGGAGGGAGGTAGCAGGAATCATTGGAGAAGGAGATAGCCCTCAGCTTCATCTCGCCATGTTTAAACCGGACCCCAAATACTCCTGTTGGGCATGACCGCTTGGGCCAGCCTTTCTGGCCAAACAGGAGAACTTCACCATCCAGCTGGAGCAAGGAGCAGCCAGGTTGCAGGAGGCCTGCACAGTTCACTGGAGTTAATGGTTGCATGGTCATTTTCTGGCAGTTGCCTGTGTCAAAAACAGGGCACGAAAAAAATAAAAACACAATGTGTCAGTCAGCTGTTGTTTGTTTTCATGCAGGGGTTTAAATTCATACTTCCTGTTTATTGCAGCAACACGTGGAAGACTACAGTCCACATAGTCATGTTGTGCACTGTAGACCCCAGTATGTATAAACAGTTTTTAGTAACTTTACAATGGCTGCCATATTTAGACAGGTTATAGTTGTATAATAAAGGAATGATAATTGCTAATAATAAATGATATACCTTCAACTACTTGCAATGCAGTAGAATAACACTATCTAATAATATAGTCTGTGTACCAACTAGTCCAGCTATTTATGATTTCTGGTGCAGCATAAGTAAAACTGTAGGCTAAAATAAAATTCTTAAACTCCCGTTTGTTCATTTGATTATTTTTAACTACAAGGGAACCTCCTATTGAAACCTCCATCTCTGAACCAGAATCAGTAACAAACAGGAAGAAATAAACACTTCCAGGAGCGGCTTCCCTGAGCCTGTAGCTTTCTGGGAATGTTTACACATGACGAGACAGCACTCAGTGTTAATTTACCTGGAATATGGATTTCATTTTCCAGTACCATAATTCCTCCCTTTCTTTAAACTGAACAGATTTACTAAATGAAAAACCCAGTTTAACGAATGATACACTTATACATCAGTTTCTGAATTTTCTAGTTTTAGAGACAGACTGGAGCAACAGACCTGGACAGCAGTGCCCTTTCAATAGCTTTGTGACTCCTATGCCCAGTACAAATCAGCAAAGAGAGTGAGTTTGTCAGTCAACGGTAACAGTTGTACAATAGAGATTTAAAGATCATGAGAGCTGTTCGTCATTCCTTCATTTCAGAATCACAATTTTTAATTATCTTACCTTACAGACAGAGCCAGGATGCAGTGCTCGAGCTCCCTTTAGCGTGAATCTTATAATCACTAAGTTGAAGCCGAAGGACTCTTTATGTAGCTGAAGCTTAACAAAGCCAGACAGTGAAAGGGTTTGTGAAGCTTCGTTGACTCACAAACACTTCCAGATCTTGAGGTTAACAGCCTGTGACTGCTGCTCTCTGGCAGGTGCGCTGCCTGAGTGCGTTTAGTGAGTCACTGGATATCGGTTATACCAAGAAAGTACAACATGCTATTGAGAGTCTCTTGTCTGCTCAACACTAACCTGTGCAATACCTTAAGAAATTTAAACAGGTGAAGATGCAGTTTGTGTTTCTTTATTCAATACGTTAAACAGTTTAAATTTAAAATCCAAAAGCTACAGGGACACCTTGTTTTGCTTTGCTTCACCAAACAGTTTTCCTGTAGGAGATCACGGTTGCTGAATGATTCCCCCCTCCACTAACGGGAAAAACAAACAGTTGATTCTCGTCGTAACAGGACAAACCTCTGATATCATATTTTTGCCCGTATGTTGACAGGAGAAAGTGCAAAAAACATAAAAGACTGCTGTGTGTGTGCTCTCTATGCAATTAGACTTGAAACAATATGATAATACCACACACCGACCAAATCCTTGTGACAAACGTAAAAGTTAAAAAAAAGTAAATCTTTATTCAAAAATCTAATTTATTAACTGAATCAGACACAAACAACCACCTAATTGCACTCAAACTTGATTTATTAATCTGCCTTCAACATTAATTAAGAAATTTGAAATCATTTCCTCCTCGCACCGAACAATTTTAAGATAATAAGATAATTTAAAGATAATTAACTTCATGTAGACGATTGAAATGTTTTTTTCTGGTTCATTCTCTGAGGCTAGGATCTTAATTCACCCAGTATTTCTAAAGCTGATTATAGCTGTATACAGTTCTTACAGGTCCCCAGCCTAGATTCATATTTTTTTATGTTAGTTATAATGAAAAGCTTTTTTTTTGTATCTGATGTGTTTTTCTTCTGCTTTTCTGGGCTTTGACTTCACATTAATCCCGTACCTTCCCCCCCTCTTTTTTTTCTTGTGGTTTTACTTACACTCGCATTAAAAAAAAGATCTAATCCTTTAAACAGTGCCAGAATGCTCTTATAGTTTGCTGAGATACACAGTTTAACAAATTTGGCTGTTAATTGGAGCCCGCCTAAACCGCTAGCTGAAGTCGCCACCGTCCATTGCAGTGAAGGCTTTGAGACACCGTCGGTGCTAAATGACATGCTATAGTGGGAGTGGGATTTATTAATTCCCACAGAGCGCTGTATCAAAATGCAACATCGTGCTATGATTTTGGAAGAAGACTTCGAGAAAGAAGAAACAAAACATTGTTCCTTAGCAATAATGAATACATCCTAGCAGATGGTTCATGCTGGCATTCCCCTGTATATGCTTCTGCTTTAAAGATTTGACCTACTGTAGGTAAAAGCAGATCCTCTACACACACACACACACACACACACACACACACACACACACACACACACACACACACACACAGGCCTAAACACTTAGAAGAAAAACTCGGCTGGAAGCAGATGTCTGCTCACTCATTAGCATAATGTTTTTGTGCACTGAGAGATGCTGAGAGAAAACTTGAGGAGTGTGCAAAACAAAGGCAGAAACCACAAGTGCCTGGAAGACCGTTACAGCTTGAGAACACAAAACAGCAGAGCACCTGTGTGTCTAAACTGATGCTTAGAGGGTTGAATGGAAGAGAAAAGAATTGACTCTTGTTACTAGAGATGCAGGAATTCAGATGTCAGTGGGATATGCAGACTTTTTTTTAAGGTTATCTTTGTGAAGTATTCCATCTGTATGAATTCAGCCTTGGAAAAATAAACCTTTCTGGTCTCATGGCATCGGCACAAAGCAAGGTTGAAAAGCGCTGCCTGTTACTGTATGCAGCTGCAGCTGGAATGGTGCAGAGAGTGAGTAGGAAGCACAGCAGTGTGTGTGGCAGACCCCGGGCCATGCAAGGATCTGTACATAATTGATAGAACAAAGTAATTAGAATCTATGGTAGCACCTGTTTCTGTCCCTTGTAATGTACCACTACCTGACTGCTGCCCTGAAGCAGGATTTTGACGGATGACGCGGTGACAGCTCTGATGTTCTGATGATCACTGTGCAGCAGTGTTTATCACTATTTAATGTTACCGTAATTGCTCCCCTTGTGGTGATTGGTACTAAGAGTCAGTGGGATACTTCACTGTGGTTAATATTGCTGGGATACAGTGGTAATCATCTTAATAAGTGACCTGTGGTGCCACAGTTCAGGTTTTCAGAATGATTTTTTTTATATTTGTGCAACCCCAAACTCTGAAATTATAACTAATATGTGTCGGTATGTGTAGGAAATTTACAAATTTATTATTTCAGTATTATTTAGCTCATTCCTTGATTTTATGACCTGCACCTTTAACGTTGTGCTTCATTCTCACTGTCACAGCAGGCAGATGTTTTCAAGTGGAGACCGAAGCAGTGGTTAAAGTAAAGTGGTTATTGACGTTTCATTCATCAGCTGTCCGCAGACACAACTCCGCTTAAATGCCAGCATGGCTGGCTCCATATCTGCCGGACGTGCAGGCAGGCGTTTGCTTACAGCTTATCTTTATGCTGAAATAAAGTTTTCATAGTAGTGTTTACAGCTTGTTGTGCTGCCTCTAAACCCAAGAAAACAATCTGTGCGCGCTTACATTCGGAAAAAGCCAAACCTGACATCTTGAAACACGAGATGGGACATATTGCCTTTCTCAGTATTTAAGGTGACAAATCCTAATCTCTTATTAACTAAGTCCTGAGCCTTGCACTTGCACTTGTATATGCACTTAAGCCCACAACCATCATTCTGACTTCCTGGATTAATGGAAACGGGTATTACAGGTTCCAAATCTAACAGAAATATAGTAAAATAAAATAGGGGAATTTTGTGAGAGGCGTTTTTCATCCACAGTGTCCCTTCGATGAACAATGTCCCATTCATCTTTTGAAAATCTTTCCTCTTCTTTCTGCTAGTTGTCCTCTCTCTCTGTAGATAATCAGCAAGGTCTGCTTCCCTTATTACATGACACGCTGTGTGGACCCTCTGAGCTGTGTGTGTTTAATTTACTCGCTGCCAGGACAGTGTTACAGTTCATGCGCTGCGACTGTTAACACGTTAAACAGGCAACTTAATGCTGTGTTTTAAGCTGATAAGCTTAGATCTGTGCTCACCCTTGCTCCCTGTTCTCCCATAAGGCAACGCTGTGAATAGACACATGTGGACCCGCTACTTAGCCGGTACCCAGGGGAGATGGAGGGATCAAGAGACAGAGCGGTCAGAGATTTGAAAACAGCGGGGCACTGCAGTGGCTGGGACTTTGCCTGAGGAGCAGGTTGAGGTCAGCGGCTTGCTGAGCCTCCGCTGCACCCTGGAAGTTTGATGGATAGGAGCTTTGGGTAGGAAAACCTGCATCACAGTTTTAAATCTCACTGAAGCCCCCCATTAAATAACTTCTCCTCTCGCTCACCTGTCTCAGTGCTTTCCTCCTTTATCGCGTCTGTCTCCTCCAGTTTATCTCCACGAGTCCTCCCTATTGCAGCGAGTCTCGATTTTCTTTAAGCAAATGGCTGGACTGTTTCAGCACAGGGGAGTTTACTTCAGATGTGTACACTGAAGCATGAATAGGACTGCAGGCAATGTCAGCTATTGATTTTGCCATGATTCTGATTAGAAGGCTCCCCCGTTACAATCAATACCATACATCATTGAGCTGCAGAGTGAAACTCATGGCCGCAGATAGGATCCCGCATTTGGGTCCCAATTAATCACGCTGTTGCTTATTTTTAAGTTTAAAAGGCACCTGAATGAGCCCAAAATACTTTAGCATAAAGAGCAGTTCAGCAACAGAGAGTCTCGACTGTCCAAACACATCAGACACTGGATGTTACAACTACAGTCAACAGCGCCACTTGATCATCAGGATTACATTTTATGGGCTGCTAGACACCGTACAATACGAAAATAATGAAAAATATTCCCCTCATACTGCCTCACTTAGTAATTGTAATGATTATTGACGCTGCTGGTTTGACAGGTTGTGAGATTGAATGCCACAGTGCTGGAGGTGAGACTGGAGGGCCTTGATTTGCATTTTGGTAAGCACATAAATAAATAAACAAATAAATAAGTTTTTAACTGTAAAGTATTACAGCTAACTTGTATGTGGGCTTTACTTCAGGAAAATAAATAAGGAATAGGGTGTTGTGTGTTTTCCTCAACATCAAGGCCTTAGCTATCTGGGAGTTTGAGGGTTCTGCATAGTACATGTACTTTAGCTCTACCGAGCTCTGCGCACTTCTGAGAAGAGAGCTCTGATGTTCATGGGAACAACAGGAACTCCATCCTGTTGGAGCAACTCTTCCAGCTTAGAAGCTACAGCCTTGGGTGCTCCCACCACCGCTGGGACCGCCCTGGACTTCACTTTCCACACTCTCTCCAGTTGTTCTTTCAGTCCCTGGTATTTCTCAGGGGACTGAAAGAACAACTTATATTCATACTCTTGCTGTCTCTTATAACTGGTACTGAATGTGCATCACCGCTGCTGCCTTCTGCTCTTCGGGATGGTCCAGCCCAGGCTTCTGCTTCAGTGCTGTTGGTTAGTTCAGGCTCATTCGGCCTCTGGTAGGATTTCCCAGTGGTACCCAGTACATTCACCAGAGACACAACTACAAATATACTGTTTTGCTACAGACATTCGTGGTCCCTACAAGAAAATCTGTAATTAATTTGTTCATCCTGTCACTTTCCATCTGGTGCCACCATCTGGCCAAAATTGTAATTAGACCTAAACTGTGGTTTAAGACCAAATGAAAACCTAATGACAATCAGCTCAGCTGTACTTTAGATTTAGCAGCAACAGTGGAACGTCAACAACCTAAACTTAGATGGTGACATTATATTGCAAGCATGTTAGTATCCTGGTGCATAACATAATCACGTTTAATGCAATACACTGCTATGCCATAGAAAAGTTTCACATATCAAAAGTTATCAGATAATCATTTGTGTCCTTTTCTCTGCCATCTTAAATTATTTAATTTTATTTTGCCACCCAGTGTTTATAAATGCTGTTGTAAATGGCGCCCTGCGTTTGTGAATGTCCCCATCACACGTGTGCCAGCACAGAGCGTGGTGGGACAGCAGTGCTGGCTGCTGCTGATTTCTTTGTGTGTATAAGAATGCCGTCCTGTGTGGCCACCATGTGCCCGTGTGTGTATTGTTGATTTCACTGGCGGAAACCGGTGTCACACACTATGGTGGTCAAATCATTACCTACTGGCAGCAGTGAACCATGTCCCAGTCTGTTCTGTGGTGCTGTAACTCACCACACCATGCAGTGCAGGAAGCGAATGAGAAAGTTCAGGATTTTCTTCCACTGAAAAGTTTTTCTCCGTCAAAAATCTGATTGGTATGTTACAAGGGAAGAGCACAGTAATAGCATTGCTGTTAGCTGAAAATGAGGTTGTTTAGTTTTGTGTGCGGGTCTTCATTATTGTCAATTTATCCAACTTTTCTCTGATTACGCTGGAATTAGCACAGTAGAAATTTGCCCTGCAGTATTGATATGAGCCTTCGAGAAGGCCTCGATGCTATTTCACGGCGAATGCTTCCTTTAATGGAGGTTCTTGTGAATTACTTTAGCTAAATTTGAACAATTTGTACAAAAAAGAATGGAAAATAGAAGTGAAATATTTCTTAATCCACAAAAGTGTACACAAAATACCATCAGGCAGACACTGAAAGGCATTTATGTTTAATTCAGTAGGCTGCAGATAACATTATATACATATTATGTGTGATTTAGGAAGTAATTTCCTTTTAAATAGTCTGCATTACCATTTGTCTGCATAATCAACTTGCGGGTTGCGTGCACATACCCACTTCACCTTCCACAAAAAGACTCCACAACCTCGATCAGCTGACCTAAAAAACCTGGCAGATTTTCTTGATTGTCAGGTCAGGTGAGAGCGTTCAGCTCATACATGCTTTGTGTAATGTAGACCTCTTCAATCAACAGCCTGTGTGTGATTCGGTATTGACTGTTTGACACAGCAGAGTGGCAGACGAGAACTGTCGAGTGGTGGGGGGGCTGTCTGTGTAATCTCTGCCAAATGGTGGCGAAGTGATTTGGCTGTTGACTCGTTGTTGCCACTCCGAGATGCTGACACAATCAAAGTGCTCACTGTGAACTCCCACCTTGATTAGCATGCGTAATTATGAATATGCTGCAGTAAGCGTGAAATCCGAGCGAAAGGAGGCGTTCTGGATAGTGGCTGTGTCTCTTTGACACTGAGCCTGTAATTGCCTCAACCACATGATCAATAACTGCTCAGCATTTGGCATCTGAATGAATCAGCACATGTGGGGAAATGTAAGCAAACCTTAGACAGTAATGCTCTCTCATCCTGACTATAGTCTTTTTAAAGCAAAAGACATGACATTTCTTGACAATGGAACATCAACAAATAAAATAAAATAAAATACATTGAATTACTGTATCTTACAGTAATTAATTCTGTACATCACCCTTCGTCTTTGTATGCTGCTTAATAGTTTAATAGTGTATTTAGGCTGTGGATGTCGAGCCCTGTGGTGGCCTGAACTGACAGATGAGGCAGTGTGAGTACACGGTGACATGTTGAGAATAAAAATTAGCCTGTGATATTCCATTAAGTGTGATCATGGTGGATGACAGCCAGTGCTGAGTGAACGACGCCCCATGATACTCCAACACGCAGACCAGCATGTCAGAGTTAGCTCAGAATGACACTTCTCCCTCCTCCCCGACACTATTAATTCTTCCCAATTCCTCCCTGCTGTCAGTGTCTCTTGTCCACATCCACGGTTGTGGGTGTTGTACACGTGGTGTAGCTACCTGTAGACCAAAACATGTCAAGGGTTGATTGCCTCGTCTGGCTCATGACAAATTTAAATGGCTAAAATTACAATATTTTCCAGAAGGTTCCTGCATAGCGTGCATGCCAGAAATGGCTCGGTTGCTCAGTTTGTGCTGTGGATATTTGTGGATGTGCTGAGCACTGAGCTAAAGTTATTATGTGCGGATCAAACACAAAAATAGTGGAAAATGTGAGATATAAAGAACAACAGAACTATAAAGCATATACTAAACAAACATCAGCTCATTGTGTGTTCGGGTTTGTCTCTGTTGTTATCTGTGGCGGCTCTGAGGAGGCTGCAGTCCAGAAACCATATTTCAAGAAGACAACTCATCAGAAGAGGTGTCAAGGGAGACTAACAACAGACTTCAAGGTGAAAAGCTGCATATACTCCGAACTAATCATGACACAATCCACCCAGACACCCAACCATCAGGCTCCAGTGCTTTCTGGGAGATGTCCAGGTGTTCCAAGCTGGAAAAAGGTTTCCTGTGTAAGCGCTCAGTAAGCACTTCCTGGTCTACATCTTTAGAGAACTCCTCAGCCCGTCACGACGGGCTGAGTCAGGCCACTCTGCGAAGAAACCATATTTCAGCTTCTCGTATCTGCAGTCTCATTCACGGATGAGCAGTGCTGATAGAGAACTGCGCTTTGTGGTTCAGCTCTCATTCTCAGGACTTCTGTGTTGCATTACTGCAGCTGCAAAACCCAACCATCTATTGATCTCTTTTAACTTGCCAGTCTTGCTGTCTATGTGTGGAAAATGCCCACAGACTGTTGCAGTTACTACCCATTTACAGGACTGCACACTCGTCTCATTTACTGTTGTCTGTGCTGTGTTTTCCGCAGTGCACTTACTAATTAGCTCATTTAATACTTTGTTAGTTTGGCTAATGATTTTTAATATGTTGTGGTGATTGTGCCGAGATGCTATGCAGCTCAAGCGCCTCTTGAAATGAGGACCACCAACCGTGTGACTTCTACTACATGCTACGTGAGATATAGCTTTAGCCTGTGAGACACTGGCGATGTCCTCCACATAGGACAACATTTAACTTGCAAAGAAGGAAGTGAGAGCAGTCTAATTAATGGCACAAATGAGTTGAAAAAAAAAAAAAAAAAAGAGGAGGTGGCTGTTTAATTATGATCAACATCATCTCTGTGATTGCCAAACCATGAGGGAGGATAGGATAGCAGGCAAGCGAAAGGAGGAGAGTGTCAATATTTAATAGTGTTGGCTCCTTCAAATTGATTGAAATTCCCTTTTATGAACACAGGGGAGTACATAATCATATACCATAGCCTGTTTTTGACAGTTGCCTTGTGCTCTCCTCTCAGCCTGCACTGTCTGGGCCTTCACAACCACTCTGATGTTTTTGTCTGTCTGCTATTATCAGGATATTTTTTTTTTTTTTTTGTCTCTTTTGTACTTTTGTGTGTGTGTGTGTGTGTGTGTGTGTGTGTTGTGCTGTTTTTGACCCTTCTTGCTCTCTCGTGTCTGTTATCTGCCTTTGGATTCCATTAGCACAGTGACAGAGATGTGATTACACCCGGCCCAGGTCTTTTTAATACAGATTAGAAGTCATCTGCGATGCCTTTCATGTGCCTGCCGTCACATCCCTCAAGTTATCGTCTGGGGGCCCTTTTCCTTCAGCTGTTATGGTGTGTTGTCTGCTCCTGTAATGCAATCTGTATTCTGTGCACTTCGCCACAGTGAATATCAGTATTTGACACGACTAATAAGGCTTTTCATTTTGATGGAATTCTCTTTTAGTGCAGCCACGCCGGCTGGAGCCTGTGTTTTCTCTCTTTCTCTGTTTGTTAGGCTCTGGGTGGAGCTGAGAGACAGACCGCATGTTGTGTTTGGCAGGCCTTGCAAGCACTCACTGCCACTTCCCATTTCTAAAGGTTACAAAATGTACCCGTTGCAATGTCCATTGGGTTGAGAATGTGAAAAGGTAAAACAATTAGTTTGCAAAATCGTCATTTCCATGGATGATTTCCTGGTGATGAAATTCAATTACATTGACAAGCAAACCTTTCAGAAACAACTGGAGTCTGATTTTAATTGAACAGTGAGTCGGTTCTCATTTCCACTAATTTGATTGTCACACTCCTGAATTGCGTTTGATGATCACACAAAACTAAGCCAATGAGATAATCATTTGTGGTATGATGCTGTGCTTATTTTAATCATAAGGAGCGCATCAGATTTTATACATGCAGGTGAGAGAAGCTGTCCAAGTAGAGCAGAATCAGTGGTGCGGCCAGTACGTACATGGGAAAGGTTGGAAAAGAGCTCAGTGGTTTTGTCTTTCCACATCTTATGTGCCTATCCAGATGCGATTTCATCCCGCTTTAAAGCGTCCCTGTCAAGGAAGAGTTAAAAGAAGAAAACCCAGTGGTTTGTCCTTTGCTTGTCATTCGATTATGTTGTCGTCTGGTGGCGTCCTATCAGACAGGTGAGGTGACGATGCCCCGACTCATCTGTTTCTGCCATCTGACACAGCTGTAACTGACCCACGCTGCCGGAGGCCGGAGAACAGAGACAAAATGTCACAGCACGACTGATAGAAATAATGACACCTGGAAACCACAAAGGTTTGAGATGATAAGGTAGCTGCAAGAACCAACATTTGTCAGCTTGGGCAAAGACAAACATGGACACTTTCTGAATGACAAGCAAACAACTGTTTTTATCAGATTCCACATTTTTTTATTATAGTGTAATTCTAGCTTTGATTGTTCAACTAATTTCAAGCCGCGGCATGTGCTCTAGAAAACGGAGTAAAATAGAGGCACAAGGGAGCATGTGTGTGTTCGTTGTGTGTGTACTTGGTGTTAGCCGAGTACAATTGTCAGCTTTTCCGTGTTTGTAACCCACTGGGTGAACATGCAGCTCTATAATTAATTTCATGTCGCTATGTCTGTGTCTGTGTGGCTTTTCCGTGGAAACAAATGGCTTACAAAGGCTGGGAACCTGGGAGGTGACGGCAAATACTACGTGTGAGCTAATTTCATGTTAGATTTATGTGTTAGGGGGCTGCTTAATTATGTGACTCTGCTGCTTCAGCTTTGCGCCTTTAGCTTCGCCTCTTTCTTCAGTGTCAAGAGTTTTATGTGTCACTCTCCGATGTTGTCCTCTTATTTATGCTGCCTGAAAGTGTGTTTACAAGAACGGGAAATGGAAATGAAAAAAAAAGGAAAGCAAACATGTTTGCAATGAAGAAAAACTACACATGCATGACAGGATTTTGCCAAAAGCTGATACTGCTGAAAATTGGAATGCATGCATGTTGGTTTGCTTTACTTTAAAACCGCAGGAAGAATATGTTCGCATTTGTGAACTCACGATGCGTGATGCATATTTAATATGTGTGCTCCTGTCGCCTCACGTCCAATTGGAGGGTGGCAGGATTGCAGGTGGAGCAAGAAGAAAAGAACAAGACCTTTTCAGGCTTATGTTATATTTTGAGAGCAGCAGACAAAAGTGGTGGTAATTGTGCTGCTGCCAGGCGTAGAAAGCAGCTCCGAGCAGCTGTGACCAGTTGCTGATGTTATTTGGACGTTTAAGGACAAAGAGCAAATTGCCACAGTGTCCTTAGGTGCCATGTGTTGCTTTCTGAAGTAAAGTGGCCTCCGTGGAAGACGACCCAGGAAGAGCTGATTTTTAAATGAATATGTCCATACATCAGCCGGTCCCGTCAACTTTTTGTTCATGGATTTAAAAAAAAAGAAAAAGAAGCTGAAACCTCCATCCTCACTGTAAAACACGGAAGAGGATCACTTATGTTATGAGGTTGCAGAGGGTCTTGAATTTGTACAGGGCAGAATTAAATCGGAAGATTATCAAGGGATTCTGCTGGAGAACACGCTGCTCAGTCCAGAGCCTCGTCTCAAGTGCAGGTCATGTCTCCTCCGGCAGGGTAATAACTCAAAACATACATCTAAAAGCACTGAAAAATGAATGAAAGATGAAATTGGGGGGATTGTTCTGAAGTGGCCTGCCACTGGTCCTGATCTTAATCCAATTCATCTATCCAATTTCACAGGCACCCATCAAACCTAGAGAGGACTGGAGCAGTTTGGTCAAGAGGAGCCGGCCACACCAGTTCAGATGCATCATGTTAAGTGCCTCAAAAAAGCATTTAATCGGAGCGATTGACTCAAAACTATGAGGATAAGGATTTCAGGAGTTTTCTATTATAGAAAACAATTTGTTAACAATGCATTAAACCAGTGATTCAGCATATTGGATGTTTAACGCAAATCTCCACTGGACAAAGACACCTGTTGAAGATTGGCCACATACAACATACTGTTTGACATATTTGACATTGTAATTTGATTAAGCCCTGTCAGCTCCTGTCTTTGTTCGTGTCTCTGTGAAAAAGTGATTCTACTGTACAAACTTTTTTTTTTTCTTCTGCAGGACCCCTGTGGCACAAAAGCACAGGCTCATTCTCCTCCACAGGTGCTGCCGCTGCCTGTGGTGACAGAGAAGTGAAGGGCCACGACCACAGCCTTTCAGTTGGTGCTACCCCCAACAGGAGAGATGAGGATTGAGATAAAGGGGGCACCCCTAGCCTGCCCCCGTTGCTGTTTGCAGGTGCAGGTTACAGGGGCACCAACAGAAACACCCAGGTGATAGGCTGGGAGAAAGCAAATCAAACAGAAAGGAGACATAGGGCCTCCATCTGGCACAGCTGCTCAGAGTTTAGCACTTCTTGTTCAGTTACAGCCGGCTTCCATCAGCATTTTAATAATGTGTGTTTGTCCTTGTGGGTCATGGTCAGGTAAAACTAACCCATACTAAAACAGCTAAAGAAACAAACATGATATATTTAGAAACTGTAAATGATAAGCTAAAGTGACACTACGTGGAGGAAAATAACAACACAGATGCACAATACACATGAAAAAGAATCCAGCTTCGTTTACGGTGTTCAATTTTCTGGTAATATAGGCGAGCTGTGGCGTAATTAGCATCATTTATATGATCTGCTGGAACTGCTGGAATGTTTTTCCAAAACGCACAGCAGCTAAATTTCCCACCAATGAGACACACTGGGCCTTGGCTTGTCGCAGTACTATATTTACCACCCTGATTCAACAAGCAACACGGCCATTTAGCCAGTTAAGCTCGATGTACTGCCAAGCAAACAGCAGCTGGAGAACCCACAGCTGAAAGTGTACAGACAGCATTTGGCATTCGCAGGGCATTCACAACAAATGAAGTTTTCGCTTTGCCAGATGGGTAATTGATAAGGATCATGGTAATAGGTAAGAAAGTGATGTTTTGTAATGACCTACAGAACATAAATGTGCACACTGAGGACACAAGAGGCAACTGTTACCTGGCTAGTGTTATTTCAGGCCTGGATGGAGAGCGGAGTAATTTATCCATTTCATGGGCAGATGGAAACCAGAGTGACAGATGATTCACTTTACTTCATCTTCTCTTTGCTGCTATGTGCATAGGCCTGCCCCAGTTGATGTCTGTAATGACAAACAAACAAGTACAAATGTTGTACAGCGTACCGTGGTGCACTTACAGTGTTGACAGAGAGCATTCGCCGTATTTACTTAAGCAGAAATAGCACCATCACAATGAAAAATACTCCATTACTAATAAAAGTAGTGCACTCCAAACTGTACTTGCCAAAGTGCAAGTCATGGTTAAAAGTACTCATGCAGCAGAATGACCTCAGGTACTGTTGTACTATATGTTAACACACTATTCATTGTTCATACTACTAAGTAAATATGCTGAGTTACTTTCTAGCATTGCAGCTGAATGTCATTAATTAGCGTGTGTGGATATAAGCGCAGATTTGTGGATCACATCAGTGCATAAAAGCATCATTAACATCTTAATAGAAGACTTTATATTATACGTGCTTTGATGCACAGTAAATTGGCTCTGATGTGTACACTGAAATAATCAAAAGGATAATATGAGTGTAGCACACACAAAAAAGATATTTTAAGAGGAACAGTTTTTTTTTTTTTCACAGAGCTTCCTGCTTTTCAGGATCTCTCTTGCCATGTTTACAGCCTTGAGCTGCAGCTTACATTTGTAAACACACTTCTCATGTAATGCAGTCCCACTTGTCCGCCGTAAGCTAAAAATGTTTTATAGCGGTTTTTAATATTTCCCAAGATTATGTGTCAGAAGTGAAACAATGACAACAATCAGAGGAATCATCCTTTTTGGGGAGTTTTATTTTTTTTTCCTGATCCCAATCCAGTTGTCTGATGGCAGAGGGTTTTGTTGTTGTACAGTTGTAAAAATCCCTCGAGGAAAATTTGCTATTTATGATTTTGGGGAATATAAATAAAAGCTGATTTGGTTTGATTTGAGCTGGTGGGATCTCCTCCTTCTAGAATAACCCTAATGCCAAATGAAAGAACTGATTTGCCTTGCACCAAGAAAGACAGACTACTGCAAGGTGCTGTGGAATTACTCAGCCACCGGTCAAAGCATGCAGTATCACGTCGTTTGTAATTCACTTGCTGAGAAACTTTTCTCTTGGCCTATTTAAGATAGGGAGACAAAAATTGGTGCCATTAATATTTTATTATTTTGTCCTTGCCCAGTGTGTCTCCACAAACTGCTTGCACCAACTGTATAATCAGTGAAGGTAGTGGGAATTTGTTTTTCCTCCGGCAGGAAGGCGAGTATATTTCTCTCCCTGTGGGTGTCACTGTTACCACATCTGAGGCACTGAGCCTCATCAAATGGTCCCACTGCACTAATGAGTTATGGTGGCGGCTGCACACAGACCACCAAAATTTCTGCAACACCGAGCACACATTCAGACACATGGCCCGGACACACACATCGTGGTGCACACTCCCTATACATGTGTGAGTGTACACACCGGCACACCAGCACTAAGCACTGGGGCAGTGAACAGGCAGCTCTGCATTAGATGCAGGAGGCTCTGTTGAGGTGGTATTGTGCTTTCACTTATTAGACAAACACAGGAAGACAACCACACAATTGGGTTAAAATAGCTGCAATAGTGAGTACATTTAATAGCTTTGAAAACGGAGGAGAATCCCTGCGGGTGTAAGTGAGCTTTGCATTTCTGTCATAATGGATGTTTGTGGCCTGTCACGTTACTCACATCTTCATATAAAGGGGATGTGGTGGCGATGATTCACAGGCATGTCCTTTTGCACTCGTTGATATGTTCATGAACATGCGTCATTTGATTTCCTTTGCACTAGCTCTCCTTCAAAACACACACACACACACATATATATATACTTCTTTGGAGCAGGCAGCTCTTATTTATGTTGGAATATAATGATGCGATTATAAAAATGCATGACTGAATGGCTGAATACAGAGAGAAAGAGATAAATGCAAAGAGAGAAACGAGGTTCAGTACGTGGACTGTGGTCCTTTGCAACATTTTAGGAGTTAACCTCGCTGTCTCTTTGTAGCAGACAGTCACCTTGCCAATGCTCGGGACAGCGCCACCCTTCAGGCTTGCTTTGGGCTCCAGACAGAGTCCTCTGTGGTTGAGACTGGATTTTGTGGCGGATCAGTGGGATTTATGGGGACAAACAGACTGCCGCTGTATACTTCCATGAATGCTGCCAAAAACTCAATTTGGTTGCACTGCTTCTCATCTCTATTTTACCTGCTTGAATCCTGACGGGGACAGGGAGAGTAGAAAGCAACAGAAGGGGGATACTGTATTTCAAGTTCAAGTCAGTGTCTGGAGTGATTTTTTTGCAGCACGTTCTACTTGCTAAAACAACAATTTCTTGCTTTCCCCAGATCGTGTAGGGTTGGATTGTAATGAGACATGAACTTTAATGAACTTTAGGCTATAGGCAACAGGATTGTCTGCAGCCTGCCAAATTATACTGCAATGAATTCTACTGCCAGCAAGTCACAGATCACAAATATCAGTCTGGTAGTGCTGCTGCAGGAAGAGTAAAAGAATCACTGATTCATTAGGATTAATTGTGTGGAAGCTATAAACATCTGTGCCAATGTTTGTGCCAATCCATCCAGTACATGTTAAGACATCTCAGTGGTGATTCTGACTGTGTTGCAGACCAGCGCTGCCACCGCAAGAGCCAGGTCACCAGCATGGTTAACAAGTACACAAATAACCGTACTACACAGAGAGTGCTTTTTAGGTTTACTAAAAGCAGATGGAATAAAATGTCAGTGAATGGAATATAAATGCAAGCGATGACTCACTGCAAAGCAGCACCGCAGAAGAGGATTCAAGAAAGTCCCGACATGGAGCTAGAGGTTTTATGTAACACACGTAATAACAGTTTTGTTACAGTAATTACAACAACCACAAGCATTGATTAGTTGATGTTGTCTTTATGCTTGACATCGATTTCCATTTAGGAAAGCTTAATGACATAAGGCAAAACAATGACACCAGAACTCTTGTAATCCAGATCTGACCAAAGACTCACTCACAACCTGCTCAGTGTTACGATAGCAGAGCCACTGTGGGGAGGTAATGAGATAGAAAAGGCTGCATTGGAACTGGAACTGAAGTTTTTTTCTGCTCGCAATCACCTAAAAACACTGTGACAGGTCCACACAGCGAAGCAAACAAACAATTTTTGTTTAATTTTGGTGCCATTGGTATCTATTTAGAGAACATAATCTATTCATATTGTAACATCCCCATGGCATCCAGTGACTACCCTCTGTGCTATTGTGCCACTGTGAGATAACACCTATACAGAAAGCTAGATTGAATGTTAGAGCAAAGGGGTTGAGAGCAGGTAATTCACTGAGGTAATAAAGTAGACAGCTCCCATCACAAAATTGATTCAGACTCAAAACACACTTCTGGTTTGCTGTAACCACCTCCCTCACACCCACTTGGAGCTGTAAACAGAACCGCACTCTCCTTCCGACAGACCTTGAGCTAATTCACATTAACCAGAAATCTCATTTTAATGCAAACAACAACAACAACAACAACAACAACAACAACAACAACAACAACAACAACAGGGTAACGACATGGGAGCTTCTGCTGGTGTTTGTTGGGTGTCTTTATGTGGATTGGAACATTTTAGATTTGCACTCTTCTATGGAGTCTCTTGAACATTGGTTTATTTGCATTTATCCTGTTGATTTTCGAGTTCGACTTGACATGCTGCCGTTGATATTCAATTAAATTAAATTCAATTCAATTTTTTTTAGAGTGCTTTTTACAATTGACATTGTCACAAAGCAGCTTTACACAACCAAAGAACAGTACACGAACAGTGTATGTGTATGAATCATGAAATTGAGATTGTCCCTGATGAGCAAGCCGAGGGCGACGGTGGCAAGAAAAAACTCCCTGAGAAGGCAACAGGAAGAAACCTTGAGAGGAACCAGACTCAACAGGGAACCCATCCTCATATGGGTGATTACATGCTGTGTAGGCAGCAGTCCAGTATAACAGTTAATGTCTTTAAGTTAATGTGGAGTCCAGTTAGTTAATTGCAGGCAGACTTGTTCCATTCCTGGACTATCGAGCGTTGAGTCGAGACCTCCAAGAAACAGCTGCCAACGTCCGCCGAGGCCAAGACCGACTTCATAGTGGTGTGTGACCAACTCCAGTCTCCAAACGCATCCCATAGGGCGAACGGTGGATCCAGGCGACGAGATCTCCAGCCAGAAGTTGGGCATCAGGATGAGTCAGACAGGTCCAAAGGGCAGAGGGTGGAATGACGTGTAGCTCGACAGAGAGACAGGAAGAGGGAAATAGAGAGGTAGAGAAAGAGAGAGATGGCAGTTAGTTGTATTCACATTCAGATAAAGTGTGAGGTGAATGTATATTTAGAATAGTGCAGCAGGGACTCCGGCAGGACTAATTATGACAGCCTAACTAAAAGGGAATGAAATGACTGCAAGTTTGAAACGATTGTGCACAAACATATAAAGTCAGCATATCACCAGTGTCTTCTTCCACAACTGGAGAGTTGGCCTAATGTGACACTGCTGTATGTTTGCAACCATGTTTTGTCTCACAGGAAGGGGTGACTTGTCAGCCCTAATCTCTGGCCTTTCTCCCTGGTGGCCATCTGCAGACTCAGGACAATCTACACTTGTTTCTGTCAGAGCGAAATCACAAATATCTGACATGATGCTGAGGCTCCCCTAAGTTCACTTATCCTCCTCTTCCCTGGGAGTGAACTCCATGTGAGTGCAGTGTACGTTACAGCAGGAGGAAATGTGTGGTGTGTTTGGAGGTCAACCATTGCTTTCATTTTTAATCACCGTCTGGAGTCTGTGTATCTCAAACTTACAATATTTATGAAGCTTGTATCTGTTGCAGACAGGATATAAAATGCAATAAATGCTACTATATTTCCTCTGGACTAATTAGACCTGGAGTCATGGCTATCAGCGTGACCCTGGTGAACAAGACTTCCACGCCTGGCCAGTGTGCTGAGGACAAAAGGAAATTGGGAAATGCATGGCTCCTTGCATAATGGCCCCCCCCCCCACACACACAAGCCAACCTCAGCAGAAGCCTTCGTGTTAGCCTACAGAGAAAGTGAAAAAAAGCAATTTTGTATTATGTGTTATGGTTGGAGTCTAAAGGCTGAGTGATATGTATCACCAGAGGAACATTTTGTGCTTTGAAACCTCATAGCGGCTGTAGCAGACAGGAAATGAGACAGGGTTTTTCATTTCCCTGTTGCTATCTTCGCTCACAAACTAAATAAGGACCCTTTTGCCACAGGCCCCCCCCCCGATTACATCTACCTGCTATTCACACTGCAAAAGGAAGACGGCAGTTCTCTAATCAGGAATGTAATCTACATCATGGAATTCATATTCATGGTAAATGCTAAAAAGCAACAAGGTCAAGAGCTCGGGGAGGAAAAAAAAAAGGCCCCGGTAATATAATTGATTTCACTTTCTGGACCGTCGTGGTTCCTGGTAGGATGCGAGAAGGATTGAGTGACTGACATGTTGGCAAGCTGTGAAGATGCCGGCAGTGTGATGGATAGATGTCATTGCTACAGTAGCAAGTAAAGCTGTCTGATATTATCACCTTATTACGTCGTTGCAGCTTGGAGAGAGGCAAATTGCTCCTCTCTCATCCTCAAGTCATTTCCCAGCATTCTCGGCTTTCTATTTTTTCATCAGTGCATGCATGTCATTTCTCAGTTTTCTCTATCCACCATTCTTGATATTTTCGTAATGTATAAACAGCTCTAGCAGCTTTTATGTGGGGGTTTTGTCCTTTACAGTAAAACCTGCGCCTGTCAAGTGCTGTGCAGTTATTTAATATTTACTGTTCCTCTTTCGTCTTTGTTTCTTTTTTTCTTTTTTGCCTGGCTTTCTTTTCCAATTGCTCTTTAAAACTATCACATTTCTCTCGCAAGAGTTCCCTTCTAAGCCCTCTCCCATTTGTCTCGCTGATTAATATTAAACCTGCTCCCACTTGGCCCACTATTTCACTGGAAAACCAAAACAATTGGTAGCTATTTGATTGGCCTTGGCCTTCACGGATACCGGGGGAATTGAGGAGAAAAAGCAAAAATGCATTTGATCTATTCATCCATCCGCATGGAAATCAATGGGCTCTGTCTCTCAGGCACACCCCCACTGTCCACGCTCACATATTTTTTTTATTTATTTTTTTACCACAGGAACGCTGCCCACCATCTGAGTCAGCTGCAGAAGTGTTAAAGCAGAGACCGGCAGGGGTGTAGAGTCCCACTGATGCAGTAAACACTGTCATCTGCATAAATTCAAATGATATGATGAGAAGGATTAAAGACTGTTATTTCTTAGAAAATCTCCAGCCTCACAAATACCATTGTAAAACATGAGGAGAGCATTTTGTGTCACTCGAGTGACTGAGAGGCAGATCGGCAGCTGTGAAATTATACAGAGCTTATTTAGGTGTACAGTAGAGAGCGTAGGCTTTCAGTCCCTCGCTAAATGAGGCTAGCGGCTTTGCCCCACACTTTATTGGCTGCTTGTTAACCTTTTAGATTGGAAGGAAAAGGTTACTTAGCGCATTGTTTTTCATCCCCTGTGATTTATAACTTTACTTCCTGTGTGTCTATTTGTGCTGATGAAGCAGATGCACATTATTATTACATGATATACATTATATATGAATATTACATGAACATATACATGAAATCTGCTTGTGCTATATAAGTTATCAAAAGGGGGTGAATGCCATTTATCTTAACATGGCAAATCATGCTGTGCTATTGTTCTGCAGTATGTTTTGGGGATGAGGTGATCATAGCTGCAGGAGTAACTATGACAAACAACACCCTCATTATATAGCAGTATTATAATTATATTGATATGAGTATTTGTGAAAAATCAGAATCTCTTTGGTAATAAATGGACAGCTTATGTGGAGTTCTAACAACGCTTAGTTTATTACAGTATTTCCCAGATGTGCATGTTAAAAAGACAATTTAAATTCGCACAGATTAGTTATGAAGATGTGATATCTCACTTAATTTCGGTTGGTGCTTCAGAATTACTAATGTGACAGTCACTGTTGGTCCCTGTATGAAGCACTAAGGACGCATAAAAAAAAAAAAAAAAACTCATCCTCAGCCATCAGGGCACATTCTGAAGGAAGAGAGGGACGCAAAGTGAAATGCTGATTGAAAAGAGGAGAAAATCAATCAAGCGAGGCTGTCTGATTGACAGCTTGCCAAGGTGTTTTCTGTGGAGGTGTCAAGAACAGTACAATTGCTCTCCCCCGTCCTTCGTCTCTCTTTCTGTTTCTCTCTCTCTCCCGGTCTCATCCATCACTTGCCTCTTCACCCATCATCACACTGTTGGTCTCCTCGTAAATGTCTCACCAAACTCCCCCAGTATCTCTCTCACTTTTCACTCCATTGTTCCTCCTCTTCCACTATCCCTCGCACACACCCTCTCATTTTCTTTTCTGGTCGCTCCCTCATTTTCTTAGCAGAGATGCATTCATTGCCAGCCATTTAAGGCTGCTGTCTGACACTCCTTTAATCTTATGTTCTGTAACCTTCAGAGGGAAAGAAAGAGCTGCTCCACTTGTGTTACCTTTATACTACTACACCAATACATTCTTTCTATCTGTGCTTTCTCATTATTCAACTCCAGGGAAATGGCAGATTTGTGTTATTTGTTTTTATTATTATGCTCTCACATACAGAACAGTGGCAGGGTGGACAAAAAGGAGTCATGGGAAAAGGCGATGGACTACCATGACAGTTACATGTGGCCTCTAAAGGTCATAAAACGCATGGCGGATGGTTGAAATATGCAGGGAATGGCTACCTTAATGGCAACATGTCTGAAAATAATTCTGTCAGTAATGGTAGCCTTGAAAAAAGTGTGAACTGCTTTTTCTCATATGATTTATGCTCATTCTTCTTCTAAAGGGCAAAGTGCTCAGTTTCAATCACTTCTAACTTTTTGAGTGATTATCGGAGCCCTTTATCTTTGTAAAGGTGGCAGCCAAGCAGGGCTCGGGCATTATACTCGAATTTCACATCACCACCAGGGAGCCGTATTTTTCTTTTTAATAATAACTTAAAACTTCACTACTGTAACATCACAGACAAACATATTGATACTAAGATCTATCTATCTATCTATCTATCTATCTATCTATCTATCTATCTATCTATCTATCTATCTATCTATCTATCTATCTATCTATCTATCTATCTATCTATCCTCATTCTGTATTAGACCAGGTGACTGACAATGCTTTGCTAAGTGCAATAAGTATTAACAAGGTGAAATCCTCGGCTTTATAAATAATTAAAGAAAAGTTTTTTAAACCACATCTATTACTGTATTTATGTTTAACTTTTTTTTTGGGATGTTTCTGTGAAAACCAAAAATATCTCAATGTGGAAGGTGAAGTGAAGGTGAGCTAGGCACAAACTACTGCCTCTAAAGTGTTTTGCAGAGCCAACCAGTTCTGTTGGACGTACAGCAGCATTGCATTGCTAAAACTCACAGACACAAGCAGTATCATTTAGATTCAAATGCTATTGCACTAATTTAGGGAAACAAACGCGAACGCACAGGATCAGTTTTGCCATTTGTCAAGCATCTGTTGAAGATTTGTTGATGCTACAGTGTTTTAGATGCGTTCAATAGAAAAACGAATCATTTTCCACTCGTCAGGGCTCCAAACTGTAATATTTTTTCATGGACTGAAGAATTTGTTCAATTGTCATCCATAATATTCCACAATCCATAATCTATGTAAAGCTATAACGAACCATCTGCAAACACTGTAAAACTGAGTGTAATATTCCCGGAGCAGACTACAGTGACTGAAGAAGGTGCATGTTTTCCCTTCAAACTGGGAATTTTTTTTTCTCAGTCCTCGAAAAATGCCTTTTGAAGAGAAGTTGAAGAAGCTGCCTTATGTCAGTTACTTCCAGAAGAGACAGCACCGTAAGAAGGGATAGGAAACTGGGGATCGAGCCCTGTTGAAATGACTTGTCAGTCAGTCTGCACTTCTGTATTAAAAGTGCAGAGAAGACATATTGACTCAACCATCCCTGAGTGCCCTTGCTGGCTGGCTCCTAGACAGAGGGAGCCTTGATGCTAATTATAATGGGAAGACAAAGTCTCCCCAGCGGGCAAGTAAAGAGAAATATAGTAGGATCACCAAAATGATGAATCATGTCTTTTAGTTCCGCAGCTATAAGGAGTTCATTATTTTATCACTCACTGCTCTCAGCATGCAGTCATTTGGTACGAAAATGATAAATTGTGTTTGTTTAACAATACTATCTCGAGAAAACTTTTCTTTTTGTCTGCTGATGATACTGGACCTCGAAGCCAATAGTTGGGCACCTTTTAATGCAAACACATGTGCCCAGCATGTCAAGACTTTGAATTAGTTTTGAGTCATCTTGTTATGTTTATAGAAACCTTTAGTGTATGGAATGAAATTTAAATATGTTGAATAAAACCTGAGATTATTGAATTCATTCTGACACCATCCAAGCGCAGGCACCATCTTTCATTTTGTCACTTGCAGCTACGTTCACTGGAATATTTTCTTTTGTCTTTCTTATTATGGGAAACAAATGCTGACTTAGTCTTTGTGACATTACCTGTAGCTAAATGATGTTACACGACAAAAACACAGAACGATGCCTGAGCCTCGATGATGTCCGATTTAATTCCATATTATAATAAAAGTATTAAATCGTTGTAAAATCTTGCCATTGCTTGGAATTGCTCCATCTATCACTTTATCTCTCTTTTCTCACCACCACTATGTCCAGTGGGTCCTTAGCTTGCTCATTCTCAGCCACATTTGCAGTTATATCCCATTTTGACCTTGGAACTTCCAGCCTATACTCGGCACAGATGTTCCTGGACACTTGGTTATGCTGTCCCATGTACGCTCTGCCTGCTAGCATCTTGCACCCTAGCGTTATGTGGTGGTTTGTCTCAAGGGCATCTTTGCACAGCCTGCACATGGAGTCCCACTTGGTGTGATAGACCCCCACCTCCATTGTTCTTATGTTTAGAATTGTGCTTTCGTTTAGTCCAGCTATATCTATCTATCTATCTATCTATATAAATATGGATAAATATATACTTTTTGATGTTCACAGAGTAAACATGAACATGACACCGTGAACACATGACTATGATTATAATAATAACATAGGTTTTATATATAGTTGTACATATACTATGAATATTTTATATATATATATATACACCAGTTGTCTCATGTGTATACATAATATATTCTATATAATATCAGTATATTTGATTTGAGACTTGATAACACTCTCACATTGATGTGCTAAATATGGAGATGGAGCCAAGAGGCAGTTTACAAGAAGTGCTGTGCTTATCATTTTTACATTTCTGTTCCTGCAAGGATTAAACCAACCAAATACAGCGTGTTAATTAATGAGCTTTAGAGGTGCTGGTTGGCACATTTTTGAATTTTTGGCTGAGCCAGGCTAGCAGTTTCCCTCTGCCTCTGGTCTTTATACTAAGCTAAGGTAACTGCCTCCTGGCTCCCACGTACAGTTGCTGTATAAGCATGATCTCATCTAACTCTCTGAAGAAAAACAAAAAAACAGATAAGAAAACATGAAAATACTGCTTCAATAACTTGTTTAGGATGTGAGCTTTTAGAATCAGTATAGGAATACGCAGGTTTGATGACTTTATCAAAAATATGAAGTATCTTGTGGGTCCTTAGCTTCCACCTCAGTGACTTGTCTGTCTTTTCATAATTGCGTTTCAAAACCGCGTCTATAGAAACAAATGTCACAAGTGTCTGGGAGTAATTCTGGATGGTTGCTCTCATCATAACCAGGAATGCTTCAATAGATCAGTCACTAGCATCTGCAGAGGTTTCCAACAAATATGACTGGCGATCATTCGTTCTGATTTGGTGGAATGGAAAATGTGAGAAAGATGCTGGATCTGTAAGCTGCATTACCTTGCTTGCTTTCCATCTGCTATTAGAAATAAATGTCACGTTCACTAACAGTGCAAGATCTTACCCACTGACATGTGAGATCTTCAGTGCAAGTGTCTATTAACTACTACTGATAAGAGCAAAATGTACAGTAAGTAAAAGCAATGATTTATTTAAGCACTCATTATTTTTTAACTATTGGTTTGATCAGTTTTACGTTCAACATTTGCCATGTTTTACCAATTAGTTCACAAAGGACTCTATAACATGTTTAATTAAAACTAAATACAAGATAGTAGAAAGTTCCAGCATGCATGAATGTAGAGCTGAACCAAATGGTAAAATCTTGAAGATGTCAGCTTGGATTAAAAGTAAGTGAAATGAAAGAGGTAAGAAAAAAGAATAATCGATGAAAAAGCAGGGGAATAAAAGGGGAAGAGACTTGTGATCTGTAAGTTGGGAGGAGGAAATCAATAAGACTGGTCTACTGATTAGAGACTCCCTGAAATCCTTAAATGTGGCAGTCCTCTGGTGGATTGTAGTGTTTTAGTGATAGTCTGTATTGAATCATCAGATCTTTGCCAGTCTGATCATCTTCACAGTCCAATATGCTCTCATTTGCTTTTCTGGCCAAATCCTAGCCGGGCCCAGAGTAAAGTAAGTAATTCTTTTGTGTGAGTGGCAGTCGTTCAGTGCAGTACGACGCAGTACTGCGAGGGAGGAAGAAAAAAAAAAAAAAAGTATGATTGTTGAGACAGAAGATTAGAAGAAAAGTGTCGAGGGTGAGTCGAGGTGAAGGAGCCACGGGCAGAGATGAGAGCACAGGCAAAGCAGAAGAAGGGCACAGAAGAAAAAAAAAAGAAAAAAGCAAAGGAAGAAAGGTGTAATAGAAATGAAAGGGCACTCCTGCTGTTGATAATTGGAGCAGTGATGTGCCAACACAGTCTGAGAGGTTTTCCACCTGAGGGTACTATACCACAGGGACCCAGACACTGAAGCCACATTATAGCCTTCCTGTGTGCACCTCTTCTGGCTGGAGATTGAAAAGGAACAGGAATACTTGAAAGAAAAATAGAATTTTCTACTCTTTGTTCCACTGTTTTGTTCACTTTCTGCCACACGTCCACCCGCGGTCCAGCGGGGGGAACGATGCCAAAGCGAAAGCGAGTGAAGAAGTTTGAGACGTCGTCGGTGTTCCTGTAATCCAGAAAGTACTTGACAGAAATACAACAAGCCACAAACTGTATGCGTAGTAATAAGCTCAGTGTCTCTTCATTGTCGTTCTTCTATGAGCTAATGATAAGCATTGTTTATTTCCTTTTTTCCATTTATTAATCAGTACCAGCGATGGGTCCTACATGAAAATACTGTCATCCCAAGCAGCAGCATTATTGCCTTGGAAAAAAAAAGTCCTCTTAAATCTCTTTTACCCACACTCAGTGTGAGATGTGTGTCTGAAAAGGCACTAAACCGTGCGATAAAGTTGCACAGACTGATGTGTTTGTGTGTCACACTCAGCAGGTTCTGGTCAAACTCCCCTGTTTTGCTGTCAATGTGACACAGTTGTCTTATCACCGTTATGACTCACTGTCAATTCTGGTCCATAATTTTGGGAACTTATTGTCACCAATTATGTTATATGCTGTGACAGCAATCTTTCAAAACATAGCATGTAAGTGGGTGAGATATGACATCTGTATAATTATCTTATTGTTGTTCATCTGTGGGAGGCACGAACGGTTGCATAACTTCGCAATGTTCTATAGGAGTCAGAAATTAATTATTGGTATTTAACATTCAGCCATATTTACAGAAAAAAAACAAAAAACAAATGCGATGTTGTGTAATCTAGTTTTGTGGAATGTGTAGAAGTATTGTGCCACCAGTCCTGATCTGAATCACATGGAGACAAGTCCCAAATATAAAATAGGGCAGTACACGTCAAACTTTAGTCTCTGTGAAACCAATACATTTTTAGCAAATCATAAAAAATGTTATGAGGATAAATAAGCGAATAAGCTTCTTTTACTTGTTCAACCTGCTAACACTCCACAAGTATGTAGCTAAATAATTCGCACAATTATTAGGAATATATAAATCTATATGATAGATATTTCAAATCTTCATCACTACAGAATCATTTATGTGTTTACAGTGTATCTGACAGGTTCATTGCTATGCATATCAGGAGTTTATCCCACCAAAATGTTGTTGTTGTTCTACTTGTTTACAGCCTGCAGGATCATCAGCTCATATTTGTTGCTCTGCTGGACATAAAAAAAAAAGTGCAATCACAGCAGTTACTTTGGCGAGTTGTTATTGATCAAACACGCAAAATAAAATAAATCCAGGTGGCAATAAAACATGTTTTCATGGACGGCGTCTCTTCATCTCCAACACAGCAAATGCAACATACATTTTTTTTTTTTTACCCAACAACAGTGTGCTGTCCTTGAGGGTCAAATAAACAAAGCAACCCATATGGTTTATACAGGTAGCGCTGATACATAAAAGAATTATCAGCTGGTCCTGCAAATTTGCTTAGAACAGTAAGTACAGCAGTGACTGTGGAGTAGCTGTAAAACCCTCTCTTCAGTGTGACAGCATTTTGACAAAGATCACTGGTGTTCACGTATCCGTGCACGTTCGTCTCTGCACTCTTGTGTGGTTGTTGTCACAGTTTCACCAAGAAGTAGCCACATCCTTCCTGGTGCGTATTTACATCACAGGACACAGGACTATTACAGTCAAGTCTCCTGGTGAATTACTGTGTTTTTCCCTCTCATCCTGTGTTCAAGAATTGTGGAAGCACCCAAGGCCACATGTCCCATTTTCTAACAGAATTAGCTTTTTTTTTCCCCAAGCAGCAGTTTTCATTGGTTTGACTCCAATTGATACATTTTGCTCTGAAAACCTGTGACTGTAAGCTTTGGGACCAATCGTAACCCCTGGAGGGTCTTGGTGAAACTCTTAGAGCTAATAGTTTCCCACAATACTACAATACATTACTTGTCTTTAGGGGTAGATGGGTTTTCTGAACTTGTTCAGTGGAAAGAAATAGTTTGCTAAAACAAACAGGTTTGTAGAGGTTTAAGATTAGGTCAGATGTAGTAGATGTATTGTTCTTTGACTCTTTTTAAATGTCATACTTGAATCTTGAATCTGAAAAAAAAAAAAAGGTTCTTGTCTCACATATTATAATTTTTGGGTCCTGGCTAAGTAATGAGACCTTTTTTTTTTTTTTTTTGTTGGCCTAGTTTTGCTCATCCTAATATCTCTTCCCTTGAAGGTAACAGAAACTAGCAGAATGTAAATCAAACAAAACAGAGGAAGATGCCAAACACATTATTGTTCCCCGGGGAGGACACAAAACTTTCTAATATCTCTGCTGTGAGAAGGAAGCAACAAAATGATTGCTTTCTGGGTACACCTGCAATAACCCACACTGGAGAGGAGATACAGCAACAGTTACTAAATGTGCAAGTATATATGGACATATATTCACATACATAAAAAAAATATTCATTGGTTTAGTTTAGATCCACAAGTACCCAATCTCAATCTGTTTTCAACAAGGTAACTAGAGGACACAGTAAGGTTCCAACAGCCCATAGACTGCAGATGATTTCATCTTCTTCATTTTATTTCAAAAAGACTTTCCCCCTCTTTGTTCCACTCATTCAACCTTGTGCCTCACTCAGTAATTCACTGATCGCCAACTCTTTAGCCTTGTAATGCCTCATCAGTAGTCTTGTTTAGTGCAAATTGAAGTCAGAATTGAAAAGAAAAGCACTGAGTGACTCTTAGGGGATCTTTCAAACAAAGATTTTAAGGACAAGCAGCCCATGGCTGTTTCTTTACTACGTGTCATTGCAGAAAGAAAGACAGAGTGGTGATGCGGTGCACACTAACAAGTCTGAGAGAGTCCACACTGCTGATCCATCCCAGAATCACTGACATTAAGATCACATTGGCGAACTTAATGCAATTTGCCCGCCTCATCAGCTAATGCAGCACAAATCCATTTTCGCCTAAACAGGAAGATCCACATACATTACCTTGATGACCATGCAGAGTCAAGGGGGAACAACTAATGACACCAAATGTAATTACTGTCCACCTCCGATTGGAAAACAAAATAAACCCCGCTCTGCTCCCGTTTGGGGATCTAAATGCTGGGACAAGAATAAACCTTCTTCATATCACCACTCAGTGTTAAAATGCCTTCCTGTCACCACCCAGATTGGTGTTCACGCTCTTCATTAGGATTCCCATTAGCTGATGGCTTGGCCGCCATACTCTTCCTGACATCCATGAACTGATTAAAAAAACAGACAATTACAAGAGGCGTTGAGTTATCGAGTTATTATCATTCTCCGCAGCGTCTCACAGAAAGTTTCCCCTCAGTTGGAAGGAAGTGCTTTGGAAGAAGAAATACGAAGCAAATAAGATAAATGCCCTCCTTCAGCAGCCCCTCAGCCTGATTCACTGGAAGCCAGTGTATTTTCTGCTTTCTAACATTTCTGAAGTGCACTAAAAAAATAAAAAACACCAATGTTGTCTCTGGCTCTTATTCCCACACATTCATTCTATCTGTGTGTCTGCTTTTTACATCCTCCTCATTCAAGGTGACTTCCACACTCCTCTGTGATTATAATGCACCGTGACGGTTAAACTAGAGGGGTGTAAGACGAGTTTATTCAACTTTTCCCTCTCTCCTTCCCACCTCTGTGTCTCAGGCTTTCTCACCTTTGGTGAAATTAGATAAACCTGTTGTCAGGTGAGCAGCGTTGAGATAAAAGTCGTTAAGTAGAAGGAGTTTAAATCCTGAAGCTATTGACATGTGCAGCCTTCTCTCAGTCGCACGCTCGTGAGACAAGTGTCTAATTTCCAGGAAGACAAGTTCACCCTCTAGCTTTTCACTGGGAATGTTTATCCCGAGTGTAATTTCTTTAGTCATTATTATTTTTATTTATTTATGTTATCCCCTATTTAACATATTGAGGAGGAGAAAAGTGGAGTTGATGATTATGTGGGGGTGTGAATAATTAACAGGAAATAAAAAAAAATGAAATAATGACAAAAAAAAAAAAAGGTAAATAATCTTATCGTATCCAACAGCTGCGTTGATACCCCACCCCCCACCACCTTGCCTGGTAAAGAAAAAAAAAAAAACACCCTGTCCACGCAGTTAAGCTGCTTATAAATATTTGTAATTAAAATCGGAGGGGGGAAGCAGGAAGAGTGGCATCTTTATCACCGGAGACACTGCAGCTGCAGGTGTCTTTGATGCCCAGAAAGGCGTTTTGATCTGACAGTGCAGGAGCACAGAGGCTCCAATCGGCTGGTCTCGCTCAGCAGCTCCCTCCCTCCCTCCCTCCCCACCCATCACCCTCACATGTTCAAGAGTTCATTACCCATTTGTTTTGCGTTTTCATCTATTTCTTCCAGACCTTTGAAATCTCGTCGGCCCAAAACCTTTAAATTATTCATCCACACTTAGAAAAAGCACTTCTTCTGTTTTAGAGCACGGCGAAATTTTGCACAAAACCGCGTCCGGGTTTCTGTTGAGTGCACTCGTTTTTAAACATTAAGCGATTTATTTAGCTGCACTAATCAATATTTTTTCTAATTAACAATGGATTTAATGACTATATGCTTATAGAGACTAATCCTGAAAGAACTTTGTCCACCATGTTGCAGCTTTGCGACACATTTTAGCTTCTTATTTTGAATTTTCAACTTTGAAAGTATACTTTTGATTTTCTTGCTGTCATCACTATGATTTCCAGGCAGATATTTTCAGAATAGCTCAGGAAACATGTAGGATGCTGGCAGCCACCAAAAAGGACACAAAATGAGCTCTAATTTCTTAATTATCTTGAAGCTAATAAACACAGTGGAGCATTTGGCAGCTACAGATACTGGTGTTTTGCTCTGGGGTTGTTGGAGCCTAAACAAGATGTTAAAGAAGGTTGTGTGGTGTGTTTCAGGTTATATCCTGAAAGGTGGCGTCATTGTCAGTGGTTTGCATATAATACATCTCAGGACAGTCTCAATCTTCACTAGCAAACAATAAATGATCACTTTATGACCTGTAGGCTGTTTTAAAAAGGCAAAATGACCCAGTAAGGAGGAATAAAAAGTTATGGCCTTTCCAAAACATGGATTTTAAAGTCAGTAATATTTATTATACACATCAAAATCAAATGACAACAAGTGGCAGAGCCGGGAAATCAGCAGAGTGTTAGTGTTACGGGTTTGTGTGAGGTTTTACTACAAAAACAGACAACCAGCGAAAGCAAAGACGGAAAGAGAGAGAAAAACACACGGCATAAATACCAGTGCCTGAGAGGCTAGTTCCTGGCATCGCTCCAGCATTTCACCTGTTACTGTACAACCAGTTTTTTTATTCAGCGACCATGTTTGGAAATAATAGCAGAGCAGATCATTTTATTCCACTTCAAATAGATAAAGAAATGTTGTATTTGAACGTATATTTATTACTAATCAGTGACCAAGAAAGCTCGCGGTGGATGGGATGACTGGATACATGTATTAGTGCCAGGGCAATAAGTCATGCCTGTGGGTGCACTCCGCATTTGAAACACTGCCTTATACATAGGAAAGCCTTGCAGCCTGTCGACTGTGATTAATGTGAAGTCCCTCAAAAAACAGTGGAAATACATCAGAGGAACTTTCAAGAGAAAGGTTACCAAAAAACGCAATTGCAGTGAATGAGGACATCCCTGAATTTTATACAGTTTTTCCCCATCTGTCCCCAGTCATAGCAGATGCTTTGTCTCAAAAGAATTATGAGACCTTTCTCTCATGAGGAAATTGCTTTTACAGCAACCTCATCTCGCTCTTCGGGCTCCTTAGCAGCCATTCTCTTTGTGTGTATATGCCGTATGCGTGTGTGGAGTGCTGACACAACCGAACACGGTGCCACTCCTCCTGGATCTAACACAAAGTGGTGATAGCACGTCCTGTGGCACATTCCTTTTCTCTTCTAATTTGCTTGCGTCGTCCCTGCACACCTGTTCGCGTCATTTCATGTTGGAGATTGAAGCGTTACAGTAGAAAGGCAGCTGGTTCTCTTTTAACCTCGTCTGATAGCGTTGTTATTAACGTGGGTGCTGCCCGCATTGTTTGCTTTCATGGGACGCTGGCTTGATAGATATTGTGTCAAGGCAAGGGGAAAGTTTCCTGGTGCCAAATGAATGGTCGACTCCTAAAATAAAGGAAATGGAAAATGAAAATCAGGACCTAATATGATGGGGACATTAGCAGAACAGCACAGGACTGCCATTCGTCTGTGAAGTGACCTTTCAGGAAAAATATGGTTAGTGCCTATCATTAACCCCCATCTCTCTTTCCCTCTGTGCCTCTCCCCTTTCCTGAAGTCTTTCTTCTTCTTCTTTTTTTTTTTTTACTGGAGCGTAAATTTGGTGGTGCAGTGTTCTTTATAGGAACAACTCTGGGGGTATGACCCTAAGGGGAATGATTGAAAGACACTTGTCTGAAATAGACATAAAATCAAATGAAGACCTGAGCTCAGTACGAGCCCAGAGAGTGAGCTGCAGGGAGAGACCTGCTGCGCGCAGACCGAAGAGCAGCAGTGCAATAAGCAGAAGGAGCCTACAGTAAATATCTCTGCATGTCAGGAAACAAAGGAAGCTGTCAGGTGTGAGATGGAAGCACATTTTTGTGTTTTGCCAAAGTAATCAATATCTGGTTCGTAGTCTCAACGTTCACACAACGTTCAAGACCAAAATCGATGCAGCTGAACCAGAGATCCTGGCTGCATATTTTTATTCTGTGATTCCCCACATTACCCCAAAACCCAACTCATCTGCTGAGAGCTTGACCAGAGATTCAGCTGTGTATACTGGTAAAAGCTAATGTGGCCTTGTGCCGTTTAGTATGGTATACTGAGGGTTCTTTAACAGCCTCTTCTTTGTAGCAAAACATCATCTCAAATAACATGAAATTACTACTGTGTGTTCCTCCACATTTCACTAGAATAAAGTTTGAGTCATTGTTTGAGCGCACGTGTGGTCAGTTGTGAGGGAACCCAGGACTGTGCTGCAGTGAGAGAGAAAGCAAGTACACAGAGTGGGCCACAGGCAGAGCTATTGATCGGCCTTGTCAAGGTTCAGGGATATAGATGAGTTACAAAACCACCATTAATTACAAATCACTTCTGCCATGAAAGTCGATTAGAACAAAAAGCAGCGAAAAAGTCTGTATCAAACAAAGAAAAGTGATGGGGTGTGCACATTCCTCATCCAAAGATGTCTCCGACTTGGCAGGCCTGCTTACTTTGCCCTTCATCTCCCGAGGTTTTATGTTTTCGCAAGTCTACTTTAATTAAAGTTATTAATGCCTTTGTGGTTATGTTTATTGGTAATGAGATGCGCGGATAAAAGCAGACGCATGTTTTATCTACATTCAATAAGCGCGTTCCACCGGCTCATCCCTGAGCATATGATCAATACCCCAGGACACTTGATAAATTGGGGTTCATAGTGGTGCATATATTCAACACGTGTTGAGCCGTAGCCTATGCTAATGCGCGTGTGAAGTGGTGGGACACCGGGATGCAGTCGTGAGCAGGTGCAGGGTTTACGATGATCCACAGGCAGGTTCACAGACGGTTCCTGTCAGCGCCACTTGAGAGAGTCCCTGCTGTCTCTGACAGGTTGCAGTGGAGCTGTGCTTTGCATTAAAATTGCAAGCAACACTCCCTTCTGCCGTGCACAGTCTCTCTGCTGCACTCCTTTCTTCTACAAGCCAAAATAAAGTGTTCTTACACCTTAAACTACACATAGCCTGCACCTTCATTTTCCCCGGCTCTCGCCCCGCTCTTTGACTTCATTTCTTGTCCTCTGTCTTTAAGCACAGCTCTGCACCTGTCTCTGCACTACTGTTCTGGTATTTTTGGAAAGCGACCGCTATCTGTGATTAATGTTTGGTGTGTAGCTATGTATGTAAGCAATCACAATTCATCCATGAAGCCTACTCTCCCTGGGTCTGACAGGCGTGCCTGTGCGCGCAGAGCTCTGCATTGTCTTCTAGTCTATAAAGCTGATTTCAAATACAGCCATTTCAGAGGAGATGCACTGCAGTGGCATGAAGCAAGCAGGCTAAACAGATCAACAGCTCTCTCTCCCACTCCCTCTCTCTGCCTCACACTCTCTCAGCCTCCGCTTGCATTCCCTCTGTTTTATTGTGACAAGACACAGCAAGTCATGGCTTGAATACCAACGCGATAATTTCTTGACAGTCTCCCTTTATTTGTCTGCTGTCGCTCTGATAAGATGATTTTCACTCTCCGGGTTTGTTTTGTCTTGGCAGAGATGGCCTGGATGAGTAAGCTCACCCTCTCTCTCTCATTTTGTCTTTCCATCAGTTGTGGTTCTGCTATCTTCCAGACCACTCTGCACACACACATTGCAGTCATGTGTATGAGAGAGAGAGAGAGAGAGTCAGAGAGCATAAGATGATTATGGGAAGATGCCATGCAGAGGAGAAATGTGTCCAGCCAAGCTCAGACAGAAGCGAGTATTAGGAATAATGGTGTGTGAATGCATTGGTGTGCTTGATCATACTATAAAGACGAGCCCCTCTGTGTGTTATTCTGTGATTTCTCTTAGTTTTTTCCCCCTATTAACACCCTCTACCCAAAGGAACATCTGGAGGCAGTTATTTTCTTGCTTTTTAGTGTTATAATATGAAATAATAATTAATGTACCACAGACAGTTGACTGCATGCAGATTTTGGGCATGCAGTTGCGTTGAAACCCCAAGATGACTCATGGGGACATAAAACTGGGTCAGGAAGTGATTCTGTACAAGTGTATATCACAATTATGGCCATGCCATGCTGCCAAACCCCTCTCTAGTATCTGCAGTGTGTGGTGAGCTGAATAAAACACTATCACAGGTTAGTAGTAGCCTGAAAACAGGATAAATCTGACTTGATAAGCCTGCACAATAGTCCATTAAATGATTGTGGGTCACAAAACAAAAAAAGGGCTCCCAGAGAAGTTTGAAAGCCACTCTGGTTGGGTGGATAGAAATCTGGAGCCCGCTTGATTACAGTGCCAGACACATTACACACAGGGTTGCAGAATAGGAATGAGTCTGGATATTTTGGCACACAAACCAGCACTCAGAACAAAGCCCGTCTGTACACAGAACTCGCTTTTCCCCCTCGTGTCTCCTTCCAAAGCTGGAACAGGAGTTAATTGTTCTCGTGATGGTGTCAGGTGGCAGAATTGATCAACGTTAAAAGATCATTCCCTGTGACATTAGCTCATGAGAAGGAAAGACAAACTGTATGAGAATAGGCTCCCAGTTTATGTGACATCTGACAAAGTAAAAGGACACCCTTTGATTGCTTTTGCTCTGTTGGAATCACAAAATCAATAGAGCAGCATTGCTCATATACCCACCAAGCTTCCTATTACAGTATACAGACTAAACCGATCAACTGCCACCACTTCATGACTCACTTGACTCTCCTTGCTTCTAACAAGGTGTCCATTTTGAGCGTTAATGTTGATCTGCAGCAGTTTGCAGTTTGAGTTTACACAGCTCGCAGTCTAAAGAGGTCATTAAAAAGACTTGATTCACCCCAAAACTTAAACACAGCTGCCTGTCCACAAGAATATCCCCAAGGACATCAACAAAGTATCAGTTATTATTAAAGTTATATTTGGCATTGACCAACTTCCTGTGTGCCACTTAAGGTGTTTAACAGACCGCTGTCAAAGGACGACTTGAGGAGTTCTACATCACAACATAAAACTGTTGTTTGATAAAATGTAGGTGCAAGAAAGTTGCATTCAGTTGTTTCTCGAATAATAAACAACAAAAATAGCAGTACCACATCGTAGCTGTATGTCTCTCACAACCAGTCACGTTACATTTACCGTGCAAGTCTGATCAGACTCATATTCTTATCAACTGATCCATGAGACCAAGTGGACGTTTGAGCCAGATGCAATGAAAATTCTCTCCAGTTAATAATGGGGCAGATGTGAAATCACAGTGACCTCATCAGTTCATTTTAGAGCCCTGGTGGACGTTTGTGCCAGTTTTGTGGGAATGTTCCTTACAATATTGTGTTCACACACAGACAATCTGTAAAAATGAAACAAACACTGAGATTGTAATTGGAATGCTAACTTTATTTTTTTGTTTAATTTAACTGAGCATGTCTAAATGTGTCCATGTCACTCCGTGCTCCCCACCATGAAGATGGCAACCAAGATATAATCATAAATAAGGGAAAGAAAAATAAGCGGTGTAAACTTTAGACCTCACTTTTTGCTTCAAAAGTGCAGCAGCACATTCTGTAACCCAGTGAAGCTGCAAAGGGTGAAAAAGAGACATAAATGCTGTGGGGCATCAACAGCAATGCACGAAGCCCACGTATAATGAGATCCTCCAGTGGTGTGACATCTGAGGTAAAGTTTACAGATGTTACCATCTGCTGTGTTTCACCCAGTCGTCTAGAGAGTGCTTGGACTTGGGAGGAAAAATGGTGCAAGAATTTCATTTCGACACGTTGCTATAAACAAACGTCATTCTGTGTTTTGCCTGTTTTGATATGAACACTTTGAATTTCTCAGAACAGGTGGCAAGAGTAATTCAGCACCATGTGATCTACTGGTAAAGAGAATATAGTCCCGAGATTTGTGAATGTTTGAAGTTCTGCTTCAAATTGGAACGTGCATCATTTTAAACGGGTTTGGAAAACATTTCGGAGCCACTTGTCAAACAGACACATCGTCACGCAACTCCAGCTATAAGGAAAACAGCTGCAGTCACAATGCACATACAGTATGTGGCGTTTCTTTTCACTGCATTCATGGTCTGTACAAATATAAATGAGAAGAAATCACTGAGAAGCGCTCATTCTTGAGGGGCGTATCTTATATATCACCAGGATTACATTCCATGTTCAGCTTTATCAAATGAATCCAGTGAGATGCTGGGGTAACACATCTGGAAACACCCTCATGTAAACACATGAAATGGCAAAAAAGGCATATCGACTACAAAACTCTAATCCTCTCCCAAAACACAAATGAGCGATACCGCAGAGCGAGACCTGGCTTTGCAGAAAGAAAGTCTGACATTCCTCATTCATCATGTAGCTTGGAAAGATCAATTCACATTTGTGCTTTCCTTGGCTTCCGCTCAGGCATATTTTAGGGCTGAGTTGCGTGGCAGACCTTCAAGCTTACCTTTTCACAACATGCCTATATTCAGACTGAGAAATTTACCAGCGAGTGGTGCCAGCAGATTAAGGCTGCACTTTTGTTTTAGAAAAACAGGACATTTTCAAAGCCTGAATGTGTTCATACCTGTGTTGCAATACCGCTCAGACCTGTTAGAGGGCAGTGTAGCTCTATGAAAGAACTGATGCGACTTCGGGGAGAAATAGAGATTGGTTTCTCTGAATTCTATCCCTCATTAGGTTCCATGCAGAGCCTGAATTACTTGCTGCATCTATCCATTAAAGTCCCTCCTTCTGTATACTGCTCACATTAAACACAGGTACGATGCCTTGCTGGATGAATGCAGGGTGAAATCTGACCTCCTTCTCAGTCCCATTTTGCTGTGGCTCATTGCTGTGGAGGCATTCACCGGTTGTTTTTCAGTGATTGAAATTTTACATTCACATAGTCACAAAGGTTTTTTTTTTGTATTATTATTTTGCAGAAAGAGACCAAGAGACTGGACTGTGCATTTTTTGTTAGCTGTCACACACTCTATTTGTGTTCACATCACATTGTTAGGATAGCTGGCATACACTGGCAAATCGGGGCAATGCACTTGGACTCTGTATCTGCAGATATCCACTTGCTAATGTTATGACAGCTTAGCTTATTCATTCTGCAGGAGGCTATGGGAGCTGACAGAGCGAGCTGAAGTCTATGTCTCCAGGCTCTAACCTTGTTCACTTGGCTCCCTGCTTTGTCAAGGAAACTTAATTCATAGCGATAAGCAATTGTCTGTGGGGTTAAAGTGCAACAACTGAACTGACCTTTCTGTTGGCCTTTGACACTGAGCTGTCTTTAACCTCTGACCCTGAACTCAACCTCTCCACTTAGGTGAGCTGAAATTTTCTCTAGACACTGAATAATAACATAATTGCTATTTTTGCGCACATGTAAATCAACACCTAATAATGTCTTGTTGAGGAACGGTAAACTATTGCAATACATAAGTAATTTTTGGGCCCAATAAGAATCTCTACACATTTGAACCTTTCCTCATTCAATGCTTTAGATAACAGCTGGGATCCACCATAAAGTAAACTCCAGCTGATGTATTGAGATTTTAATTGTGCCGAGTTATTTTGCTGGCAGTTCTCCTTCAGGAGAGGGAACAAAAGGCCCGCCTGTCGTCCCTCTTCACCTCCCTCGCAGTTGATAATCAATGGAGGGACAGAGCTGCCAGCTATTGACTGAACTGAGATGAATGACACTGCTCCCAAAGGGTCCATTTGAATTTTGACAGGCAGGATTCAGAAGTCCTAGCCCTCCTTTGATGGTGCCAGGAAGAAGGCTTTTCACTGATACACTGAAGGTAATACCAAGTGCTGATACAGGGCTATGAGAGGACTGAAATACATTAAGCTGCAGACTGTTCGGAGATCATGTGTAGGCAGTTTAAATCACTGCATACTACATTTACTGAATACGACTTCTTCAGCTGCATTGTGTCTATTCTACAAGGGAGCTGAATCGATGGTGAATTGAACTAGCGGCACGCTGATAAGCACATGAACAAATGTCAGCACAGCAGAAAAAAAAAAGCCTCACCTTGCCACTAGTGGGATGCCAAAAAACCTCCATACAACTCTTTTTCTGTGCATATTTGCCCAAACTCCTCTTTCTATTGAGTCATCCTCAAATGCCTACTCCATTGTATACACTTAAACAAACATTTATTGACGTTTTAGCAGCTTGTAGTTTGACCTTTGTAGGTGGCAGATTTCAGAACGTGCGATTGTACCTGCTTCACATCATGTAGTAGCCTCATGACACAGTCAGAATTAAGCGGATGCATATCGATGGACGTCGCTCCGTTGTGTCTGATGTTCTATGTTTGGCTCCAAAGTGAGAATCTTGTTAATGCTGTAGCAAGCTGGAGACTGGCAGATACACCTGCTTGTCATGGATGATCACCCTATTCTGGGCAAACAAACTAAGCTGCCTGTAGACCCAGTAATCCAGCAATATTACATATTAATAAGACTCTACAGCGTGGCACTGCAGTTAGGATTAAACTGATTTTTCCTTCACTGCATATTCCCTGGCTAAGCACATAGCAAGCAGAATGGCTGTCAAGTTCAGACTTAAAAAAGTGTTAGGATAGGAAAATCACTTGAATAAAGTAGCACTCTGAACTAACCATTTTTATTTAGACCAGCACCATAGAGACAAGCTGTCAACACAACATTAACATATTATTAAGTTTAAATAGAAAACTTGTTAGCAAACATTAGAACTGTGCTAATTTACACATTGAGCAGATGCAGTACAGCATTGATACCATTCATTCATTCACTTCTGTACAGCTGATTAAATTCAGTATTCACTTGGTAGGTCTAATTAGATCTCTACCAACCACAGCGTGAAATATCTATGAACCTCAGGCAGACAACCAGGCAGCTGGATCACTAGAGGGCTGAACACCTTGGATGGACACCCCCTGAGGGCTGGAGCACAGAACAGTGATGAATCTCAGGAGTGGGATGAAGCGGTGAACCGCAAAAAGGTAGTAAAGACATTTATTAGAATGAAACTCAACTGAAAATGGGCTGAAGAGTAGATGTCTTTCAGCACACGAGCAAGGACGGCTGACCCTGCTGGTGCAGCGTCAGATGGGGAGGTCGGCTGTGGGACAGGAGCTGTAGCAGATAGATTCTCAAAGGCATCAGCTGGGGAGGCTGACCTTTGAAAAGGCGCTAGGAAAAGGACCATCACCAGGGCACATGAACTGTGCTGGCATTGTCAACCCACTGAGGAAAAGGAAGTAAAAGTTATGGTTAGAGGACACTCAGTGTCTGGGTACCGTTCAGGCTCAGGGGTCACAGCTTAGTGAACTTTGGGATGCTGGGAAGCTCAGACTCTGAATCACTGGACAGTGGAGGTTCAGAACTGGAAACAACTGAGGTTCATGGTCTCTGGGGGTTCAAAACATTGGGAGCAGTAGAGTGCTGACGCTCATACACAGTAGAGGGTTTACTTAGTAGAAGGCCACCTCTTGGCAAAAGAGATAGTCCCTCTAACAATAAAAGCCAGAGTCCCCTCAAAGAAAGTCTGGCTCAACATTTTACTGTCTTCTGCTGTGTGCACAATGGCTAGATCCTTCTGTTGCACTAACTCATTGGGCTAGAAGGGCCCAAATTCAGCCAGATCAGACAAATATAAGTTCATTTAACAAAAAAAAAAGTTTGGAAAAGAAAAAAAAAAAAGAAAACTGAACTGTGACACTTTCAAAAAAAGTAATAAAAACCTGAGGTACATTGGTGATTACAAAGTTAATTCTCTGTATACACACACACAGAGAAGTGGAAATGGCTTCACAGATTTATGGTTTACCAATGCAGAGATGTGTCAAGTTGACAGGAACACATCCTTCCATTGGAGATCTTACTGATCCTAATGGGATGTCTGCACCCCAGAGATGATCTGCAGTTAAAAAAAAACAAAAACGCCAGAGCTTAATTACTGAGGGAGTCAATGAACAAATTTAATTAAGCATGAACAATAAGGAGCCACACTGTTGTGGTCCCTTCTTGCTCCACAACTGATACGGACTTGGCGAAATAAACACTTAGTGTTTGCAGGGTTACCTTAAATGACTCCACTATTTGCCAGATGGTTGCAACCATTTAACAGAATTAATTAGTTTAAATACTGTTCTTAGTTAAAAATGGATTCCTGTAGTTTCAGTATGGCCCCCTACCTGTTTTTGTGCTTCCTTGAGAAGAATTATGTTAACGTCCTGAGTTTAGATCCACTACCATGGAAATTCAATTCTGCACTGAGTCCACATCTTTTACTGTTTACTCACTTGAATGCTTGAGAATATGTGTGTGTGCACCTGTAGTGTGTGTATGTGTTAAGGCATGATAGGAGTTCAGGAAATCAAACGCATGCCAATATCATAACTTCTGTAAGCAAATTAAACAGCTAAGACTTTATCTACTACATTTGTTTTATGCAGTCCGGGACATTTTCTACCCTCGCAAACCATCACGTTGATATCTTTTGGTTACTCAGACATATTACCGTGCAAATTACTGCAAGTGGGAAGTGATGTTTGATTAAGGTTAAAAGAGAAATGTCATTCGGCTATGGCCTGCCACCCATGTGTAACTTTAGTAACAACAGCACATTCAGCTTTTCAGTCTCACAATTGCAATCATGTGAAAGGTCCTTAATAAATATTCTGCACACACACAAACATACACAGCACCTTGCCTGGGTAATAATGCTTATCAAGCACATGTAATTACACCCCTGAACCAAATTTACTTAGGTGATCATAATTGGTTTTGTCACTTGTGAACGATAGCTATTGCTTTTCCGTCAGTAGTGACAGTGTCACTCTAACCTCGACCAAGACGTGTTGCTGTGCATTGCAGAAACAACACTCACAAGGCAAGATACCAAAGCTCAAGGTCTCAGATGTATTTTCAAAGGAAACAATATCTTAGTATGCATATTTTTCCCTGAAGCAATGTGTGTCCTCTACTTGTTGTTTTTGTGACAGTTTGTGAAAATGTGAGAGGCGTAATCATGCTGCAGTGTGCTATTTTTTCAAGGTTGGGTGAGTAAGAATTCAGAGCTGCTGCCAGACACTTAGTTCCAAATCCCTGAAACTCAGTAAAACAAAACCATATTGGATAAATGAGGTCTCCACTCCTTTTACAACAAATGCACTGTCCTCTCTTTCATCTCTAATGCGAGAGGCAAATAGCCATTAATCATAGTTCACAGTGTCTTCCTGCATCGCACTGAACTGACTGGGCTGCAGAGAGCATGCATGCATGAAATAGCAGTATGCTACTTTACAGTATGCGTAGTGGTACAAAGGTGAGCGAGTTTGGAGCATGACATATTTAAACAAGCAGACAGACAGAATGTGACACAGTTTTCATTACTTTAATACGGTAAACCGAACAGAAACACAGACAAATGAAGGCATGTACAGTAGAGCACAAGCAGCAGTTTATTACTACACACAGTCCAAGATGCTAATTTTTTTTGCCATGATCCATTTCAAGGCAAATAATTATGCAGCTAATTCAATTTAATCCTTGCCCTTGCATCCTCCTCAGAGAAAGAGGCACATGCCAGCCAACATGAAGTCAGGGCTGTTGCCTCATTACATGCAAAGTGCATAGTGTTAATTGGGTTAGCGAACAGAAAGCCGTACCTGGAAGCAAAGGCGGCACAACATTTGGGGCATATTTGATCCAAAGCAACCGGGATTACTGGTGGAAAAAACTTTGACAAAAACACAGATTCATCCGATTGCTTGTGAACTGTGCACTGAAGCTGTTTGCGTGCTACAGTTTGACTTGTCCAATAGTATGTATTGGATTTTAATGTATTTCTTGCTTGGAATTGCTCACTATGGGATGAATTTCCCTGAAAATGAGATATCTCAGTAGCTATGTGAGGACTTATCACATAATGCAGGTCTATTCATGGTCCAAAGAGGAGGAAAACATTTGCTATAGCCCTTATTCCCCAAAGATATTATTAGTATTTTAACAAAGTTAACATTCTGATATCACAAAAAAGAAATATGAAATAAATAAGGATTGTAACAGTACACATGAACCACCACAGTGTCATTGTGAGCACGTCAGCATGCACACAACCTCTAGTGTGACTCACAGTGTGTTGATTAAACACGGAGACTTCGCCTCTTTATGCATTTGAGACATACTGTCTTAACCTTTCAAAACCGTGTTCCTACAGCTAAAACGCCGAATCTTTTAAAACGCAGACTCCTTCAGCTGAACCACACTGCGTGCTGATCTTCACTTCCCGACTCTGAAGTGGGGGGTGTGATTCACATGTCCCTTTGAAATGTTTCAAGGCTTGGACTGTTTATCCGTCCCTTCATACTCACTCCTATTTATCCATTTCAGCCTCAGATCAAAACCGCTCCCCTTTTTTTGGCTCTAATATCACCCTCTACCCCTCCATGAAAACTGAATACCATTATGCGACTTGGGTAATTGCTTTTTGAAAGCTCCCCCTATTTTCTTTCTCTAGTTGATAAACATGTAATGGGCTTATATTTTTTAAAACCACCTGACCTAAGCTGTGCGACCTTCACCTGTAGCTTTGCATAGCTGACTACAGAGAACATAGAGATCCCTATGGAACTCCTTTAGGTCTCAAGAGTGCCAGATGTATACTGGGAAAAGAGCTACCTGAATCAGGCCTACCAGGAAGGGGCGGGGTGTGCTGACAGGGCAGAAGTATCAGTTTGTGACAGTGCTGCAACCACACAGCTCTCTGCATTTGTGTATGGGGTTGTCTATTCATGCACCTAGAGATGATGGTTGGGTTAGGTGGAGCAGCAAGCGTTGCTTGGTTGCTAATGATATTCCCATCCCAATTTGCTGCTTTTGCACGTTCATTACCGCTGCAATTATACTGTTGGTGTGCAAAGGCAGCATGGATAAATGAATTAGGCAGGAGCATGTTTTGGAGTGGGAGTGGATGCAGAAACGTGGTGCAATCTCTAAACCTTTTAATGAGTGAGAAATTTTGCTGAAGACAGGGATCTGTTAATGGAATTTGAACCTGATTATATGGTAGCAGGCATACATTGAGCCCTTGTCCTCTGATTCCTGGTCTGCTGGCAGCAGTTAGTACTTCATTAACTGATATTCCTAATGATACTAATCCTAATCTTTGCCCGACATTAGAGTTAATATGCTTGGCAGCGCCGGGCACTTGTTGGTAGTCTGAAAGTCACATTTCTAGCTTTTCTCCAACCTAAAGCTGAAAGCAAAGGCGAGGGGGAGGTGGGAGGAGCGAGAGGTTGTTGTGATTGAATTGAAATGAAATCAGCCACATGGGTAGGATGAAACGCAATTAATGAGCTCTTTTGTTTTTGACGTTAAAAGTTAGTATGTTATCTCAGATAATGACTCTGTCAACTCAACACCAGTCAAAGATACATGTCAACAGAGTATTATTTCAAACAAAGCCTGATTTGCTTTATTACTTGAACACATACAGACGACGACTGTATGTGTTCAAGTAAAAAAAAAACAGCCTTGCAAAATAAACTCCACTGACATTTTTTTTTAAATACTGTATCTCTCCGTTTCTCCTGACCATGTGGAGCGATCCTCTTCATAATACAACTGCGCTGAGAAATGAGGGACAATCCTCAAACTGTGAAAAATTCATTCGGAGGTTCAGTCTCAGTCATTTCGAAGCCGCAGCAGTTTGAATGAACCAAACGGAGCGTTGTCAGTGTTGTTGTTGTATCTTTGGTTTGTTCTCCCCCATAAAACATTCAAGAAGTGAACAAGTAATAAACAACATCAAGAGTCTGACTCTCTCTCTCTCTCTCTTGGAGCTAAAGAGTGATGGCGGCATGTTAAGGAGTTCACATTGACAACGCAAACATCATCAGTGTGTGACAACTTGGTATTGATTTATATAAGTTAATACTGTAGATAGACATTGGAAGGTTTCTCACAAAGTTAGTGATTCACAGTGACACCAAGTGCTTAAAGTTACTAGAAGAAATGAAACTAAAGTCACAGTAGAGGATTATGGCCGGGAAAAGACATGTCATTACAATTCACTGAGTACAGATAAGTTTGCAGGTGTTCTTCTTCTAAATCTATTAATTTAGGTCTAAAACCTACAATTCAAGAATTCTATTGAACGTGCTTCAACAGATGCTTCATCCTCTTATCCAGATTATGAGGTTTTGCTTTTATGAATTCTCTGAAAGCCCTTGCCTGCAGAGGGAGAAAGAGAACAAATGATACTCTTGACTATTTAATATAATCTCTATGGTGTATTTTTGAATGATTTGTAAGTGTCCATTTATCAAAGGTTATCTCTTCCTGAGTCCAGTGTAGTAAATTTACCTGGAAAGGGAAAGTAAAAAATCCTATTAAAAGAATTCATTGTGAGTTTTCTGGAGAAGTACGCTTGCATGCTTGAAAAGGAAAATGTGTCTGCGAGCCGGAGAAGGATGGGGTGGGTGCCGTCATTGTATCTTTGGTGTTGATTTCCATGTTTTCTCTCAGTTGGTTCCCATCCAGCGGTGTTGTAGTGTCTCTGTCGGGATGAACTGGACTGTCACAAGCTGTTCAGTGATACAACGCGGGTTAATTTAGGTCCAGGACAATGTTGTGGGCCTTCATACATGAGCATGCCCAAATAGGAGGTTACATATTTCTCCTTGCTGTCATCGTACACTGTCATTTTTACACGTACAGGTTGTTTAACTTTATATATTTTTTGCATGTCTACAAAAATACAGCATTACACATTAAAATTCGGAGGTAACTGTCATCCCGACATCACCGAAAGTACTGCAAGATATTCTGCCAGCACGGCGTTCATTTGTGTACTCGTGTCTTTCTAAAACGTGTTTTTGTCTCTTCTGTGTTAATTTTCCACCGCTGCCAATGAACAGAACATTTGCTTTAGCATGCGCCGAAACAGCCTCGGGGATGCTGTGATTAATGCATCCCACTTAGCTGCAACACATCTACACACTGTAGACGTGTTTTTTTTTTTTTTTTTTTTGAGATCATTCAAATTCATGTCTTCGTTTATTAATATATCAGATGAAAGTGCTCTGTTATAGGTGCTTTGGGACTGCAGCCATCCGTTTGAGCCGGGGTTAAAAGATTTCATAATAATAAATGCGGACCTGTTGGCAGCCTAACAAACTGGGTGTGGTGGTGGAGGTGCAGACAATAGAGACTCCATGAAGCACTTTGCCCGTGAGTTTGATGGCATGCATCACTGAAGATGACAAAATGTAAAAATTGTTTAGAGGACCTTATTAAATATGTATGAAACTGGGTTTTCAAGGAAGGCATAGACAAGGAAATCCATCATCGTATTGTAAAATGCAAAAATACTATTAAGGTATGAATATTTAGTATAATTTTTCCTGCTGCTGTGCGGAGTGCTACAGACAACAGGACACGGAAAACATGATTTTAATATTGCATGTGACTTCCAAGCAAAGTTATTTTTCTTTTGTTACGTTCGAATACATTAATAACAACCCGATCTAAAGCATTTCACCGGAAGCTAAGTCACTTCTAGATAAATAGATTGTCATACTGTCTTTACTTGAAGATGCTGCGTGAGAAGTCATCAACAAACATGAGCAGACTGACACTGGGACGGAGTCAGAACAACAGTGTTTACAACTACTCAATTAAAGAGATTAGTCAACCTCTCCAAGGTCACCAAAACAAAGGCGCGTTCATGTAGTATAATCCCTCTAAGTCAACTATTAATTACTTCATGAATGTCTGAGGATTAAAGGGCATTGTCATGGGCCGTGGCTCATGGCCATTAGGGTTACATATAAAAAATAAAAAAAAATCGTTCTCACATTTTCACCACGTCAAGAGGCTGAAACCACACTCCAGGCTTATTACATTCACATCACTTTCCCTGTCTGCGTGTGTACTTGCTTCCTAATTAGGTCATTTGTATTAACTATAATGAATGTTTCTCTGCTGATAAAAATGCAGAATCAGACCACGGTCTCCACCCATCACGGCTACATCGGGCCCTTGCAGTCACAGCTTTACAGCAGCACATATACATCACCTGGCACGGTGATGCTGTTGTGAAGCGCAGCTGTAGCACCTCTCCGCTGCGAGCCTGCCAGCACGCTGAGTTGTTATGAGTCGGGAGCCCACACTGCTGTGCAGCCTGGCTGTCTTTGGGTTACGCGAGTAGGTATGGGGGCGTATTTGCCGAGAACAGAGAGAAAATGAGAGATAGGAGCCACAGCCAGAGAGCTGTCCCTGAGTGATGCGGCTCTGCTCCCAGCAGCACCTTGTCAACTCTAAATGAGAAATTTCAGACATCCAGTGAGGTAGCTCTTAAAAGTGGAAATGTTTTCTCACCACCGCTGTGTCCTTTTCTGGACAATGACTATAAAAGTTAGTTGGCTGACCTTCAAAGTGGAAGAAAGATAATGGATTTCATTCATCTCAAGGTGTTAAGTTGATTGGTGGATGAAACTTACACGGCTTCTCTGTGGTCCATGTCTCTTTAGATGATTAGTATTTATTAGTATCTGTTAATGTGAGAAGATATGCGGATGCACCATGAATGACGTCTGAATTAATGAGACGATCACAGGCACGTCAAAGCTAGTTGTGATGGTGACTTCATGCCCTCGCAGCCTAGCTAGTTTTCTTTTTTGTGTGTGTGGAGGACCCATAAACAATATAAGCACCATCACAGAACAACAAGTCATTCCTAATAGAGGACAAAAGTTTTAGCATTCATATCAGAAAGAACATGAACTATTAGTCTACCATTAAAAATAATTAGTCCAGTGTTGCTTCATGATGCTGAGTCACTTGTGGTAATTGCACAAAGACTATGTCGACCAAAAAGTAGTTTAATTAACTGCTGTAAAACCTTGATTTTAATGCTGACAGAATCCCTAACTGCAGTAATCAGATTACTGTAATGCATTACTGTGAGTGAAAGTGATTTTTATTAGCACTACAATAAATTATAAACTGAAGCTCATTGGATTTTTGGATTATCTCTAAATATGATTTCAGAGTTTTTCCTCCAGAGATTAAACGTAAACATTATTTAATACAATTAAATCCCTTAATAGTTTTGGGCTCATAGTGTTTTTTTTTTGCTTGAGCAGAAATCCTTGGTCATTCTGCTATCTCGTAATTAATCTTGGCAGCATTTCACAGTAATAATCAAGTTTTAAGATTAGCAGTAACAATTATATCACATCATTAGACACAAACAAACTAATAAAGCCCACCTGCCTGCTTCTGTATTTATAATGTGTCTAAGTTAGTTTAACTGGTTAGTCATAAACTCCCACCCACAGCAGGTCTTAGCTTTATTCTGAAGTCTTTGGAGTGCACATGTGAGGTCTGTTCTGAACTGCTGAGCCTCCCATTCTTGCTGAAAGGGTCAGCTGTCCCATTAATCTGTAACCATTAAAACAAAGCAGCTTCTGAACTGCTGAGGTGGCAGTTTCGCATCAGATGTACTTTCCTGCCGCAGCTTTTACTGTTGAGACAGGTGTTGAGTATGGAAATGGTTCAGTAAGGTGCTTCTGGCTGTTTTGAAATCCACCATGTAGGCTGGGTTACACTAGCGTCCAGTGGGGAAGGCCAGTGCTGTGAGCAGGTATGTGCTCTTTCTAATGACGCTCTACAGAGTTACTGGCTGTACTGTAAACTAAGCATAATTAAATTGTTTGTTTTACCCCCATTAACTTGGACGTTTTCCTCATCCTTTATTGTGCAGCCGCTTTGCAAACACATATTTGAAAATTGTGCATGTGGCTCAGTGGTCAGGCCGCTTGCTAGAGCTCATGTTTTGAACACGGTTTGAATGAGGAGTTGTTGAGATTTTCCTTAATTATCCGTCAGTGTGTTTACTCATTGTTTGGCGCTGCACCTTGTTGCAATGATGACTGAAACTCCACATGCAGGGCTTGTCATGCAGACACTGAAAATTAACATCCAGTCTTCCAATTAGTGTGAGAAATTTGATAAAAGGACTTCTTCTGGCAATGAGTTAATTAGTTGATCTCACTCAGGAGACCCCGTACCCCACAGAGAAATTGCACGTGTCATTTATTTACATTAATCCTATTTGTTGTTGAGATTAAGCACATATTTTATTGAATCCCTATAAAAAACGCACTCCTAAAAAGGCCCTTTTTAAAAACACACACTTCTAAGCTATTCATTTACAAACTTAGCTTTGTGTGTGTGTGTGTTTGCCATCTCTTTGTGTGATGCCTTCATTCATCTAGCTGTTAGATTGTGTGCAAACAATGAAAGGGTTGGGGAGGATTTCATATGCTATTGAGAGGCATGCCTTTATGGGAATTTTAGTAACTCTACCTGGGCAGTTCTCCCCCTCTGTGTGCTCTAAACCTGGATCAATAGGATTTCAACCCTGACTGACGAGATTGGACGACTCAGACTTAAATGTCACGCATCTACCTGTAAACTCGCTTTTATGAAATTCTTTATTAATGGAGAGCGTTCAACCAGTATTTCTCTCATGGGCACCTTCACTAGGGAAGTGCTCTACAACAGAGGAAATAAAAAAAAAAACTGAAATTAAAACAACAAAGCAAAATAACACACAATGTCACCATGACAGCAACATATATCATTTTTGTTTGAGGGTGATGATTACGTATGCTTCTATTTAGAAGAATACTAACTGTAGGAAATGTGAATTAACCTCCCACTCTGCAGTTTCTATCACCATTGTGCCAAAGTGTGACTGGTGTGTGTATCACACATACATGAACAACTTTTACCCTGAAAGTTAGATCTATTTCTTTTAGAGCAATTTATGACTTACCACACTAAATATTTTTAGTAAATATGACCTAACCTGAGTCGTGAGTCTAGAGGTCAATGAGGGATTTTCAGTGTGAATCCACTAAAAACACAAGGAGTACAAATTCTTAGTGTGATATTTAATCTTTCAGCAGTGTTCATCTATCTTGTGAAGTCTTTGAGGAGGCAATGATGCAAGCTGTGATCACCACACTAAACGTGACTTTAAGAGGTCACAACCCTGTGGTACACAAATAAAATACAGTAGGACAAAGTCTTCTTCAGTTATTTCTTAAATTTTGACTGATAAATGGGAATTGTTGTTTTAACAAAATGAGCAAAAATGTCAGATTTCACATAATCTGCCCTAAGTCTTTGGTGTTTGTGGTCCCCGAAGACACTGGAGAGACTGAGCTGCAAAGGACATGTCAGCTATTTACAGACAACAAACTTTAAAACTGGGTCTTACTACAGTACTTTTTTCCCCAATCGCCCTTCTGTGTTCAAATTAATAAAAAATCTGTTCCTTCAATGCCACAGGAATCACGTGAATTAAATGCCCTACCTTACCCTGCCCATACTGGCCCTGTTCATGCATACTGATGGTTCAGGAGCTGAACAAATACCAGCATTCCTCATTAACCTTAAACTTCTCATGTGATATATTTCTCCCTCATGTGCACACCCAAATGTACACACCTCTTGCAAATTTCTGAGATAGTAAAAAGGGGAATGAGACCAAAGAGCAAAAGAGAGAGGGAGTAAAAGAAGACTGAGTAGGCTATTATAGAGGAAAGACTGTATTCCCTGGAGGAGGCGCGGGCTGAGATGGCGTAAATGAAGGAAGCGTGGTGGCCATTCCTGTAGCCTCATTACAGTAATGGAGACCCATCCGTTCTGTCAAGGCCTCCAGAAAATCCTCAGTGACACGACTGCCTTCCTTTTTGTGCTGTTCCCCATCAACAATGTAGGGAAGACAAAAGAGCGGGGAATAAAGGATCAAGCCGAGGCGCTTGCTGCTGGGTTCCATGTTGCATGAAAAGATTTGTACATTTCGTAGTGTATTAAGGTGTTGATTAGGGTCTCGGATTCCCTGTCACAGTCTATAATCTTCTGTGGACTCTGTGGACTTTGGCCGTAGTGGGTTGCTGTACGCTGCTGGTAAAGATCGGTGTCACCAGTGTGGAGGCTGGAGCAGAAACTGCACCGACCATCTCGTTTGCAGTAGGAGCTCTAAAGAGTGAAAAACGTGTACCCTTATAATGACCTTGGTGATGTTGTGAGAGATTTAAAGACTTTGTGCACAGTAATGTCTCACCGTGCTACAAAATAGTTCTGAAGAGCAAAATACAATAGAATAGTACAAACAGCAGAGCTATGGAGCCACACACAGTACAGTGCTGGGGAAAGTATATGCTGTGGAAAATGAGCATTAGATCTGTACATTAGTGGGATTTACCTCCAGACGTCCTTTGCTGTCGAGTGTAACTTGGTTAGGAGCAGATGTCCTCATCTATTCTGTTTACATGGATGTGTATGCGGAGAGACACTCGGAGGGTCCACCCCAGAGGATACGTGACAACCCTGTGTATCCTTCTGTCCAGACTGAATTAAAATGGACTGGATTCATCACGCCAAGTCTTTAATTAAGATCTAATTAAGAATTTTGACAATCCTTTATCTGCCACACACAAAACGACTCTATGTTACAACTATTCACATAATAAAACCTGGATTAGCAGAAATAAGCTGTCACGTACAGCACAGAATTCACTATATCTGGCTCTTGAGCTGCTAAAAGCACCTCTGTGTTTACCAGCTAGTCAACTGTGACTAGCTGGTGAGCATGTATGTAGAAGTGGGTTTTTAGAGATGCCTGCTGGGACCGAACTCTACTCTATGAGCGCGGTGACAGTGAACCAAAACAGTCCACTGATGGAGTGAACAACACCACAATAAGCTGAGACTCTCGGTAAAGCCAGGTAAAACAGAGGGCAGCTGCAGTTTGAGGTGACAAGTCTCAGTAGGTTAATCACCACGAGTGATCCCTTTCTCATTGTTGAATTGTTTTCACATTGTAATTTGATACATTTTTATTGTCATGAATCTGTCGGACCCATTTACAGCCAAAACTAAGTGCAGATAAAAGCTGTGCAATTGCTAATGGAATGGAAATGAACGATGGAAACAGAAAAGGGAAAAATAAAATTTGAAAATAACAAAATTAAAGCTAATCAAGTGCATGAGATTACATGTGCAATAGAAGGATGGCACAAAACAATGAAGCTTAAATAAAGTGCATGCGATCTGTGTATGATGTAAAGCCAACAGTTACCATGTAACCTGTATATATTGTTGTATATACAAAAAATAAAGATTAATTAAATACAACTGAATTGAATATGATTTGAATTGTTATGTATATGAACAATACAAACACTATAACAAATAGACCACGTTAATACTTTATATACCTAACTCTAAATGACATGTCTGTTGTCGAGCAGCATTCTCTGTCTTTCTAAATACATGTAAACAAACAGCTCTTGCGTTGTCTGGGTAACTTCTCAGAGTTCGTTAAAACCAAGGACAAGTTGTGTGGGCTCGGAGGCAGTGGATATCACAACTGTGCACAAGACCCAGAAGCTACCTGCGAAAGTTGTTTCTTGCAGCAGTCAGAGAAAAAAAAAAAAGAAGCATGATCTCCAGAGGACCATGGATCCCACTTATTGAGTGTCTGTGAAAATAAAATGCAGCTTTTTCCACTCAGCGGCTCCGTTTTGGAGCACACAGGAAGGTCACAATTCTGAATAATACACGGCAAAAAAAAATTTGCAGACTGCAATCTGTGTTCCCTCTCTTACACAACCAGCCATACAAGATCAAAATATAGTAAACGTGTCTCAGCGTGTTTCATCTTTGTGGCGGGGTTTATTATTCTAAAATTATTAAATCGCGTTTTCCTTTAAAATACTCTGCTGTTCAATAAAATAAATGGTTTATTCCACAAGCACTTGGACATTATGAGTTTTATTTTTGCATGCACACAAGACAATAAAGATAATAAGTAAGTGTCTCCTAGTGAAATTAGTTTTCTTTTGAAAGTCTATTTAATTAAGTTGAAGCCTGTATTATATCACAAATGTGCATGCTATGGACCTATTTATTTTTATTGATAACTAGCATGCTATATCCCATTGGAAAAAAGGTACAGTATAACAGTAATATATAGGATTCTTGCTGCAGGCTGATTGCGTCTCCTCACACCTTATGCACACTTCTTCACTGTGCTCCATGCCCACCTCTCCTCTCTCCAGGCCTACAGGCTTGCCATACCATTTCCATATTGTGTTAACATTCTTTACAGTGTGGCATCACCATCAATAGTCATTTAGGAGAGGGGCTGCTTTCCACACCGCCGCATGCAATGAAGATTCATCGCAACCATTCTGAAAGGGTTGGGGGAGATGTACAGAATGAGGGAGAGATGAGAGAGGGAACTGTGCACACCACCGGCTATTGCTTTGCCGCCGTTTGGCCTTGTATGTCCAGTGAGGTGGATGTGGAAGGCAGTGGATGACAAATACTCAGAACTGTAAATGAGCAGTAATTCTGGATGGCAGGTAAGAGAGGCGGCACTGTGCATTACAATAATGGCCGTGAGCACTTATGTAAGTTTTATTGTGTACGACTGCTTTTTGACAGGTGGAGATAACTAGCAAAGTTTTGGTGATTTAAACCCCTACTTGACCTGCGCGTTATAAAGGAAGTGAGTGGCAAGTGCAGCATGTGTTCAGAAACGCTTTTCTTTGTCTGTCTACATGTGACAAACGTGCATGAGCAGACAGTGCAGTTTGAAAAAGGCTTGGGACAGATGAGTTCATATCTGTGGCGGAGCCTGTGCTATCTCACACTGGACAACATGTTTTGTTCCAGATTAACTTCATACTTTTCTGATGTTATTAATTTCCAGATTCAAGGCAACCTGTGTCTAATGCAACACCGAGATACCAACATACCCTTCTCTGTGTTTCACAATCGGGATGGTGTTCCTTTGTTTCACAGTTTAATTTTGCTCTCTATGATGTGACTTACTCACAAACTCAAAATGAGTTTCCAATTGATAGTCTCCCTGAAGTGTTGGGGCTTGTCAACATGCATCTGGCAACTTCCAGTAGGTTTTTGTGTGCATGAGCACAAAAGTCAGCGCTTCCTGGATCTTCTTCCAAAGACACCACTTTCATTCAGAAAGCAATATATAGTCCGCCTGTTTCCTGTACCGTCATCTTGAAGCTCAGTAATTCTTCTGAAGTTTTCATTGGTTCTTTTGCCACCATTCGAAATATTCTTCTGTTCGGCCGTGTAAACGTTCCTCTTGTGGCCACATCCATGGAGGTTGGCTATTATGCCACTGACCTTTAACCTCTAAATAAAATTAGCAGCTTTCGTCACAGGAGGACAAATACAGATCAAATCGTATTATGCTGTTTATGAGAAGACTACATTTTAAGTTATGATAAATTAATATGCCCTATATAATTACTGTTGCTTAAAGAAACTCTAAACTCTTAACTTTTGAACCCTAAAAGGTCCAGTATAAAATTGTGTAATATGTCTGACTGGATCATGTTGTTAGCAAATGTCATATATTGTAAGTTCCTGAACAGATTTGTGTTGATTAGAGAGAGAGAGGGAGAGAGAGAGAGAGACAGACAACCTGACACCTACACCTATACACAGATAAATGAAGAAAAAGTGTGTGACTTTTATCAGTGTACTTGCATGAGCGTTAGGGGGATGACTTATGTATCTTTCAACAGATGTTTTACGGCATGCGCTGCATAAGTGCACTGGACTGTCAGAGTGCTTTATCATTCACTAGTTTCCATAAATGCAAATAGGCCTATGTAGCCTGAAACTTTACCATTTTCACAGGGGATTGGAGGGAAGATGGAGTGATACAGAACTTTCACAGAACAAAAAAAACAGTTACAATTTATTTAGACTGAGATTATATTTTTGTAAATCTGCAGTGTCCTACTGACTATTTTATATAGTACATACAGTATTATTCTAAAGATGTTTTAAGGGCATTTTACCTTTACTTGATAGCAGTAGAACAGAGGTAAACACGGAGAGGACAGTGGGGTATGACCATAGACTGTATTAAATGTCTGTAGTAATGGTCCCAAACTGGACCACTGTGACTGTGAAACTGTGGTTATGGCTTCTGAAAGTTTTTAGTACCTTTCACGTTTTGGATACTTTAGGCTTGTAGATTTAATTATAACTTTTTAATGTTTAACAAATTTGCAAAAAAAAACAAAAACAACAAAACAATAAACAACATGTTTATAATGACACCTTGTCGTTAGGGTTTATTGAGCGATGTGCAAATGTTTTATTAATTTAAAATTTAATCTACAACCAATAAAATGTGCAAGAAAAGCTGGGACACTGCAGGGCTACTCGCCCGTTGCTTCCTGCTTCCAGACAGGAAAAAGGGGAAAAAGAAGTAAAAAGTCAATAATCAAATGCTAAAGAGGTAATTTAGTTGGGTAATGACCTTTCCCTGTTGCTGATGATTAAGGATGAGGTGTGGTGATGCTCACAGATAAGGGAAATGTGAGTCTGTTTCTATGACTATGCATATAGTAGGAAAGGGACGCGACCTCCATCGTGTGGGATTGAGCACAGAGGACTCGCCTTTGATATCTCTTTCACATTCTCACCCTCCATCACTAATTTATGGTCAGTTTTTGAGGCTAGCGTTGCATGCAGATGCAAAGATCACTCCCTCTGCGCTTTTCCTGGGACCCTCTATAATAAGCCAGCTCGAGCCCTCTAATAAATCTATTAGTGGGCTGAACACAGTATAATAGCTTCAACTGGTGCTTTGGCTCTGAGGTGTCGCATATCAAGTGTTAGCTGCTGAAATGGACCGACAGCTGACTTCCAACCATAAGACAGATCTGTGCAAACTGAACATTTTGTCATCTGCAGACAATGAAGTTGAGGAGCCGTACAATTAAGGGCAGCTCTGTTAATTGAAACTGAGCGCAGTAATTACACCGCTAATAGATTTTAAAGAGTCAGTTCCAAACTGATTTATTACAGTGGCTCTTTGAAAAGCAAAGCAGAGCACAGAAGAATATTGTTTTTCAGTTAGGAGCGGGGTCATGTGGTGCTGCAATACTTTCATGTAGAGCTACACAGTATTGTGATGGTCTGCGGGCTGTTGATACCATTCACCGCTCCACGGGGAGACGGACAGGCTTCACCTTTGACCGACCTGATTTGATTTTGTCATATGTGTTCCCTCATCCCACCGAGACCAGGCCAGCTGCTCATCTCTCCCCTGCTACTGTTCATCACGTTTGAGTCAGGGAATAAGACATGAAGAATGTGGGGGACCAACGTGACAATAAAGAGAGGTGGGGTGGGGGGTGTTGCGTGTGAGCGGACTAAATCTAGTCTGTTGCAGTGGTCTGTCTGAGAGAGACGGTTTTATCATCCCCGGCATCTCAGCGTGTGACTGCAAATCTGGTGTAACTTTCTCAGTCTCTCTCATCCCGTCCCACTCGTTCTCTATCACTTGGTTTCGTCTGTCTCCTTCCCCTGCTGCTGCCTGTTCTGCCAAATCCCTGGGTAGTTTGGCTGGAATATCAATGAATCAGTCTCTATTAAGCTCTCATGTATATAAAGCTGTAAGTGAAGTGAAACCTCACCACTTGATGAAACTGATGTGGGTGAGCAGCAATGCCTCTGGTAAGACACTGGTCTCTCTGGTGGAGATCAGCGTGAGCTACTCTGGAGAGCGGGAGTTCATTCTTCATTTATTACTGTGCAATAATTAAGAACAGCAAATTCTCAGCATGCTTCAGAGTTTTATTCACAGGGAAAATAGCCAAAGGAAAATGGATGTAATACAGAGAAAATAGAGTTTGACTCCAGGAGGGAACCGAAAAAAGGAAATGAGAGACGGGTAGAAAGAAAGACTGAGGCAGAATAGGTGGTTAGGAGGTGGGCAGGAGTCAGCGAAGTCCAGTCGAGCTTTACAACACAGCCTGTGGGACTGGAGCTCCTCTGTGCAGCATCACATCCCATTTCACACTGAATTCTTCTCACCAAGTCATTTAAACTCCTTGAGGCTGCTATATATAAAGCTGAATGCACAGTTTAATGCATGTACCGAAGCTGCTGGGTAAAATGTTTAAGAGTTAATACAGTATGTCAGGACTATTGTAATAACATAATCCAAATATTTTCTTCAAAAGCTGTTACGATATAAGCGATAATAACATCAGTAAAATGCAAACGTTGGAGTAAACTAGGCCTTCTGTATTTGAACAACAACATCATCTCTTCTGAGCTATTTGCCAGTGTGTGTCCCATATGGAAATTTCAAGTTGGTTTCACCTCAGCACATCGTTAGGTTAGGCCTTTAGAATATCTGGGGGATTATAACCCCAGTATTTTGCATCTGCCACTGAGAAATGAATGAGAAGTAATTCAGATGATGAGGGCTAATATGATAACTGTCTTGAACTGGCATAGGGTAATTTGCTTCAGTCTACTTTGTGGACCATGATTTAAATACATGACAATACATACAGTAACTCAGAATCTGTTAAACGTAATTTCATCCAGATCGTTTAGAAAAACCCAGTGACTTAAAGCTCAATGGTTTAATTTGTGTGATTTACTTATCATAAAATGATTTACTCATAACCTTTGCATCTATTATCCTTTATAATGTAAAAAGGTCAGCTGCCTTGCAGTTGTATTGGTATTACACGATGAAATGTTTTTTATCATCACTCTCTGGTGCTGCATCATTCATCCAACGCGCCCTGTGCCACGCAGCGGCCTATTTAAGCCGTCACTGTCCCGTCTGCTGTTTTGCTTTGCCTTGCAGCCCCTTTGCTAACTCTGCTGGAAACCTGCAGCTTAGAAAAAGTCAGAAGATGGTGGCGCGAGACAGTAAACCACTGATTGGCGGCTGGATAATAGCGTTTTCACCCTGCTGTTGTTTTGCTGGCTGCGAACACCTGTTGGACGAAGGTGCATTTGAAGTAGAAGGAGAGGAGTTCTCCTGACACTGTCAGAGAATTGTGGAGACAGCGACTTCACTCACAGCATTTATTTTCCATTTTCACTGCTTCACCTCAACAAGGTCAGCTTCAGTTCAATTCAGTTTTATTTTTTGTTATTTATATTTTTTTATTTTATAATTTTTTATAGGGCCAAAATCACAACAAAACTCATCTCAATGCATTTTACAGTGTGAAGTTTAAAACCTTACAAAATCTAACTTTACAGAATTATATAGAAAACCCAACACGGTTCGGTACAGTTGGTATTTGTGTGCTTGGCTAACAGTATGACAAAAAACTGCTAGAGCTACTCTAATCTAGTTATTGGCTTATTAGTATGCAGCTACGTTATTGTAATTAGGGTGTGAGCAAAAGGATAATATGGTATTTAAGCTACATAATGGTGTGATAACAGAGAACACTGACACAATCACAGTTGACCCTTTAATATCAACATGATAACATTAACATGCTAATGGCTCCAACACAGTCACAGTATCTTTTCTTTAGACATTGTCTTTAAGATTTTGACAACAAAGATGTCTGAGCTTCCCAATATGGTGTGATTAAAAACAAATTAAACTGAAAGTCACATGTCTGTGAAGTTTCTCAGTCATCCAGGTCGTAGGTACTAGATGAAGCCGTATGGATGGAAAGTAAAATGTCTTTAAAAACTTAAATCACCTTTGGCATAATTTAAAGATAACTTTTCAGTTGTTTAACAAATGCATAATAACATCCACCTCCTGTACATACAGACTCATAAAAACAAAAAGAGGAGCTTTGAGAATTAATGCCTCGGGTACTATTGATAGATAAAGTTAGAGAAGATTTGAAGGAACACTTGTATTAATCTGCATCAGACTTGCTGTACGGGGATTCAAGGCTTCTCATGTGGCCTCTAAATCTCTCTGCATGATGAGGCTGGGTGGCTGGAGGATCACGGATTTATCGATTAGCTGCTGTAGATATTCACCTTCCCCTATCCATATAAGCTGTAATATTATTGAGAGCCATTAATAATCTTGACAGAAACAAATTGCAGCCAGGCATCCTTTACTTACAACTGGAAAAAATGAACGGGAGGGTGTTTGAACAGACTATTTCACATGCTACCATCCCAATAGTGATGTGCTGCAACTTGACTTTACTTTGCTGCATCTGAAGCGTCATCACTTTCACATCATATCATTTTATGTCATCACCGTCATCATAATTTATTTGCCTGAGCTAATTTAGTGTTTTATTATGAGGAAACATCCAAAAAATCATTATTTTAAGGCTCCTAAGAAATGTATATTGACAACGTTTGGGCATATTTATTGAGGGACTGGGGTAAAATCTTTGCGGTGTTGTCAGTATTGCTAAGCTGAGAAGCTGTATACATTTCCCTCTCCAAAGAACACATAAGTGATGATTTGTGTTTTTTTTTTTTTTTCTGTGCCAGTAGCACTCTCTGCTCTATATTTGTGTTGCACAAAAACCACAGCTTATTACATGAATTAATTACATGGTACATTTCATTGAATTTTTTCACTTGTTCATTCCAGTCTATTGACGTTCAAAATTAGTTTGGATCTCTGCTCTTGTGTGGTGATTTGTCAGAGAGATATGGATCACAGAATGTGTCTTGCCGACATACAGAGTAAGAGCAGTTTCTGCGTCTTTCTTCAAGCCATTTTAATTCTCATATTTTGCAGAGGTTAGGTCTTATAGGCCCGTTTGCAGTTGTAGCATTTCCACTCTCGTCTTCAGCTGAGCTCTGGAGACACTGTCCGGCGTGTGTTAATTTTATGCAGGGTAAACACAGAGACTGAGCGATACAGTATATGTGAGGAAATTGGTGTGATGTCAACATATCCATGAACAGGACTCCCCCTGGAGCCTTTCTGTGATCAATTATTTATGACCAAAGAGAGCCAAGAAACTATATTTAAAGATCAGCTTCTTTGCATTTTCAGTTTTTTTATCTTTAAAGGAAATGTGTGTATTGAGTATTTATGTTGACGCTTGTGATGAATGTCAAACGAGAGAAGCACTGTGGTTTTGGAAGGACGAGGGAGGAGATCAAAAGTAAAAAGAGAAACGCCTCGGAGAGTTGTTGGGATGTGAGGTTAATGTGGTACCATGCTGACAGAGCATGTTGAGCATGTGCGCTCTCGTGCCCGAACTCATCTGCTGCCTCCTGTCGTTCAGTCGCAGATGTTGGACCACAGTTATCTAAGAGGAGGGAGGAACCATCATCCTGCCATAACACTGGAAGCCAATCAGGGATCATTGTGATGCTGGTAGAGCAACACTGCGACTAATAGAGATGAAGTAAAAAATGCAGAGTGCCACTTGTTTGCTGTGTATGTGTGACAGATAACACTACGGTGCCTTTAGTTTAAGTTTGTGTCTTCTGACACAAAATGGATTCCCTTAATGTGTTGAGTTGTGTGGCATGTGCACGCTTTTTAGATCAAAACTCATCCAAGCAGCTTGAAAAAATGAAAGTCAATCATTGTTAGGTGCTGCCCTGTATGTTATTCTTTCTACTGGGAGACTTAACAGTTTCAAGAATGCACAATATTTTAATAATACATAAAACCCTTTAACCACTGAGCCACCTGCTCTGTGTTGTTGGCCTAATCCACTGGCTCTTGTTTTGTCTAATATTCTAAAACTAATCACTTGCATCTCCGGTGCCATATTTTTTAATTCTGTTTGTTGTTTTTTCTCCCCTTATATAAGCCTGCAGTGTGTGTTTTTATATGACACACACTGCAGGGACAATACAGGCACACTGAAAAACTGTGTGGGACAAGAACAATGTAAGGGGTACTAGAGGTGGTGGTAACATGTGTGGGTGTGCAAGTCTAACACAGAGGATAAAAAACAATGTGCAAAATTCTCAAGAAAATACTGGACGACTAGGATAAGAAAATGATCTTTACATTTTCTCATCTTTCTATCCACGTTATTGTTGCTCCCCTGTCCGTGTTTATTTCTACTGGACAGTGAGGTATGAATATTAACTGATGAAGATAGGCGGCGCAGACTGAGGTAAGCAACTAAAAAAAAACTCACTTGAATGCCGATCGGTCCTGACAGCAGAAGCATTGCAAGAGAGATTGGATATAAATCACATACGAGTGACCCAGATCTGATATGAAAAAAAAATCTGATATAGATGACTTGGGGGCAAAAAGATTGGATTTGGTCCATTTCAGCATGTATGGTGAACATGGTAGACAGGGGGGGATTAGCTCAAAGCAGCCTCAAGTAGAGCCTCATAGAGTAGCTGTACCTATATGCAAGTCCTGTTCAAGTGTCTCACTGATGTCTCGCTCAATATTCTACAATAAACAAACATACATAATTTACATTTACAATTGGTCAGATGTTCCAGTACTGTCTAGTTTGAAACAAAGATGCATTTCAATAACAATGTACTCCTAATTATGCAAAACTCACTATTATATTTATACTCTGGCATACTATAATATTAGATCTGCATGTAATGAAAATATATTTTTGCGGCATGAGGGCATTTATAAACACAATTAAGCACATTTATGCAGCTGACTCCCCATAACTCTACTGGCCTTAAAAAATGGAAGATGTGTCCACAAGGACATTGACATCCATTACAGAAAATTATGAGCCAGTAGGGAGTCTGGTTGTGAGAGGATGTTGGCTCCATGTTTCCTCCACATAAGACCTCACATTTGCATTTCTATCCCATTTGAATAATTGTGTTTCCTTACACTCACAGTCAAGTTTGTTTTTATTTGATAGCTTTAGATTAGCCTCATTCTAAAGATAATTATTCCCTTTGGTTAGGTATCTCATTTGGGCTCTCTGCTGTAATACGATTTGTTTCAGGGCCTCTTTCTGTGACCCTTTCATCCAACTCTTTTCTCTCTCTGGGCTTTACACGGATTGTGATACCTGCCCCATCTCAGTCAGAATGAAAATAAATAAATAAAAAAAAAAGGCAGAGCTGGTGTCAGCAGAGAGAGACAGCACTGACACTCTAAGGAAAGAGTGAATAATTGAAACAGCCTCCAAAGAAAAAGAGTGCAGTTTGATGGTTGGTGGCTGCCAGCACACAGCGGAGTAGGGACATGGTGCCAGGCAACTTTACAAGCTGTTGAGCGGTCCCTCTTCAATGAGATGGTAATAACCAGTTCTCCAAAACCCTGCTTCCAGACTCTATGTGAGAAAGGTAGTTTAGAGGAGAATGTCTTTGTTCCTGGGGCTTTATTGAACTACACAGGGCTCTGTCACCATAATGTGCCAGTGATTAAAGGATGAGCAACACCAGCTCCTCAGCTTCTGACAGTTTCTTACAGCTGAAAAAGGAGAGGTCTAGCTGATATTTGTTTGTGTTTCACTATGTGCAGCATCCTGTACACTCATCGTGGTGTGTGCAGTGACTGCAGTGAGTGATGACTCAAAAGGAAGGTGCAAGGTTTTCTGAATTTTTTTTTACAAAATAGTATTATTACTATTGTAATCAATGTTCTTTCTGAGGTTTATAGATAAAGGTACCAACAAAAAGTATGTGAAGTAAGTGGAATTTCATGGTTTTCTGTATTAATTTGTCATAAAATGTGATCTGATCTTCAGCTCACTCAAGAATATTAACAAATACAATGTGCCTAAAATAATAACACAAAAATATTCTGATCTTTCATGTCTTTAATGAGAACAACCATAACAACCTCACAGTGCCAGTGAAAAAAAAAATACTTATACTCATACTACAATACATATTGTTGTATTAGCATATACCAAAATGCACCAAAAGACACAAAATTGTTGGTTTGATTTTTGATGTTTGCAAGTCTTTAGGGTGTCTTTATTGCAGCCTTCATTGCAGACTTAAAAGATAAGCTGTACAGTAGATGAGCCAGAAATACAGTCCAAGATTAAAACAACAGAATGATTTTTCAACAAAAATACAAACAGGAAGTAATCAATTAATTTTTTCGGCATGCTTCCTCATTGTTTAATGCCGCTATCACAAAGCTCCTATTTTGCTGTTCTCAAATACTCATTATTAAAAGAGGAAGGATACGGAGCCCAGTGGGGGGTAAAAATAAAAATAAAGTGAAAAAAGCTGCATAAAATTTCTCATAATAGAATCTTCTATATAAACCTAGCCAAACATGACTTCTCTTATTCAGAATGCTGAATATGACAACCCCCTGCTTAGAGTTGCTGCATGCAGTTACATCTGTTGGTGTGCATTTGTCTCAAGTCACCTCACGTTATGTTTTGCTGTGGGTGGTTGGAATAGATGAGGTACCACTGCCACCGGGTAGCCATGATAATGTGTGCGTGACTAGAAGCTGAGGTCATTTGGAGCTTCAGGAGCACGGAGCTGCTTAAAGGGAAGGAACAAGTTCTCTCAGCAGGGCGCCACATTAACCTCACATGCTTCAAACATTAACGTCTACTTTTAATACTCTTCCCATCGTTTTTTCGAGACCTTTTTAAGCAATTTAGCCTTTAATCATCTACACTATTGTACAAAAGGATGAATCCCCACAGGCAGACCAAGCTGAGCTGCGAGAGGACATATTCATCAGTAGTTTGAAAACAATGTCTAGAACGTGTTCAAATCTATTACTAGTGCTAATAAAAGTCATTATAACAATTGCTGCTGTCCAGAGGTTACGCCTTCATGTTCTGATTAGTGCATGATAATGTTACGCACAGGCCCACACTAATTTCCTTTCACTGAAAATTACATTAAACTTCTTGTTACGGTGAGAATTTTATGATAGGGACAGAGACAGAACAGGGACACAACAACACGGACAATACGATATAGAGCGTCTAATGTAACACAATACAAAAACAATTTGCTGAAAAACAAAAAATACATTAGTGAAGCTTGTAAGGTTCATGTTGTGGACTAAATGGACTGCTACAATAACACAGCAGTGCTTTCAGCGAGTATCATTTGTTGTTCAGGTATTTAGTCAGAAACCAAAATACACAGAACTAAAAGCATGATGTCATGTCTGGACCTCTGTAAGTCAGTGCCATTATGAATTGACGCCACACATTTTTAATAAAGTTAAACACTGAATACTTTGTGCAGAAGTGGTAAGTAACAAAGAACATTTACTCAAGTACTCTACTTAAGTACAGTTTTGAGGTACTTGTACTTTACTGGAGTATACATTAATTTTACATTTACATACATTTTGCAGGTTTATATTCTTTTAAAAAATCACAACATGTCAATAAAACACTGATGTACCGTTTTTTGGAATAACGTCCTGCCACAAATAAGGTGGTTAAAATCAGCCCCACTTATGTTATCAATAGTATCACATTCTACAGTGTTTAAATGTACGTTAAACAATATACTTTAGTACTTTGAATTGAGTAGAGTAGTAGTTTATGGGCAGTACATTAATGGATTTGTCTCATCTCAACTCCAAACGTTGACTAATCAACTCACTATTACAAACTATACCTTGTGCTACACTTCTACATTAGCTCATAACATACTGTGCGGTGTATTACAGATTTCACAATGGCTTTCATTCATTTCAAATGTGGTTGTATTATTTTAAAATGAACTTTGCAGGAGTTCCAATTGAGTGTATGAACTCCTTCTATCACATATGGCTCTGTAAAACTGTATGATTAGATGGTGCATTACGTTGCTTGTGTAGTGTTCAAGTGGATTCTGCCCTTCCCTCTCTGTAAGTGGGAGATCACAGAGGGTACGTCTACTTCTCGGGTGTGCTCAAGCGCTTGTGCGAGTCTGCTCAGGTAATTACAGCATCTGTTAAGAGCTTTGCTGATTGTTTTTCATCTCCACATGGTCACCACTCCAGAAAACCAATTACCCAGGGGAATACTACATCACAAAGGCCGATTTGCTATTCTATTGCAAAAAAAAAAAAAAAAAAAAGCAGAATAACTTGGACAAGTGCATTTACATTTCTTCACATGCAGGTAAACCACATTACCAAACAGTAATATAAGGAAGAGCTTAGTGTGAAAAGATGATGATGAAAAATATATGTTAAACAATTAGCATGAAAAAGAAAAGGTTTGCAGGAAGAGCTGATAAAACCACAATAGGACAGTGCACTATGAGGTGGTTAGTAGTGGAGCAACAGAAGTTCGCTATCACTTCCACTGAGAGTTGCTTTTTCTTCTTCTTGAAAGAAAACGGCTTTTCTTCAGTATATGAATAGAATCGACTGCCAGCTTTGAAATGTTTTTTCCATTAAAGAACTTGCATTTTGGGCAGTCAGCATTGAGTTGTTTTATTCAGTGCAATTAAACAAGGCGGTGCAACCGGAAGATAAACCTAACTAGGCCAAACTAGTAGTCCTAGTTTCTGTTTTCAATGCTACTGCTATTTCGGGATGCAGGACTTGCATGTGCGTGGTTGATTCACGTGTACAAAAGTATTAGCAGATGCCTCTATATTGCCTGCTACAGGCTGTTGTCCTTCTCTAAATGATTTCAAATGTCAGACTTGCACAGATTCATTACTTCAGTAATGTGACTTGGTGGAACCAGATTGTTTAGATGGATAAATGGTGTGATTCACATTAACTGTTGATTAATTGTTCTCATTTATTGTGCCGACAGAATAGTTTTGTTCTCTCCTCTGACCTCAATCTCCGACGTCCTTTGTAACAACTGTGATGACTTTGAGTCCTATTTTCTCCTCTCTGGCTCCTCTTTTGCTCCTGCTGCAGTGCTTTTGCAAAAAAAAAAAAAAGCAAAAAACCTTTAAGCCGATTTAAGTTTCCGTTTAAAAAAAAAAAAAAGGAAAAAAACACATTCACAATAAGAAAAGTGAAAAGCTTTATTCTCCTGGAACTGCGCCGGATTGCCTTTATAGCAGTGCCTGAACTCTTTTTATTTCGGCAGTGCTTTAAACTACCATGTCTAATTACAATGGCATTTTTAATTAAAAGTCAAGTATATGTGGTTGTTTGTGAAGGGAGACTAATCTGTTCTTGCCTCCACCTCTCCCCGTTCTAGCTATCTTCCATCTATCTGCCTAATGAGAAAATAGAGAAGTCAATGCAGGACTTGTTGATATTTGCCTTTCTCTAAGTAGATTTCTGTGAATTTACGATTACCAACCAAGCCTCAGACCACGCTACGGTGTAGCTCAGAGACCTCACGGATTAATAAAGATAACAATGAGCAGTTTTTCCTCCGGCTTCCCATATATCAACTCACTGGATTCCACGTGTGACTGCATTCTGAATGTTGTGCGTGTTAATTGTAAGAAAATGCACCACATGCAGGGCTTTATATATCTGTGTTATATTGGTTTTTAAGTGATATTCTGTACGTTGCATTCTACAAATCTGAAGGTGATGTGAATGTATACTGGAACCACAAGTTGTGCTATAAACCATTTTTATTCCTTCTGATGTTTTCCTTCATCAGCTGCCTGGTGTGCACTTTTATTTGGAGCGGGAGGGCGGCTTTGTGAATAGGGAGACAATTATTCAAACAGAGGACACAGGTTCAAGCCCTTGTGTTGGCAAGCATCCGTCTTACTGAAGTCTCCGTGAGCAAAAAATGCAGAATCCCTGCCAGTTCCAGGTACCTGACTCTCTGCTCTGACCTCACCGTGAGAGGACAAACAAAGTACATGATCAATGATCAATGAAAGATCCAATAATTATTTAATTTCTGCTATTGAAATCATTTATCAAGCTTCGCCGTCTTGAATTTAGATTTGTTACTTTCAAGTTCAGATTCATCCCTGCGAGGTTTTTGCAATGTATTTGGCAACTTTAATTCGATTCTCACTGGCTGTGTAAGTTACGCAGTTACATACAGACATATTGTAAACTATTGTAAAATGCAATTGGATTAAAATATGACAAAAAAAGTGTTAGGTTGTTTTTTTCCAGATATGCTCTAAATATATATGAAACATTCACTATTTCTATGCTCTGCTCTACCTCCAAATAGCAGCTTTTTTTCTTTTCTTTGAAAAATAAGTGAAATGTGAACTGAAATCTAAATAAGGTGTAGACAGCACATAGCATTAGATGATTATATCTGTAGAGAAATGAGGCTAAAGTCATTCCACTGCTGTGTTTTTCATTTCATTTTCATTACAGCCTTTACTAGACAATAAACGTAATTTAAAATTATGCCTAAATAGGGTTTTGTTAGTATCAATGTAGTGATGGGAGAGGGTCATCCTGCCCCTCCACATTAAAGCGCCCAGTGGGAATGCAGGGCCACAGCTGGGCCTCAGCAAAAAGGAGAGAGATTAACATTGTGCTCCACTATTCTGCTTCACGGAGAGGGCCGAGTGCCCAGCCCTACAGCTGAGGAGGCATCGCCATGCCTGCAGGCAAACTAACCCCAAAGGTGGCCCACAGCTGCAGCAAAAATCCAACTGATTCCAGCTCACACAGCCATCGGCCACAAACAGGCGCCAGGGGGTTTTACAGTGGCAGCCTTCTTCACACCAAAGAGAAAATGTCACTTGAGGTTCTGTGGAGCACGGAGACAACAGGTTCAGAAAAAAGCTATGTTTTTTTCCTCAGTTATAATTTAAGAGACCCATGTTTATGTAATTTAGTTAACATTTGATACAGCAGCTTTGTTACTTTTGAACTAATGTGTCTAAATGTCTAAATGAAACCAAAGCGCAAATCCTCTTCCAACACAGGCCAGACACGCAGCTCCACTAATCGTACATACATTGAGTCTATACTGTGGTCTGAAACATAACATATCATCACATCTTTGACATAAAAATGCCAGAGCCAAGGGTGTGAACTGTAAAACTGGAATTATGTGTAGCGAAGAGGAGGCAGGTTGGCAGATAGTAACTGCTCTGGCTATTCATCAGCTACAGTAGCGGCAGCTCCAGGGATGTGGCGTCGCACTTGCCCATCAGCCAGCTGTTGAGCTATAAATGACAGCAGGCGTCATATACATAAATTCTCTGTTCAACTCCACCAGCAAGACGTCTTTGTTTAGAGTGGACATTTGTGACTGCAGATTAAATAAGAGATGACCTGCTTCAGGTTTCATTCTTCTACTAACCTCCTGCACCTACCTTCTGAGTCGATTCATATTAATATTTCATGGTATTTATGGCAGGTGGATGACTACACCAAACACATGAATCTCAGCTTTTTATGCCATCCAAACATAAAACAGAGAATTTGTGTTTAAAATAATCTGAGTTGAGGGCATGACAGTGAACAACAAGTTGTGAACGTACACATTGCAATGTCTCTGCTACTAATCTGGCTGCAGGCATTTATTGAATTCTTATTGCTATCCTTCTTTTTTTTTGCTTCTACATATTTCCTGCCTTCCTCTGGACTTTATACTAGGAAAAAATAATCACTGAAGGCTTGTGTGTGCACATTATTGTCAACATCAGAAAACAGTTCAATGAAAGATTGAATAGAATGGAATGAAAGGTTACGTGTAAAGATCACCCATAGGTTAATTGATTGTTTCATTGTAAGACGTTTTGTATGTTCATATAAAGGCGTTTTAATGCCTTTCCTTGTGTGTTTAAATGCAACATGCAGCTGCACAAGGGAAATTAACAATACGGTGACTGAAAACTGAAAGGCTGCTTGTGTAGTTTTCTGGCAAAACATGACTGATCGTGTTGTTCCTACTTTCCACTAAAAGCAGTGAAGGCTAAATTCCTTCTGCAACATCAAAGATGTGAAGGCGAAGTCTTGTGACAGGCTCACATTGTCTGCCGGTTGTACAGTACAGTTGTACAGTCAAAGAGAGGAAGAACAACACTCGTGTGGTGGAGGGTATTGCATTGAGGCAGATAATTGCTGAAATTTCCAGCCAAAAACCATCAAGTGGCAAACACTACTCCATATCCAAAACTGATTATGCTCTCTGTTTGACCTTCATAGCATTAATTTAGCACCATTAGATGCTCCATGCTATCACAGCAGTGTTGTGTGTTCTCTCTGGCACTTGCTTCAATATGCATGAATCTATTGCTCTCGCTCTTACCCACCCACTCTCCACCTGTGTGTGTGTGTCTTTGCCTGCAGGGGTAAAAGGGTATCACACAGGGGAAAGTTCAGGGCAGCAGAGTCTGTCCTTTTCTTGGACTTCCAATCGCCAGTGCATGGTCCTGCATTTAATAGGAGATGGGTGGTGTAAGTTCTCTTCACTCTTCCAGGCATCTGAGCCCACTTACTGGGCCTCTTTGGCAAAGAACAGAGGGACCAGGTGTCGGCTCTTGTACAAAGGGCTCCAATGCCAAAGTGCAAAGAGATGTCGAATTTGGAAATAACTCCTTCAGCTTGTCTGTGTGTAGGTATGTGTAATGGTGAAAGAGGCTGACAACTACAGTTTGAGTGCAACTCAAAAAAACTGTAGTGTACTGTAGGGATCAGTCCCCTGACTTACATCCAGAGCCATCTGGAGGCTCTCTCTGCAGCTTCTGTAATGGATATATTAATTCAGTCAGTCATGTTCAATTGTTTCGTGGCCTCAGTCAACGTCAATGTCAATGACCTAAGGCTACAGTGCACTCACCCAATGTTGGCCAAGGCCCTTGTTGCCTCATTCCAACACTTCGTAGAACTGACTTTTTAGATATCTAAATACACTGTGCATAGTGGAGGAGTTGTATTGACTGGAATTCACTTTGTCTCTTCATGATACACTCACTTTACTATTTTCTAAGCATTTTTTTTGTGTTTTGAAAATGATACACTCACCATGTGGTAAATGTTCTATAGGGACATCACAGGTCAAAAGATGTCGAGGTTTATTATATGGTTATAAAATGACTCCTGAATGTGCAGGTCTAATGGGATGGAAATAGTTTTACAGTGTTATGCCTGCCTAAGCAGCATAAATTCATACACTTAACTGACAAGTGTGGGGCCAAGTGGTTATGACAGTAGTTGGCACGCTTTAGGCTATATTTATCTCTGCTGCTGTCGGTTCTGTTGAACCATCAATAATGTTTCATCTGTCACAGTGTGGTTGAATGTCTTCAAGGTGATCTTTAACATTTCACTTAATGCACTTGAAAAGGTTATGGTTTTTGTATATTTTATATGGTGGAAGATCATCTGTTTTTTTGACATGTGCTCATTCAAAGCAATAACATTTATTTTGTCTTTAACATGCAACCTAATATTACGGATGTGTGCACTTAGCAGTACATCAAAGCTCAGATAGCAGCGTTTGATGGGCACTCCCCCATTGCCCTAACATGGTCGGCAGACTCACTGCGTGAAAGGTGAGAGAACGCTTAGCATCTCAATGAGGCTGGTTCTGTCACAGGTCAACATTGTGCTGCTGAGTTCATAATAAATAGGAAAGGTGGAACCCTTATTTGGCAATTTGGGTTTGTGCTGTCGGCACCTATGCCACGCTGCCCTTGAAAGAGGCATTCACATTATGGATAGTCAGGATCCAGGAGAATCACATTGAAAATTAAATATGCTTATTAAAGGTGATGGATAAATGGATTATGTTTTAATTGGTCTGTTATTATGAGTGGTTGATTGGATTGTCCTTCGCAGGCTATTGATCTTGGGGCTGAGGTTGATTAAGAAGTGGACTAGGAGTGAGTTTCAGTGTGCATGAGGAATATATATTATATATTCAGGACAGGTTTCCCTGAGGATTTGTTGTGGAAAAGTATTTAAATTAATTTTGTGAACTAAAGATAAAGGATATTCAGTGTCAAAAGTAAAATGGTTGCAGATAGTTCTGGATTACTGCTCATTATTAAATGTTGTTAAACAGTAAATATAGTGAGTGAGTAATGTTAGCTACTGCAGAGCTCTCAGTACAACGTTATGACTTACTTACTCTCACAGGATGCCGCTTCACAGCAAAAAAATTTGCAGCAGTTGGGACAGGATTTCCCCTTTCTTTCCTTCAGCCAGCACTGCAAGGTACACCTTGTCAAGAGAGGCAAGCATAATATCCTGCAGGCGTGGCGATGGCGACACCCGCTTCTATTCTGATTGTGGCTCAGGCTTCATATTCAGGGATGACCTCCACACCCGCTGCGTGGGCTGCTTGGGACCGGAACACTCTGGCCTGGCGTTGACACCCAAGGCCTCCTGCTACTTCCACAGACGGCCTTGGAGCAGCGCTGACAACGAGCAGAGTTTTTCACCATGTGCAGGGAAGATGTCTGGCAGCTCGGGGATGACAATCCCCCTGCTGTAGCCTCCCCCGTTCCTGTCTCACATGCTCCAGTCTCCGCTGAGTCTGCGCCTGTGTTCCAGCTTTCACTGGACCCAGACTCGGATGAGTCTGGCTCCTCTGTTAGCCCCTCCCCTGTCAGGGTTATCTCTGCCGAAGGAGGAGAATGAGTTGTTTTATTCTTATATCCTGTTTCCTGTTACTGATTCCCAAAAAGTCTGGGGAGGTGAGACTCATCCTGGATCTGATGCAGTTCAACAGGTTTATGTTGGTACAGCGATTTCACATGTTGATAATGAGGCAGGTTATGCATAACTGGTTCACTTCTATCGATCTGAGGGACGCTTACCTCCATGTATCCATCATAACTCACCAGCTTCTATCAGAGTCCACCTCAAAACTGTTTTAGAGCTCCTAATGTACTGTACACGATTTTTTAGCACGACAGTGTACAAACACATTTGGGGCACCTCAGGGACATGTTTTTTAAGACCTCTACAATGTGGACACATTTAACTATGGAATGATAGATTTGAAAAAAAAAAATGCACTAGTTAGGGAAAAAATGGTGCTGGTATTTTTGTGTCTGTTTTCATTCTCAGCTGTATTTCACCTGCTGAATTCAAACTGAATAGAAAGTACTGTGTTATTGGTGCATGCAGAAAATAAATATAAAAAATAATTACCGTTTTATTCAGTAGATCCTTTTATGTTATATGAAAAAATACACAGTTCATACAATTTTAAAAACCTTATGTAAGGTAAAAGGAATAAAAGTTCGAGTAAATGACGTCTTCTACCTATTAAAACCAAGATAAATCACTAAAATGTGATTGAAACTAACTACAGTTTCCAGGAAAGGACTAAGACTAATGCTACATTCAAAATTCCTATCGAAATTAACACTGCATCTGAGAGAACAACTGATGATCCTTGAACTATCCATTAAGGACAACCACTTCAGTCCCTCAGTGGCTGCCATTAATTACCTAGAACTGTGTCCTAGCACGATTTGCATAATAAAGCGAATATATTTTTGCACTTCTCACACTACCATAATGATCTCTAACATTGTGTTTTTTCCCACCATGATTTAAATTATTAAATGTTAAATAATGAATTTATGAAAACAAGCTCAGTAGCAGTCCTAATGACTAATGGGGTAAGATCTTCAAATTCCACTGTGCATAACTCTGTAACCAACTCACAGAATGACCAAGTTTAAATTCCCCGAGTGACTTTCTTTGCTTTAGGCTGCCTCTTCAATTGGTCAAGCACAAAATATTAATGTGACTGGACTGCCAAAGCTCCTTTAAAAGAAAAGAAAACAAAAACAACAAAAAGCACCAATAACAAAGTTAACTGTGGGCAGCAAACACTGCACTGCAGTTGTTGGAATTGTTTGCTCTGTTTGCAAAAGACGTGAAATTTTACCAAACACTTTTTCAAGGAAACAGGTTTTGCAGCAATGCTCCTGCTAAGGTGAAGGACACACAAAGAGAAGATCAAGCACAGCCGAATGACAGAATCTGGAGGATGGAGAGGATGAAGGAAACACAACAAATTTTGCTCATTACATTATTGCTCCCACACACTATAAAACGCAGGATCACCATTGGGGGAACTCTTATCATTTTATTTGAAGAAGAAAAAGAGCAATGGATAGAGGAGAGTGTAGCAGAAATAATTAAAAGTGCCCTTATCATCCCCGTTTTCTCCAAGCCACATGGGAAAGGCTGAATTAAATGTCACTGCAGAGAAGTTCACTTTGAATTGTATGTGTCAGTCTGCTTATGAATCGTTTTATTTGTCTGCATCTTACCTCAATTTTCAGGCTAACTTTTCTATAACGTAAACAGAGAATGCCCAGACGGTCTCCCAGCGTTTAGTTATAGTGACATTCAAATACTGACTAAAATAGAGGGTTTTGTTATAGGAATATTACAACCCTACATTTGCATCAGATATTTTTTTCTTTTACCTAAGTTAGTTTTCTGCTTAGAAAGTTTTCTCTGACTCATTTGGACAAATGACACCTCTGTACCCAATAGGAATACAAAGGTCTCAAATACCCAGTAAACGTTGACATGCATGGTTTGTAATAAAGAGCGTTTACACTAAAAGCTAAGCACAGATTTGTTTGATACACAAGGCAGTAAAAGAAGGACAGAGACAAACAATATTTCAATTTATTAAATCTAAATTAAAATAAATAAATAAATAAACAGGGTTTAGAAAACTCTTCGTCGTCTTTACCATCCTTTACCTTTGGCTCATGATTTGCAGAGTGCCACTCGTCACCCCAGGCTCAGCACGTGGAACCTGCAGCCTGTTAACAAAACACTTAGATCACTGTAACATTAGTCTCACAGAAAACTCAGCGGACTGTTAAACGCCAACGACCGACACTGCACGCCAGAGAACAGCAGCGAGAGAGCGACTCCATACTACAGTGCGTATATATACACATCCGCCAATTGAAACTGGAAGTGTGTGCGTGGGAAGGGCACAGTGTCTAACCCTACAGCAGCTGGGAAGGACACGTCATTACCGGCTACATTCGCACATTGTCATGTGCAAATTAAAGATGATTTGATTATGTATAAAAAGGTATAGCTAATTATGCAGGACACACTAGACAATTTTGTTTCTAAAATAGATTGTATTTCATTTTTTATCTGGCAACCCACTCCACACTCTAATTGGCTCTTTCTCTGTGTATTTGCTACTCTTCTCATGCACCGTCATTAGGACTCTGTGTCACTGCAGTTTATACTTGCGAGTAAAATACTTTTACTCACTAGCTGTGGTGCAACAACTGCATTGCAGACTGGTCATTGTCATGTGTGACATGCATTTTTAAAGATATAAGAAGTACATCAATGCATGCTGAACGCAAACACTACATATGCAATACAGGCCTTTTTTCAAACAGTTTGAGAATATCTCTAAAAGTATCGGGACATATATTACCAGACTGAGTAGATAATATATTTTTCTTTTTAGTGGCCAAATAAAATGATTTGAAAGTGGGTTTATTGTCCCTGCGCTGTAAGAGTTCCATAGTTGGATATAGTTTCAGAAATTTCACAAATCAGCAAGCCAGCTTAACAGAGAGCATTATGGGTTAGCAGCACCTTCTTCGTCCTGTGCCATCTTCGTGAAAAAAACAACAACAACAGATGAGATACTACAGTACAAGGTACTGATTCTGTATTTTGTGAATGTTAGATACTGTAGGTCACTGAGAATGGAGTTTGTATTCTACCACAACTTTTTGACTCACTAAATAATGATGACTGTCGTTAACCTGAAACCACTCTGCGAATACGTCTGCACAAATCCACACAACAGCGGTGCTGCACAGGGCACTGGGAGCTTGGAGGTCAGTGTTGCTGGGGGATCAACAACCCTGTAAATTCCCCCTTAAACAAATCCAGGCTGACTGCTTTGACAAGGTGATGCCATACAACCACTCACTGCGACTGCTTTGCTGTGCTCACCACTTCCACTGGTGTTGGCTTAACAGCTTGATTGGTCAAGTAGCACATCAGAGACACTAGACAACAGTCAGTCTCTGAGCTCAGTGCTGCACTGCTTTGTTTTCTTTTGTTTGCTCAGACGGAATAGAAGACAAAAGAGAATGGGTATTGACATCCTTAGTGGATTGCCTCGCAATGTCATTGCCAAGAAAAATAAGAACAAATTGAGCTGGATTTATAGACCGGTAAAAGAAGAAAAACAAAGGTTGTAAAGTTTCATTTGGAGATGATGGAGAGGAGAATCTCACTGAATGTTCCCTGCAGAGCAGTGTGCCAAAGCTATATACCAGAGTGACCTCCTGCCCAGTACTCTGCTGACTATTTCATTTACAGACAGGAGGTCACTAGGGGGACATAGTTTGGACTCCACAAGAATTCATTACTCCAACCCTATTACCTTGAATAGGAAATGAAGTCCCAGGAAAAGATAGAATTAAAAGAGCTAGGGGAAATGGTCTAGCTTTAAAAAACAAAACAGCATTTCGGCTGCCAAAGGTTAACTCTTAACGGTTTCCCAGTGGCAGCTGCAGCATCAAGGCGTGCAAGATGCCAGTCTAGAGGGATGCAATGTGTTTCTTATGATGTCAGTGATGGGGGAAATTGGAATCTTTATCTCTGTGACTCCTTTCTCTCTTTATGTCTCTGCTTCTGTCTCATGCTTAGTGACTGCCAGGTTCCCAACATGTCTGGGTTTGTTAATTAGACACAAAGCGAGGCTGTTCATAATGGTAAGGATGCCATCTTTGGCAGTCTGACCAGGAGTTGAAACAGTTATCTGGTTTTATGGAGTCGGATATCATGAGATAATGATTTTAGAGTTCCAGCGGTGCCAGAATATTGTCGCGAGGTAGTAAAAGCTCACAACTCGCATTGAATTTACATTAAATTATTCTAGTATTATATGATTAGCAGACAGGTTAATAAGTTACATATAGCTGTCAGTCAGTACTGTGACCACAACAATTGAAAACAAGCTTTTTTAATGCTTGTATTTTGTACCTCAGCATTAATAAAACCTAAAATGAGAATAAAACCAAAGAGCTGATCCTGCTAATTGAGTACTTAATGCCTTATTCTTATGCACAGTAGACTTTGATTGAATTGATTAACTATAGTTACACAGATCAGAAGATTGATGCCGCTCTTGTATTCAGTTTTAATGATAATTACAAAACAATTTTCCATATTTTTCTACATGGCATTTGTACTCTACCACTACTCACTACCCACCATAGTGTAATCTAACACCTACTAGGTTTTATTATAGTCAGGTAGTTAGCTGTTTCCATTTATTATTTGCTAGGTCACTGTATAGGAGTTGTTGAAAGGAGTGAAAATTTAAAAAATGATTAGCCATTTTCCTCCTTATTTAAGTCTAGTTAAACTCAACTAATCACTTCTAGGTTTCACCTCCCTGCACACAGAAACTAAAGTGGTAACAAGCTTCCCACTCAAAGTAAGAAAAAGTCTATTTTGCAATATATCCTTTCTTTTAACACAACTGAATGCTGATTAGCAACCTTTACATATAACTTTGCTCTTTCTTTTAACCCAACCCCAAGTTGTTCTCTCCCCTCCTCTCTCTGTGTCCCCACCTTACTCTCTGTGCTCTGCGGGGACGGGGGAGATGGGTGCATTAATAATGCAGTGCTGCCTGGAAACCAAACACGCTGCAGCAGAGTGCTGTGTAGAATTCTAAAAAGGTATTTGTTTGTACACGGACGCCAACCTTCTTCCTCGCTCGGCTCCTCCTCACAGCCCTCTCATCTTATCTGTGCCCCGCATATCCCCCTTAACAACTGTCCAACATCAGCGTACAGATCTGTCCGTCTCCTTTTAAGATACATAAACAGTATGGACTGAGAGAGGGCTCGGGAATGAATGGTTGCCATATTCGAGACGATGCGATCAAGTGCATCCACTGAATTGGCTTCTTTGCTACTTATATTTTTCTTCCAGAAAGGAGCTTTGCAATGCAAGAATGAAGATTCTCTGAAGCTGAACTGCAATGAAGGGCATCTATTGTTCATTCTCTGAACATTGATAAAATTGGGACAGCAGAAAATGTCCTTATGACTGAGAGAAATAGCAGAACAGTCATAAAGTCAAGCCATGCTGCAAGTTTGAGTAACGCTTTCAGTTACAGTTTTGGCTGTGCTGTGTGCATGTTCATTTCTTCATACCTTTGGAGGCATAAGATGTTTTAAAATGTCTCAAACTACATTAATTAAATACCGTGGATTAGATGGCTCCAGTTTTACAAGAGTGTCATTCTGTCTGTTTGAGAAAGGAATATAAACAATACAGTTGTGAACTTTACAACATACTGATGATCATGATGTTTGCAAAGCAGCTCCGATGGAAACGTCCTCAAAGCTTTTAATGACTACATAATTCAGCTCAAGCAAGTTGTTTCTTAATCTGGGGATATACCATAATTTAGAGACTTTGTTCTTACACCACTGGCAAATCATTTAATTACTGTATTGGTTTGTAGAACACCTCAGACGATAATCAGGCAACTGCAGCATGGTGACTGACTCATTGGCTGTACCTGTCAACACACCTTACAGTAGATTTAAATTAAGCATTGTAGTTATTTCTCTTTAAACCTCTGCTTTAACTTTAAGTTCTTAGCATCTCTTTTTTTTTGCAGGCTGGTGGTACTGATTAATTACATGTTGATGATGACTTTCTCATTGCTATCAATTGGTATTGAATGAGTTTCCCACAGGTATTTGGATAATCAACATAGTTAACATAGGGCTGAAAGTAGGCATTGAAATAGCTGATGACACAAATACATTGATTTGTGTGGAATGCAGAGATGCATTACAGTATTTACATTCATTTCAAACTATGGCAGCTCCCATTCCAGGGCTTGCACATATTTAATATGCCTCTGACTTTACTGTCAAGTTGAACATTTTAGAATCAGCATTAGCAGTGTTAGCATTAGTGTTAGCAGACCTTTATAACAGTGTATTTAGTGCATACAGGGAGAATAGAGAGTAGTTCATCTGCTTGGTCGAGCCCAAAAGGTTGCACCTTAAAGAAAATAAAAACAAGAAACAAAAAACAAGGAAAGGTAATCTAAGTAGTTAAGGAAATAAACAATTGATTAATCAATAGAAAAAATTATAATTCATTCACAATGTTAAATGAGCAATTATACTATCTATTTAATAATAATAGAGATTCATATGTACAGTGCTGTATGCTATTTCCTATGATGTTTGCATTACTACTTGCCCTTTGCCCCTCAGCTTTACTTCACTCACATTCACTGCTGATTTGCATATTCATTAGATTGAGCTCTGCACCTGCTGCCACCCACAGATAAAGCTGAACAGATTAGTGGTGCATGACACCCAAATTTCTGGAGTCGATTTGGACGGGCTTTTACTGTGGGAATCATTGCAGTTCACTCCTGGAAAACTAAGAATTAGCTGCTGCATTAGCAGTGCTCAACAGGCTAACGTGTGAAGATCTCTGAGAATGTGGCAGCCGCCTTTAGCAATTTGTACGCATTCTTGTTAAAAATGTAAGAGGGGAAAAAAATGTTAAGTTGACCATGACATACCTGAACCTGAGAACAAAGAGCCAGATGCATGCTGGGTTATGTTGCTTGTTCAAGTTCTCATCCCCATTATTTTCTACTGTATGTACTGAAGTAGACAACGATAGTCCTATCGAAATCCAAAGAGGTCATGATTTGTCTTATTTTCCCTCCTGTTGTTTGTTTTAGACTTGTTTCTATCTAGTTTCGTATTATCACCAGGTATGTACAACTGTTTGACTTTGGGTTCATGGGTGCAATACTAAAATAAATACAATATGAAATGAAATACAATACAAAACTGAAAGTGTGTGTTGTTGATTTATCTGGCGTTGACAGATGTGCACCAATAGTTTTGTTGAAATACAGGACGGCGTATATGCAAGTGCAGCTGGTGCATGAAGCTGCATTCACAGACACAAGACTCCCAGACAAATTTGTGACAATGGTTGATACCTTTTGGTGTAGACTGAATTAATAACTGACCCACTGAAACTATACTATCTGACTAATTTCTGTATATTTAAAAACACAAGTAAGTTGTTTGTGGTGGATTTGTGGTCAGGTAATTTGTACCACAGATCAGCTATTTTGATCAGCATTTGAAACCTTCATCTTCCAGTTTGTATAAATTATTTTAATGTGCATTTGTTACCTCTTTATAGCACTTCCTTGTGCTGCCGTACCAAGTGCCTTTCTCACCTGCTTTGTAGCCACTGCCGGGGTAGTTGTGGCTGATGCACTCGTGTGGGGTCCTCTCTCTGTTTGACTGTTTCTGCACTGTGACACAATGCTAATGATAGCTGTTAAGGCAATGACATGTTAATCATTAACTATTTAATATTGTCATACTGCACAATCCTATATCTAATTGACACTTTTTTCAGTCTGAGGCTGATGCACTCCAGCAAAACAGGTTTTACAAGGACGTCTGGCTTAAAGCCTCATGAAGCAAAAACCTTCTTTTACAAGTTCAAGTAAGACACAATTTCTGCATAACAGACTGCCAAAAGTAAATCTTCACAGGACATCCTTGCCTCACTCCAGAGGTACAGTACAAATCAATAAGGGTTGTCGATCCTGATCCATGAATCCACATCTTGCACCAGAACTGTGTTACATCGCATTGCTGTGAAACCAAAAGCTAAAAGTGTGAGCAAATGGCAAAAGGTGGGACAGGATTTATGCACAGCTCATAATTCAAGATGACATGGCAAAGGGGCATGTGCCTGGTTCCCAACATCTGAACTCAGTCCTCAACTATCACATTGCACCACTCATCTTATTAACAGATACAATCAGAACAGCCTTGCCGTGCTATCAAAACAACACACTCCTCTATGAATTAGGCCTGCAGCAGAGCATTGTGCATCGATAGTCTTGCATACACAAACTCAGTCACTCAGACACACACTCACCTGTATTGGTTTACTGATTGATCACTTGGCCAAAAACAAGTGTTTTGGTGCATCTGTGTGAGATTTGTAGATCTGATCTCATTGAGAAAAAACCTAGGTGATTAAGTGCTTTCTTAGTTGGTCAAAGAATACCGTATGTTGAACAGCTACATCCATAAATATCTCCTAATAAGGCAGCAGGCAGATCTGACTGATCAGACTTACGTAGGCATGAATTCACCTGCATTTCAGCAGGAGGGACTGGGGCCCACTGGGAGCCTGAAGGACCTCAGCTGAGTTCAGAGGTGTCCCGGCCGAAAGTTCAGACTGAGTCGAGCGCTTCTGGAAAACAGGCTGATCACCTGCTGTACGGGGCCTTAACGGTACACACAGATGCATAGTTGTTCTCTCCATTCATGCGTGTTCCCAAGTCAGCGCCAACTCCAAACTCATCGACCGGTAAGGCTTTTTGGGCTGTGCAGTGCTCAGTCTCTTAAAATCCATGGCTCTCTGAACTGTTAAGTTTGACTGGTGAGTCGCTATTGATTGGCATGCATTTAGCTTGAGTCTTTAAACAGAGACCAAATAAAATGGTGTTCTGTGCTTTGTAAAACTGAAAAGGACTAATATTACCACAATGAAACATCCTGGGGCTCACAGTGGAAGACTCCCTACAGCACATCCTAATGTCTAATATGGCAGCATCTTTTGCATATCTAGAATTTCTAGCATATTTGCAAGTTGTAAGCAGATACTGATAAGCATTGATAAGTTAATCAAAGGATAATTCAACTAATCCAAATATAAATTACAACCTCACAAAAGTAAAATGAATGGCAGGGATGCTGTATTGGTTTTTATTAGTTTTTTAGATTTCACAGGTGTAGCTAATATAGTGACTAGAGACTATATGAATACACTATACAACCAAGCAGTGCAAAAATGTTGCATTGCTCGCATAGTTAATCTAATGTTCACTCACCTTAAATTGCCATATTACTGAATTTTTCACTATTTTAATTATATGACACAGTATATAAAACATACTGTACCAGAGCCAGGAATCATCTACTCTACACAGCTTCACCAACGTACTGTAAAACACATTAGCCAAACTAACACTGAGGCGTTGTTTTGGTTATTGCACAGCGACTTACTGCTATTTAATAAAACAGCGTTCAACCATCTAATGTGTCTCTTAGGTATAATTTAGTGGGTTTTTGTAATAAAGACAAATGTTTGTTCCATTTGTAAGCTCATTCAGTGTCAGGAATTAATTCATTCATTACTCAAGACTGCATGGGATCCCATTACTGAATGTGTGTTGCTGCACTTCTTTTAATGTACTAGAGAGATATGGCACCTTATAAAGCCACTTTAAAGCAAAAGCGTGTGGGGATGATGTATTGAAGAGTGTTTGTTGAAAGAAGACAGTAAGCGTGCGGCCACATTTACTAAATCAGCTCTCCCCCGGGTAAGCCATAAAGTTTGCCATTGCTTATTTTCTTATTTAATTTAAATTTCACTCCATTTGCAATAAACGTCTACTTAGAATAATGTTCTTTTAAGTGTTTCTAAATAATATATATTTAAACAAATTCATTTAGCTTAAACACTTGTCTGGAATTAAATGCACAGACGCTGTCATCAGGAGGAAGAATACATCATTGTAGGTATTATCTTTCATAAATTAAGGTGTCTTGGTCTCTCAGCTTGCATTTTCCATTTTAAAAAGAGCACTGTGTTAGCTCAGTGTTATATTCTATACGTTATTTTGTCACATTTATTTACACAGTAATATTGCATGTCATAATGTATAGAATTTAACCCAACAAAAGGATACATCCTAATTAGTATTGGTGTTGTTTACTATATTCTGGGTTAGAGGATCAGCCCTTCTTTGTGCCTGCACTTGTCTTTCGAGTAAATATAAAGTATATCATTTTAATATATGAACCCTGTTATTATTATTAATGGTGAGGCTACAGGTAATGTACATACATACTCGCAGGCTACTTTCTCTGAATATTGCAGAGATTATACAAATGATATATTGTCATATCAGTGAGCATAAAATCGTGGCAGTAAGAGTTCACATTTACTTTTTATTTAACTTCTTTCAGGATTTTAGCTGCTGTTACCGAGGAGAGGCTGCACATAGCCAACGGGAGACCTGCTGAATGATTTTTACTGTTGATGATTTACACAATAACCACTAGAATTATGCAGTTATCCCAGATGATTAAATACAGCATTTGTAATCCACTTCTCAAATGGAGTTGAAGAACTGACCTAACCTTAGATAGATAACCTTATCCAGGATTACAACTCCTTTGGTCTTGGCATATAAAGGACAGGGCCAAGGAATAGTTTGATGTTGTCTGTTCAAAACAATCTGTGATTCGGGTTTGAAGGGGAAACATTGTTATGCTAAACGTTTTGGCCATTCAGTTTTTGTCAGTCTGCAATCTCTTGCAACTTATTATTCTAAAGAGTATTTCAAATAAGCAGCATGTTTATGGTTCATATAGTTCCCGTGTAGGTGCCTCATACACCTGTCTTTCAAAAAGCAATGAACCTAAAGGACGGCACAGATTTCATGTCCTCTTACATGTTGCTGCTTTTATTTTCTTTATCTATTTCTATCAAATTAGCTTTTAGATGCAGACGTAAAGTGGACATAAACTCTAAGCGTGCAGAAAGAACAAAAATGATGAATGTAAGTGATAAAGAGTGTTTGATTTGAGGGAAAAAAGTAAAAATGTACAAGTGGATTTGTTTAAATGAGACACAGCTTTGTGAAAAGTTGGATCTTCTGGCCTCACTTGACTACTCTGTATTCAAGGTGTAGCAATGGTCATCCCAAAATAAATGTCAGAACAATGTGAGGAATCTTAAGTGCTGTCACATATTGATCTCTGTCTAATAGAGTTTTTAAACAGAGATCTGTGCCTTCAGTTGATGTCCTTCCTAACAGACGTGTCGCCTTTCTCCATCAACCGTCAAACAGCAACGATGGCTGATGCCACCTTTTCCTGACATGTTAATTACAGCTATAATGCTAATCTATTAGTATTAAGATATCATAGGGAAACAAATGCTACATTTCAGGTTATATTTGCAGTTCAGGACTGAGCGTTTAGGGCTGTAATGGATAGCTATGTTGTGGCAGTTGCTTTGAGTTATCTGTCCATTTTGTGTGCATTCTACTATGTGATTGTTTGTGTAATATCTTCCTCCAAGGCAGGACAACACTATCAAACATCTGCTAATCTGAGTGTGCCCATGAAATGAAACTGCATGAAGTCTTGTAAGCAATTACTGGTCCTCCTTGTCCTCCAAGTACCTTACTATTCAAACACCCCACTGGAAGACTTCACAGCCTTTAAATCAAAAATCTCTTCTTCCACTCATGCCAGCAACATTGCAAATGTCAAATGTACAGAACAGTCCCTCTCTTTCTCTCTGCTTATCTCTTTCTCACTCTCATTATTACTGTCCTGTAATCAGGCTGTTATTGCACCTCTTCTGTGATTTGTATTTCCACAGTATTCCCCCGCGGAGCCCTAACCTTTAGTAGTCTTTTAATATGCCAGCTCCGCTCTGTCTCTTGGCAAGCAGAAAAGGCGGTTTCGTTTCTGCTTGTGAGACTCTGTGGTATGACAAAATACGCTCTCCCCACAACCGAATCCACCAGGACCACAGCAAGTCAACATCGATTTCTGTCACAAAAAGCCTTCAACTGAAATGTAAGGAAAGTTTCTCCCCAGCATACACTGATGATTACAAGGGATTAACAAAAATCACCAGTGTGTCTGATTTCTATGAAGAATGATTATCACCAACAGTCCATACTTTTTATTTTACAATACTGTATGTCTGTTAAGTTGCTCAGCATATTGGCAACATTTTTTTTTTGCTGTTTCATAACTATAAACCGGCTCATGAGGATGTTAAACAGTATTGTGTGAGTGATAGCCTGATGACTGCTTATGGCTCGTAGTTACTGCAGCCACTGTTGAGCCCATTATCCTGAAGACAAACACCCACTGATGCAAAAATACACACTCAAACTGGAGCTGGAGTCGCTACTTTCCAAGCCGCTGATAACATTGAACAATGTGACAAATGACATATAAATCGTTTCACGTTTATTTTAACGCAGGTCTTGGTTATGAAGTAATAAGGTGCCCTCACCGTTGTGAGGTGAAACCAATAATGGCTCCTGTCCTGCGCATCAATAGCGACAGCTGGTGGCCCGTTATTCTGAAAACAAACACAGAGTGATGCGAAAATACACACTCTGGAGTTGCAGTTATACTTCCCAAACCCCAGATGGTATATTTTTAACAGATAAGGTATAAATCATTTCAGTGAAGCTGGCGTGAGCAGAGAAGAGGAGGAGTAGGAGAAAGTACTGGTCCGGCTGCTCCTCTGCTGTAACTGATAGGATTTAACATGACTGTATTAACTAGTTGGGATCACTCCATCAGCTGCGTATCTCAACACTCGCTGCCCTGATTAACTGTCTGCACATGCACCACATAGCATGAATCCAAGTACCTAAACTTATACATTTCTAACAATAACCATCCCTACTGGTAGCTGTGATAAATTAAAGTCCTGATAAAGATCCTTAAAAAGTAAACAATGGTTTTTGAAAACACTTTTAATAAACTCTAAACTATACTGTATGTAGTTGCTCCAGATGTGTTTTCAAATGTGGGGGCAATAGTGAGCAACTTGCTGCAACTGAAAAGAGAAGAAACCCAGGTCCAGAGGAAAAACAGGCAAACTACAAAGTAAAGTGACATACCCTGACATATGAAGCACAATAGTGCTGCTACACATCTTCAGAGAAGTCAGAGGTGCCACAGGGCTGTCCGGCCACAGCTGATGACCACTCTGCATTGCTGTGTGTTTTGTTCCTATAAGCTGAAGGTTTTTAAAAAAAAAAAAACTCTGAAAAACAGCTGGTTTGTTTGGCCTTTTGCTGTCAGATATGATTACATTGCAGACAAGTTTTCTGTTTCTTGTCCTTTAACAATGTACAGTGTTACTTTTGCAGAACACATAAAAGTCATATTTTAAGTGGTATAGATAGATTGATAGACAATACTGTGCAATTGAAGCACTTGACCAATTTGCAGCACATACTGTATTCTGCCTGTTCTGCCTTGTTTGGTGTAAATTGCTGTGTAATTGTAAGGTAACTGCTATGATTACTGTGTAATTAGTACAGTGTTAGAAAATGAGTAGTTTGTGATGGATATCGTGATGTATGTAAATGCTAATAAAATACTGTGCATCATCTGATGGGCCTTCAGTTTTTTTGATTTCACAGTATTACATAAGAATAGTTAACTTCACCTTAAGTTAGTTACTTAAACTTAACATGTTTCTTTAATATCTGATAATAGTCATTTTATTTTTAAGTAGAGCAAATATCTTACATATTGTTCCTTGACGTTCCATATTGTGGATGTAATTCGATGTTAAATTGTGTAGCAAGGTGCTGTATTAATGATACAATAATATTGCCCATATTTCCATTTTCCATTTTTACTTTTAACACTTCTTTTCAAAGTAATAAGTAAATATTAAATCTACTATATGACATCTGCAATCTATTTCAACAATCAATTTAATTGACTTTAAAACCTGCATATACAATGATAAGTATATTATTTTATATTTATAATGTTATTATACTCTAGCTCATGTATTCTTGACAGCTAGGCTTTGGCTTCAGAAGAGACTGTATATTAATGTTGTGTCAGGCTTGCGTCGCACATACACTTGTGTCATGTAAATCCTCAACCTTTTCTTCTTATTCGAGCTGTGGTGCTTGCCACAACGTGATTATGCATTATCTGCAGCACACTGAGTACACGTTTTTGACAAAAAAAAAAAAAAAGAAAGAAAAGGGGAAAGTATTGAAGTGAACAGTGCATAAAATAAATATAAATATGTGCATACAAAATGCCATGTGGTGTCCAGAAATATGATTATGATGTGAAAAAATCTTTGGTTTTATGTGTTTTTACTAATGAGTGTTTTAAATGATCCTTGTTAGAAATGATACTGTGGAAAACATTACAATACGTTTGCATTGCAGATGCAGCACTATGCTGGTGCAGCTCTTGACTCTCCTATAGACTGTTTACTGTCTCTGTAGATGAAATATTCTCCTCCTCCCAAGCTGCTCTATAATCTGACAGGTGTCACGGAGTTTCTTAGCCTGTCGCCATAATGTCGCACGTGCTTCTCTTCATATTATTCCAGAGGATAATCTGTGCTCACATTGTTAGAAGGATGCCACCCAAGTGTTGTTTCGCTTAAACACCAGCCTCTCCAACTGTCTTTACACTTTGCAGGAGCAGCTGTTTAAACAGAAAAAAAATATCCACCCTTCACTGTTAATGTATTTAAGGTTGGATTAAAGGGTGGATTAAAGTGTTTCATAGCGCTACCGCTGGTGTACCTTGAATTTCGTGGCCTATTTTTTAGGTGATACACAGAATTTTTTTCTTTTAATTCTCACAGATAAGTGACTAAAAAAAGAGTTGTGAACGAATTTATGGCAAAAAAAAAAAAGTGTCTGGTCGCAGCTCTTCAAAGAGAAATTGAGTCTTTATTTAACCACTGTTTTGTTCTACCATTAAATAATCATTCCAACACAAATCCATCATAGAAGAGGCAGCGATATCATTTTCTTTGACAACAGCAATCTCCATGGACTACTGTACAATGTAACCACAAGACATCTGTTCTATCAGTAAGGGGCACCCGATCTTCCAATGCGGTTCTCCACTGTATGCTCTCACAGTGACATACACTATCACTGTCATGTCCTCCCACTCGTATCTGACTCATACAGTACGTTCACTCCCGTTCTCCACAGGTTGCCAAATGCAACTTTGAGAGATGTAGGGAATCATGAAATAGAGCAGAAGCAAACGAGGCAGATTGGAGAAGGTACACCAAAAAGCCAAACGGCCAGATGAAATCACTCCATCGCAAACTCTTTGAACGCAGTGATTATTGTTAGCTATAGTGTGTAAAACACACACACACGCACACACACACAAGCCATTCTGTTTCATACGTTTTGCATTTTGATGGGATAGTCTACAATAGACATTTATTGCTGGAAAAGTTAGAAGAATCCCAGCAGCAATAACAGGATTTAAGAACTTAGTAATTGTAAATATATGTATTGTATTAATGCCTCATTACGTAATACATGACTAAAAGACATAGATAGTAATAATATGACCTAGTGATGAATTAGATTAAATGTCATCATCAACAACCCGCTGTCACCCTGAGCTCCTTTTCAACACGTTTAATAACACTGAGAAAAAAAAAGGGTTTCTTTCTCCTTTCACATATTTCATTTTCAATTTCTTTCACTTTATCTCAGCAGACTTTACATTTGACAAAATAAGCCCTTCCCCTCTTTCTCTCAAGGCTCATTATCATCATGCTGTTAATTTATTCTTTACTCTTTCATTACATGTCTACAAATCTGCTTCCCCTCTCTCATTGCTCCCCTATTCCCACTTCAACTCTTCGCTGAGTTCTGCGGATTGGAGTCGCTCCTCTTGATCTAGCTGCTCCCACTCTTTTCCCCCTGTCCTCCTCGGTCTCTCTGCAGGGCCTCCTTCAGTGGCTCTGTCTGGTGTGTCACCCTGTGAAGCTTCTGCGCTACAGTACATCCTGTTGATAGGAAGCATCCTGTGCATCATCACTCCCAGCTGCCTGTGGGTTCAGCTGGCTCAGTCTGGCCCATCTGTGTGATCTTCTGCCAGATAACTGGGGTTTGGCTCTGCGTGATGAGTCCCTCTCCAAATCGTTTGCCAGGAGAAAAGAGGTAGAGAGGCTGCAGAAAGAAAGGTGCAGGTTGGACAGCAAGCTCTGCATTGACTGCTCTGCCTTAGGGGTCTCTGTGGTGCTGATACTGGCTCTCCTGAGATCACTATAGATTGCTCTTGTCTAACAAAGGACAGAGAGCCCTCTGTGTATGAATGTGTAAAGACAAGCTTCAGGTGTGGTAGTGATGCAAGTATCTAATCCTGTGTGACATTTAAATGCCATGCCTACTATTGATATATGGTTGAAGTGCCACTGGGGCATTGTTCCTATTCCAAATGCCTCTCATGTATTTTGGAGGAAAACCTAATGAGAAAAACGTGAACTACTCTCCAGGTTCTGCATCTTTGTCGTCCCACATTGCATTCTCTGACTCATCATCGCACGTCAATGGCTAGAAGCAACAGCGTACATATGGCTCAAAGGACCTCTGTGAAGGTCAGAGCAGAGAGAGCATTCAGAAGATACAGTATGTACTAGCTGGAGGTGTGAGCCATTGTGGCCATTCACGATTTGTGTGGGAGTGAATAAAAAAACAACAACAACAACAACAACAGCATCAGCAACTCTTTCAGCTAAACATTAACAAACACTTTTTTTAGGGAACGTAACTTCAACCAAGTTATGTTTTCTGTTGCAATGATGAGAATATAGGAAGTCTCTTTATCAGTAAAATCTTCCCAGACAACACTGTTTTCCACCAAAATAGCCAGTCTGGCAGTACAACATCCAGTTTGTCTGACAGCACAGCATTATAAAACTTTTTATGGTTGTGTTCAGACACTCACAGCACTTGCCCAAGGTTAGACAAAGACTGTGGTCTGGTTTAATAGAGACACATGTCACATTCATCTCACTGTGTTTCTTTACTTTCTTTAAACCTGGTCTTCCTCTGGTTCCTCAGGACCAGTTGAACCCATAAATACCGTAGCTCATATGTAAACATATATTATGATATTATAAATGCTCTTTAGGTCCTGCCTTACAAGAGTTAGACATTATTTCAGTATTTGCAGCTTTATTTTTGGTTTATACCGTTGAGGTGATAAATCTGTTTTTTTTTAAGGATGGGCAGCCAAGATGCAGTATTTCAGTTTGAGACAGGACAATCCAGCATGTTAAGAAAGCTAAACTACTAAACACACGTCTCAAAAAAAACAAACAAAAAAAAACACACACACAGAGTAAAGGTCGTCCCAGCCACTGTGGGTGGGGAGAGGGGACCTTATCTAGAGGATCTTCATAAATGCCTACCTAATAAATCAGCTGGTACCATGTATGAAAAGTAGTGAGAGCTTAAGGAGACAAAGAGTTTAGAAAACAAATGAAGAATATCAGCTCTATTAGCGTGCGCACTTAATGTAGACTATAAATGAGAGAAGTTTGCCTGTGATGATCCAGACAGAATATTCCAGAGGTCACCCATACTGGCCCTTAAGAGGATTTTAATTAAGCTGCATTAGCTCTACCACACCAGAAACGATTGGGTCAAGAGACTTTGATATTTATGGTTAATGATCATGTGGGAAGCACACTTACTTTAAGACTCTTCCTCAAGGGAAGCATTCAATGGTAAGCTTTTCACAATCACCATGAGCCGTTCAGATTTTCTAAATTAGGCTTTGGAAATGTGGAAAAAAAAAAAAAAAAAGAGAGAAAACACCCAATAGGTTTCGCCCACTTTTGTATCCTGAGCTTTCCTCACCATTGCGTTTTAATAGCTCATACAACTTAGTACAGTACAGCATGTCAGACTTTAATGGAACACGTTTGATGTCATGTAAGGGGTTTGGAGCTGGACTTTAATAAGGCCGTTAAGTGGTAATGAGACTGAACATTGCTCTGCGAGGCCATGATGACTGCTTAAAGACTATAGTTGTGAAGGCCTCCTGTTCCCTGAGGGTGGAGACACCCAAATGTTAACTGGATTACATTTTCACTTCTTCTTTGAAATAAATACTATACAATCCTCTAGTGTAGCTGCTAAATGGTCTTGTCTTTTTTTTTTCTTTTACTCTCTTTTCTCTACAGTTGTACTTTGATTCTCACCTCTTCATGTATGAAGCTAACAAGAACACTTCAGGGCATCCTCCGAGAGATTAATTTATTGGTGTATTCCTTCTGGGATTTAAAAAATGCCCTCAACATGTGAGGGTGTAGAAGTCCTTCTTGTCTTGCAAGCCTGCAGGAATTGATTACCATCCCCTACACACTAGAGGCAAAGTAAATGTTGATTTATGATGGGTTTAGTGACAGTTTAGACAAAGCATTACCCCAAATGTAGTGATTAATACTAGGACAGGCCTTTCAGAATGTAAGGTGAACCTGTTACAGGAGCTGCTGTTATGCAGAGAGCAGATGGTACATCCCTGAAAGCAAATTAATTATAGTCTGGGCAAGGTAAGTGTCTGGGTCCCTGCATTAGGTCTGTCTCCCTCAACCCCAACTTTAATTATATCCGTTTCCCTTTTAGTCTTAAAAGAAGTGGAACTTTGTGTATTCGATGGCTGTCCCCACTGTTTTCTCGAAAAACACAGTAAACCCATTTGGACTCTCTTTGGAAAAGATAAGAGAAAAGAAGTGAAACCAATCAGTTTAGTTCCACGGATGATGGTTCAGTCACAGACCGACTGCAAACTCTGTCCCGTAATGGAACCTAAGCTCTCTGCCAAGACAGTAAGACTGAGATATTTACATTCACACAGGCTGCACTACAAATAACTATCATTACAAACTGTAGGAACACGATTGAATTTGGACTGTTGTGTATTGTGTTGTCATACATTACACTGTTCCCTCCGTTGTTTTACTTACTGAATTAAAAGACAGTTCCAGGGCTTTTTTTCCCCCTTGGTCTTATTCTCAGTTGTTTGCTGCTACTATTCCAGCATGTGCACACACTACAGTAAATCACCCCACATGTAAACAAACCAGCATGTGCAGATGAACAGGCAGCTAGTTGGCTGGCTCGTTGCCCTGTACACACTGTATACAGCAGGGATACAGTGTGTTGCATACATCAGTTGGGGAACTTGGCTTAAATAATTTATATCAAATGGAAGTTTATTCACAATGTATAATTCAGATCACCTGTACGCAGTTTCTAGCAGCAGTGTGAATAATAGTCATCAAATATAAGATAGTTTGTTTAGGTATATATTACTTAGTAATATACATATTTCCATCTAATGCACATTTTAAGACTTATTTTGAAATAATATTGAGTGATTCTGTTTATTTTTGCCATCATTTCACCATCGGGTGACCTTTTCATTTAACCTATTCCGTGAAACCAAATCTCTTTCAACATAAGCACTGTGGTCAGATGATCAGTCATTGTTGAGATGATGATTGAGATATTAAAGTGGTTTACCATTACTGATGTGTGATGGATCAGCAGTGCTGTGCTGTGATGTGGGTAACAGTGATAAAACCTCATAGACGCAGCAGTAAAACTGCACTTCTTCCTTCTTGCCGTTTATTGTTCACACAGACAGGTATAATGAGCGGCAGACCCGGCACTACTATTAGCCCTTTTTATACAGCTGTATTGGCGAGAAAGCGACTCCTTCCTTGAGAAATTGTTTTCTATTAAACTTAAAAAAAGCTGCCTTAAAGATGCTCCAGTGTTCATTTTACACAGGTACAGGCAACCTGGTATTAGCAGCGTGACATTTAAAGTGATGTTTGACATGATGTATGCCATGCACATTAGATAGTTGTTGCTTTCAAAACATTACTGCTGGATTAACCGTGATGCGCTTTTACTAGTTTTGGACTTATGATCATGGGTTCAGTTTCCTGGGGGACGAGAAGCTGCAGGACAAACGGAGACTCGGACCATTACGAAGTGCAGCACTGGTGCAGAAAGAAGTTACACACACCCATTTTTTGACTCGTGAATACATAGTTTGTGCATCTTGACTCGTGTATACATAGTTTGTGCATCTGTCCAGAAAAATTTTAAAAGCTGCAGTGTTTTAGAAATGAAGCGGTTTAATGGTGTAAAGAAAGAACAGATATAATAAAAGCCAGCTGTAAAATCTTCGAACATTAAAAGTTGCAGACGTGAGCTATGAAGGCAGGTGATTTCAAAACCTGTTTTTATTAAGTGTTCACTCACCTGCCACTCAAGCTACCCATTTGCACTGGGGCTGTTTTTTTGTCTTAAGTATTGTTATTATTATTATTATTATGTTTTGTCCCTCTCACTGCTGATTGATAGCACCCCCCTAGACACAGAAAACAAATATAACAAGAACAATCCTACGTCGCCCTCTATACACCTATGGGCAAAAGCTGCTTTGAGGCCTGACCACATCATTCCTCCTGTTTTAAACAAAAGCCAACTTGGCAAATATAGCACAGCAGCGGGGATAAGTGATGTGGAGGAAATAAGCCTCCAGTATAATGGGTATTTCAGCACAATCATTTGTCGCCAGATGCACAAATAAAATGCGTGTAACCTTTTAAACCAAAGAACGTTGGCCTGTATCCATTAAATATATAATCAAACAACTGGTTTACATAACCAAAGAACAACATTGTGTCTCCTGGCACTGCTACAGCAAACGGAAGAAACGTGAAAGGTTCGTGATAAGTTCAATTCTCTATACATCCTAATTTATTTATTTACTATGCGCAAATTCTTCATACACTGAGTCCCCTAAATGATGCCAGATAAACTCATCAGAGTCAGCGGTGAAGGACGGGACACAACACAGCTTCTCTCTGAAGCCCCTGGTCCCTCTTGAGGTCTGATCTTTTAAAGGCTGTTGTTTTTATTCCCATAAATACTTGAATCTGGGAAGGCCAGCATGTTTTATATGCTGGCTGCCTCTGTTTCCACTTACCCTAGTTTACAAGAGGACGGGTGTCATATAAACATGGTAATATACCAACCTCACTCATAAGTGTTGGGAAGAAATAGTTAGAGCTTTAATTCATTTTATCCCAGTATTCATTTTATTGCTGTATTTTTTCTTGAATAGACGGGTGCAATAATCTGCTGTGTAAATGACTGCAGGGATGTGCAGAGTGCAAAATGAATGGTTCAACATGGACAACATCTCCCTGCTCGGTTTTGGTCTAACATTTGGACATGTCGAACATAGATCTAGCAGCAAAATATTTTACATAACTGCATTTAAATAAGCTTCTGTATTCATTGTCAATTTTAAAAATAATTTTGTAAACATACATTTAGGCAAAACTAAACTATCAAATCGTTGAGGTAGACACAGTTAAAACATGAGAAGCATGTGTGAAGAAATGTTTCCTGGAGATTTCGTGGTCGTCAGCATCTTATAACATTTACAATGAAACAGTCTGGTAATGTTATCTAGGTTCAGAATGTGACTGGTTACTATATTTAACTAAAACCTTATATCTCTGTTTTGGTAATAAATAATCTCTTTGCTTGTTGCTACAATGCTTCATAAAACTCACCAGAACTACACATTTAACTGAACAGTTTAGATTCGATTTGCCAAAAATAATTCACTATACCTTTCAAAAAACATAATAATCAGGTATGGGCCAGTTTTAATTAAAACACCAGCTATTTAAGCAATATTTAGCATAACTAAATGCCCTGGTGCCCAAATGTACACAGTACACTCCTTGCCTGAACAATATAGGGGCTTATTAAATTGCAGTGAACCTCACAAGCCATGCTATTCAGCAGCTGGTGCATTCTGATAGGATGTAAAAAGATATTTAACGCTGCAGCAATATTGTTTTTTCTATAAAGATGGATGAGCGAGCATCTCATCACTCCCAGTTAGGATGTGAGGACACACGGCTGTCCAATAAATACAGTCCGAGCGTGTGAATTACATCTGTCCTCACTGTAAGGGTCTCATTAAGCCATGCTCTGCTGATTGAGGGATACATGGGAGCAAATTATGGGGAAGAACTGTTTGATGAAAACATAGAACGCGGGGACAAAAAGATAAATAATGCTAGCAACTTGAAGGTGAGCACAATCCATCAGACCCCCGTGGAAGAGAATGCAGTTTTCTCCCTCCCCCCCCCTCCTCACAAGAAGAGCAAGACAGCCAAAGACCAGACAAATCACACACTCCCCGACGACTGGAGGAATAACTTAAGTGTTCAATCACTGCAAAATGACATATAGCCCTAAAGTGAGAGTTTCAAACTCTGTGCAATGATAAGTCACATACTGTACAGTAGTTGACAGCAAAGAATATGTTAGCTTGGATGCCACTTAAAATGTCAAATACAGTATCTATTTAATAATTTTGTCTTCTTCCAAAGACTAAAAGTGAAGAGCTGAATGAAAGCTGAAATATCTGACACGCTCCTTTTCAGTGAAGTTGGTGATAACTAGCTTCCCTGCGTGGTTTCTTATTCAAATAAACTATGTGTCAAAACTAATGAAACTTATTCCAAATTCCAGCGTGTCTGACCTCTTTTCAAACAAAGTGTCACCCGGAGACGTTGTAGATTTAAATTTAGATCATTTTTGTATAATGGCACATAGACCCTATCCAGGCAGGGACATAATTGAAGTGCTGCGCAGGAGCACAGGATGAGGAGATAGTGTTTTTTAAAATGATGTTCAGCTTCCCGGAGTTCATTAGTGCAGCCGTTTTAGGAGAAAGCAAACGGCCCACACAACAAAGGCATCGCTGCTCAAAGACAACAGTCTGCACTTTAGCTTGTTGGGTTTCTCAGCAGGAGGCATGAAGGAAGCTGTGCTCTGTGGGGTCACACAACAACATCAGGCAGAAAGGCCTGCTCATTGCGTCGTGAGCATCTTGATTTTTCGCTGTTGCCATCCAGACTACTCTCCACATTTCTTATGTCATTAGATGTTCCATCAAAAAGTGATTATTCAGAGATATTAGCTGATGCTGAAACAAACACACAACCGAATGAATGTGGCAGCACCGGGGTCATTTGAGATGTTTAATTTATTTATTTGTTCTTGTTTCTTTTCTCTCTCTCAAAGGAATTTTCCAAACTACCACTCGGATAACCTTTTGGAGACCCTGCAGGGAGAATAATGTAGTCAATATCCAATAGCACATTGCATTCGAATGCGAGATAATGAGTATTCGGAGGGGGTTCTCTTGTGTGCTCATTTGCATTGTTTATTTGAAAACCCATGGCTCAAAGCTTTGTAATGGGCAGATGTCCTGCCCCTATAATTGATCCTCATCTGAAGCCACATGAAAATTAGAGTAATGGGCTGACTGATCTGAACGGTAATTTGATTCCAGATGGTGAAACTCCTCACCTGACATCTGAGTTCAGTTGACGGTGCACGATGTTCAACTAGGTTAATGTACACACACGTACACGTCATGCACAGCCTGCAAACCGACATACACCTGACAGCAGGAAGTGGAACTCATCATCAGCGCTGTCTAAATATAATGTAACGTAATATTGGACGATATAGTGGATATATAGTTTAAATGTCTTTATCCTATAGAGAAATATAGGACAGCTCAGCTCCCTCCTGTAATTCAGTCAAGAAAAATAAGTTAAAACACAGCGAAACATAAAAGACTAAACAGAATCCTCAAAACAATTTAGAGAAATCTGAACAGAGCCAAAAGGAAAAACAGATTTCACTCATTTTATGCTTGAGTTGCAAGCCTGAGCTTCCATTTTCCAAATAAATGAGAAAAATACATATTTGACAAAAGATGATGTAAGGTCTCTAAGATCTGCCAGGCTGTACTGTAAATCCATTAGGCTTCCCGTGAGGGAGACATCCACTGACAGTTTCCTCTTCCTCCAAGCCCTGATAGATGCCACAATTACACATTTAGCGACAAGTCATATCACATTTGATCAAGCTGCTCTTAGCTGTCAATTTTTTAGGCCCTGCCAGTCATTTGAATAATGTTAAGGGAGTAACGGGTGATTTACTGATAGAACGCGTTGCTCACTTTTCCACCGGAGCAGTGTATGAATCATTCCTCCAGTTAAGAAGTATGTATTTTTCATCATTCATCATTTTACCATGTTTTTCTTTCTGGTTTTAGAAAATCTACATCTACTGCAGACAGTCCTAAGGTGGAGTTTCTTAGAGATTTTTACTCCTTGTTTTGTGCAGTTTTTCTCCAGTTTGCATTGTATACACACTTCAACAAATACCCTTAGCTGTGAGAACTAATAGGATAAATGTTTGCTTCATATCCACCTCCCACATTTTCCTTTTCCTAAAGACACTGGAATAAAGCTCTATCTCTCTTATACACTCAAATGCATAATACACACACCAAATGTCAGCAGTGAACGTATTAATTACGCTTCCACAATCAATAGAACACATTAAGAGCAGTTTGTCGGAAACCGATGGAGTATCTTTGACCCCTGCTGACCCTCACTTAGATAACTCGTTTTCCGAGAACAAACATCCAAATTACTCCGACACTCTGTGTCCTTCTCATTGCATTTTTTGTGAAGCTCCAAGTTCACTGCAACGCAACAGTTTGACCCATCCAGCAGGGGTCACTGTGGTCTTTAGAGAAGTCCAGCAAACCACATTCTCCAAGTTACTGCTCTTCCTCTGCTTCTCTGCTCTCCCAGAACAAACACACAACCTCAGTGTGGCATTACAAGATACTCCATTTGAAAATATACATCATTTCAAACTATTCATCTACTTTGCATGCAATTTATATATACCTTAAATCTAATAGCTCCATTAATAAATAATAGGGACATTGGCAGCATCAGATATTTTCCCATGAATAGATTTTAGGGTTGATTACATTCTGAGTGTGGATAATAAGGTCTAAAGTGGTGTTGGCTGGAGTAAGGCTGTGTGTCATGTGAATAACATGTCTAGAATGTGGTTCTTGAACCATGATCTATATTGAAACCAGATTAAAAAATGATCTTATGAGCTCATAATGTGGATCATTTTTCTTTACAAGTCAAACAAACCAGTGGGTCATTACTCCATGACTAATCAAATAGAAAATATGGAGGTAGTTTGAACCATTACATTTGCATTTGGTAGATATTCACTTGAACTCTCAATATAAGGTTGAGATGTTGTAAGTGATGGAGGTCATCATTAGGCTGAAAAGGGAATCTTGTCCTTGGTGAAGAACTTTTTTCAACTAGTCAAGTCAAACACTTTTGAGGAGGAAGGCGTATCATTGTCAAAGGCTACAGTCAAGAGATGGCTTTATGAAGGTATCAACAGAAAAGCCAGATTAGGCTTGGCCAGACCAATTGTGAGATGGGATCCTTTAGACTGATGAAATCAAGATCACAGTTCCAGTACTTATGACTAGTGTGCATGACAATGGCTGTAATTGCTTAATGGTTAATGCCACACCTCTGTCAAAATCCCCCGAATTAAAGTTGAAAATCTTGCAGATATAACAGATTTTAACACCAGTAATATAGTTTTGTATTATTCTAACCCTGTAACCTTGTCCATGAAAACTATATCATGTTTGCTTTTATACTTGTGTGGCATAAAAGGACCACTAGTGACTCACTTTCCATCGACAAGCTCCCCAAACAAAGTCCGTATAGGGAGGAGGTCAGCATGGATGAGTGAGTCGACAAAACACTTGACATGGGAGTCAGCTGTTTGTTTCTCTTTTCACATGGATACATATTGTTATTTTAACCATCTCTGTTCTGCAGCGGTTTAGGGGACTACGGTGATAACCGTCCTCCACCCTAAACAACGTCTTATAACCTTGATTTTTCCTTTGTGCCCAACTCTACCACCAAACCATATTACGGTTGCTTAGGTTGGAGGACTTGTTGCTATTGATCTGTGTGAATGAGCCTGAGTAGACCACATGTGAAAAAAAAAAAGGCTTCTTTCTGAGCGTGTGTAATAGAATGTTTGTTTTTTCTTTTTTACGGCCAAAACGCTGCCATATTTGACCTGCTGTTCCACTGAGAGAAAGAGCGAGAGAGAGAGAGAGAGAGAGGAGAGAGAGACAGAGAGGAGAGCCTCTGAGCAGGGTTTTCTGTGTGTCCTCAGACAGCTGTATGCTCCACTGATAGCACTTATAAAAACCAGACAAGGACAAAAGCCTGGCAGGGGTAGCAGTTTGTGTGTGTGTGTGTGTGTCTGCGTGTGTTTGTGCATGGGCATTTGTTGTGTCTGTCTGTGTGTATGTTCAGAAATGTGAGTTTGTTTGATGGTGAATATACGTGTGCATACATTTCTATTTGTTGCACACCGATGAACCAGTCGCCTCCAACCTTTAACCTGTGATCCATACACAAATACTCGTACATCCACTGAACAGGCAAGGTCAACCTGCCATGTCCTACAGTGCCTGCAACAACACACACGTACTCTGGCAAGTTAGCACCGACTGCCAGTCCTGTACAGGTGCAGATCAGAGGCAAATGGGCTTTGGCTTTTGTTTCCTCACTGCAGTTTTTTTTTTTTTGTCAAGCTGTCCAAGACTTGGAAAGATTTTACAGAGCAGAGACTGGGACAGCATAAGGCAAGACCTTCTCACTGATGACCCGTTGTATTGGAACCATGCCTGAAAGCCCTTTACAGCCCTGTCAGCTGGTACTATCAGGGAGCCTTGTCAATGAGAGAAAGAAGCACAGCTCTTAATGATACATCTGCTAGTGAAGAGATGGTGAGTGTAACTCAGAAAGACAGGAAAAGAAGGATGGGGGAACAGATAGAGAACATCAAACCAAAGAAAATCAATGTGGCCTGTTCTTGTTGTGTGTTTCTCGGGCATGGGAATGATTACAATCATTGGCTGCTGATCCTCAAACAAGAGCTTGTGCCTAATCCCCTTGTGCACTATTGACGTCCAGTGAGTTCAGCTGCGAGTCCGTACAATGTAATGGTCTTAGAGACTGCATATTGAAGAAATAAAGCACATACAAAAAAAATTAAAAGTCAGTGTAGGAAAGGTGCTAATGTGTGAAGCAGTCCCACCACAATTCCTTATTGAACCAATAAAACAGTACGTGATATAATAAGGTTGAATAAAACATTTGCTTGCCAAACTTTGAAAGGCAAAAAGTGTGTGTAGTTTAGTACGTAGCAGACAATGAATGCTGCTGTCAGCTTCGATAAATTCCAAGTGGAAGAGGGCAAATGAAAGAAAACATCTCCATAGAAAGTGCTCCACTTCTGCAGAATAAGCCCCTCCTCCACTACATATTCATAAACCCATTACCATTCGTAACACTAATTATCTTGGACAAATATGGTAACACATATCTCTCTATTCTTTTCTGTCTTTTTGACTTGAGCAGGTTCTCCAGAGATCATCCATTTGTCTGATTTTGCTTATAAGACATCAGCCTCAGTGGAAACACAGCAAGAACGATACAATTAGACCCATCTTAATTTGTTACAGTACATGCATGCTATTGTGAATCTGATTTATTGCCGACAGAAAATCTCCCTAATTTAAAAACTGAATAAAATTAATCATAATTTCATATCTATTATAACAAAGAGAAATACTTCAGTGGACTCACTGTTCTGCTGCACAATATACACAGATGCTTTTATTTTGCGAAATGTAGTATCCAAACGTTGAGCTGCAGCAATGACATTGATTAAAAATGGCACAGTTTCCCATCATATTTCATTTATTCTTATATTAGGACTGCTGAGACCGAGAGGTTTACCAGCACCTTTTAAAAGCCTCAGGAGCGGATCAGATTCTGTGAAGAGGTTGTATGAAGTGCAAAAGTGCAGAATATTTCCCAGCTTACAGTTCAAGATATACTGTGGGCTCCAAAGTCTATGGGATTTTAGCCATCACGCCATGCAATCCTAAGGATTCATTCACATTTAATTCGAAAGCTGTGTAGATTTCACGGGTCTTGGTATCAGGGGAAGCAGGGTGAGGAAGTGAGGGAGAGAGGAAAAAAAGCAGGAATAAACAGAGTTGCTGCTTGGAGCTGGCGCTTTTATACAAGTAAAGCTCTTTTTTCAAAAGGCGGGTAAGGGGTCAGGAAATGAGGCGTTGAAGGTGGGAGAGTTCTTCGATAGATGCCTCCTTGACCTCGAAGGTATTATCCAACCAAAAGCCCCACAGCCCACTGCGCACAGATATCCCCACCACCAGCCTTTCATCTCGCTGTAGACTTTTGTTCACCGTGTTCTTTCTCTCTTACAGACGCATTCGCACATTGGATTTTACAGTGTGCGCAATTGTTGTGTTGGTCTAATGCAGTTGGTTTTCAAATGGAGGGTGTTCGTCACATGCTGCAGAAGAAGAGTGAATGAGAAGACTAGCTGCCAGGCTTCCTCTCCTTATCAACCATAACCAAGAACCTGTTGACATGGAGACACACTCCCGCATGGCATTAGCCAATCACAGCGCTCGAGGGCACATCTAAGCATGACTTTATTTATTCATTTCTTTTTTAATCAGGTCTCTACCATACGTCCTTTGAATTGAAAAGTGTTTGTCATATAGGCTTACTCGATTTGATTCAGCCTCACTGGGTCATGTGGTGTTATTCCAACATAATATGATGGGATGTCAAAGTAAACACATGCAGAATCAAATTGACCCTTGAAGAAGTCCATCAAATGTTCTGATCTCCCTCCCAACTGCTTGTGTTTTTAGAGTTTAGGTCTATTTGTCTTAGTTTTACCATAATTTCAAACTAAGACAGCACATAGCATGAAATAAAGCACAGATGAGGGATGAGGTGTGTGATCCTCTCAAGCAGCATAATACTTCAACAGGATGGATTTACCTGGGCATTGCTGTGTATCTACATACTGTGTGTGCTCGCTGACTACAGTGAGCATTTGTACTGTGCAGTGCATGTGTTTCAGTGGGTCTTCCAACTTTTGCATAAGGAAAACATCACCACCCCCCCTCCCCCTCCCCTCAGCAGGCAGGTACCACATTCTTGTTGTACTTCCAAGCAAATATCAACCTAAACACCTCACTTTCTCTCACTGAACTAGATGAGTTTGTCGTTGACTAACCAACCACAGGCATGTTTCTAAAAGGTGACATGACATTAAGTAATACATAGCTTCAAGCAGCTGACTTTTCTCTTTTAACCTCCAGTTGCTCTGGATGCTCCAGTTCTGAGTATGAATCAACTATGACAATCATAATTTCTTGTCAGAAATATGAGCCATACCGACACAGCATCATTAACACCATGATATTTACAGAACTGTGTGGTGTTCATCATTGCTGTTTGTATGTGACTGCAACGCAGTGTCTTAAAATGTAATTTACTCCCTAGGAATAAATGACTTTAGATCATTGACGTGATTTTAGATGTTCGTCTGCTGCTGTGATGCTTTAACAACTTAGGCATACAAGCATGTTTCTCTTGAAATTGTGTGTATGGTGTGTTGGCAAATACCTAAATGGACATGTGCAGAGGCACAAGGTGTGCTAATCATAGTCTTTATCCACTTGCACCATATACATTTACCCAGGGGACCTGGGACTCCATCTCCCACTCAGTAATAAGCACAGTTTACCTCAGCATCTGTTAAACAGCAGGGCACACAGCACAAACTAAATTACAAACAGACCACTGCACTGTGCGCCCTATCTCATACCACCTGGGTGACCAGATAAGACAAAGAATAAGAGGTAAGGGTGGGCTGGATTAACCCATCAAACTAGCTGATAGGGTTTCAGTGAATCAGGGTGATGATAAGAGAATGATACAGAGCGTAGATCTATGATGCTGACATGGAAGGAAACTAACATATTTAACATAAATACCTTTCTGATTTTCTTTTTTTGGGAGAGGGGTCATGTTGGTCCTGCGTCTTTCAAGAGGTGAAGTGAGTCCATGCGGGCAGCAGTAGGAGAAGTAAATCCTCTACCTTCTTTATCCTCTTACAAACTCCAGGTTTGCACTCGTGCTTGAAGCTTTACCCCACAGATATCCTCAGTGTTAGAAGAAAACAATGGCTGCAATTCAGTGTTGACCGAGAAATGAATACAAATGTCAATGGTACGTCGCAGTAAAGTGTGGATAAATGCATATTGGATCAGGTGGATCAGGAACACAAGTGAATACTAATGTTACAGTAAAACCATTTGGGATACTTGCTCCATAAGTGTATAATCAATTGCTCCTATAACCCAAGATGACCCACAATCCTATGACCCAGGACGCAGCAAATGTGTGGATGCTTTACTTTGCATTGCAGACGCAGAGAAGTTTTGTCATGGCAGGTATTGCTTGGCCCTCAGTTCAGCCTGAAGCTCACCCAACAGCTCCAACCTTGGCTTCCTGGACAGACAATATATATTTTTTCTTCCTTCATTCCAAATGTTTTAGCATGAATTCCTTCATTTCTCCTATGTCTTCTCCTCACCTAAATGACAGCGGCCATCTGTGCTCAGGCTGATTACGCCTGCTCGTCAGCCTTCCTAGCCACTATAATCACTTTCAGTCTTGATCAACTACCTTATTGTATTGTATTCAGTGGATATATTTACATTTTTTCCTTCCTGTATTTTACACACTCGGGCAAAAATGTCTCACTTTGCTTATTGACGAGGGCAAAGGTCAAAGATCACTACAGTTCAATTCAGTACAAAATGTTAAATTAAATCAAAATATGAATCCAATCCTTACTTACACATTTAAGTTAACTTCTTTGCTGCTTTTCTGTTCACAGTCACACTCTAGTCCGCTCTTCCAGCCCCTCATATTACAGTTGTTTTCCATCATTTATATCCTGCCTCCAGAATGTTGGCATATTGCTTTTATGAGCTCGTTAGGTGGACAATATTGTACTTAGTGTCAGCTCATTATGGGGAAAATTTAGAACTGTAAACACATTGTTTGTGCATTGTTTGTAATTAGAGTCAATTCTACTCATAAGACGATGAGCAGATTTTCTGGATAAATAAGCAGACAGCAAAAACTGGTCAGTAATGAATCATTTCACCGTCACATGTGGAGTAGGTGGAGGCCTGGAGAAGAGAACGAAACCATGAATGAGATGAGAAAATAAAACACATCCACAGCACCAGGAGTATATTCGATTTCTCTGGCTCTGGATTATACAAGCAAGGAAAGGTGTAGACCTACTGTAAACAAACTAGCCAGGCATTTTTAAATAACCGTGGAGAGTCTCATTTTATATAACTGGATGTACAAATGTTCTGATTGGAGGTGAAAGAATGCCTCCTGCAGTGGCACAATACATTTCTATAGACTGAAAAGATCCCGCACCTGGTGCTCATGTTAAATTATTACAGCATGCCGGAGTTTTTTGCTTCCATCTGCACATATTATTGTTATTGGTAATGTTTCACATGTGAATAAAACTTTGCACACAGACACCGAAGCTCTAAGAATGACCATCCAATTCTCAATCCAGTATTAATCTTTTCAGATTACATTTCATTCTGCCTCCAACTTTAGCACTATAATTTCGTTGTCACACGGTCCATGAACAATTTAAACACCAGCGAAGTAGTCCCGAGGAGGAACAGCTGAGACACTTAAGTAATACACAATATGCACAAATCTGTGTTGTAAAATGCACGATACAGAAATAAGCTCTAAATGTGTTCAGTGATACAGGTATTACAGGTGGAAACTCTTCATAATTGGATGTATAGAGATAGATTTTCCGAGTGTTTTCATAAAGAAATCTTGGCAGGTGAACTGTTTTAATGAAAGCTCAGGTTCCAATAAAAGGAGCAGGATATAAATAACTTACAGACTTTAGTCATGCATTAGAAACAAGGACAAAACGTCAAAGTATAATAGACCGTACGGACGCGCGTTGGCATGTGTCAGGTGGTATTCTCCTGCCTGTTTGACCGAATGAGTAGATATACATCTATTTTAGAGGTGAGTCAGCCTTCAAATTGTGCCAATTGTCAGTTAACACCAGAGACGCGGGTTTCCATGGTAACAGTGGTCAGGCCAATCATTGCTCCCAACGTCTTTTGAAACACAGTGAAATATCAGCGTCACATGCGCTCGCTTCACTAGAAACCGAGCCTGCTGGCACTTGTGACATTTTTCTCTTGCTGTAATCGAATGTTTCATGTTTTCCATTAAGACAATAGAATAATGACAATAAGTCGGGGCATTAGAAACTGGACCTAAAAGGTCTATTAAAAGGGCGGGGGATTTCTTTTTTCCTTTTCTTTTGAGCCCAGCCTTTGAGAAATAAATACCTGTCAATTCAAACACACCAGTTATATCGGTTTTGGGGCTTATTACTGTTTTTTCTTTCAGATTCCAATTTCGCGTGTCTCTCATGTCTCATCAAAGATTTAGAATGACCTGATTCACTTGGTCTGCTCCTTCATCTCGAATGAGACACAATGCTCAAGAGGAAGGAGACAGAGTGTGAGTGAGTGAATTATGTACAGTGAGTGAGGTGGAGTGAATTACTGAAGGAGATGGATTCTAAGAAGTAGCGAGTCAAGTGCTTCCAACTGAATACGTGTACGTCTTTGAAAATTAAGGGAGAAAATATGTTTTTTTTCTCAAGGTTCACACACTCGTCTTGTCTCTCTCTCTCTTTCTCTCTCTCCCTGCTGACAGAGAGAACTAAAAATTGCTAACCCTGTCCCCCCCCCCCCTAAGCTTGAACTTTGTATGCAGGCAGAATATAGAGTTTAGCTCTTATTTTCTGTGTGACTTTTTGTTCAATGAGATTTGGGGAAGGTGACTTTTATCCCTTTGGGAAGAAAAAAAAAAGAGGATGCTCTTATGCACTCACACAGAGTGAGGCAATTGGTTGAGTGAGGAAAAATAAAAAGGGGTGGGGGGTGCAGAGGGGGATGAAAAGCTACTGCATAGGGACCCATTTGCTTAGTAAATGCTATCTTTGTATTTGACTTCTGGACTGCTTACTGGGACGAAAGCAGGCACAGGATATAATGAAATACAAAGATGTATTATGGTATATCAGTAATGGAGCCATGCACCCAGATATTTCAAGGCTTACTCTGTGTTTAATTTCCTCCTCAGAGAATGAAATGACCCACGGTATTAACCTTCAAAGGGAGAGGGAAGATGCTTTTTCTTAAACACTAAAAGGAGAGAATAATCGTCACTAGATTGCACAGTCACAGAGGACGGAGCTTTGCGGCGAACTCAGGTCTTCTCTTCCTAACTGTAGTATCCAGGGACGCCACTGTGAGTTATGTACATCAAGGCTGATCAAAAACCCCTCACACCCAGCACGTCTGACAGAAACACAGCATCCATTTCTAATGTGTCCAGCGGAGACACCTTCCCAAGAGGTTGCCTCCGAGTCCGCCCTCAGGGTCACGCTGAGAAAGGGCATCAGCGATGCTTTAAAATTGTGATTAGCCTCTTGGGTCAAAGAAGGGTTGATCTGTAGTTCACCTTGAGGTCCAGCTCAATATACTGCTCCCAAGTGAGTGTCCTGTGCTTCTTGATTTCCCCTTTTCACTGTCCACATGAGTATCATCACTCATTTCATTTCACTGCTGTGGACGTGTGCGCATCAGTGGAAGTCAGCAAACAGGATTCACTGTGGCTCTGAAACATAATCTCAATAAAAGTGAGTTAAGTGAGAGAGTTATATTGTGCTATTAACATGTAATCATTTACTCAGATACGCTTTATTAAATCCTTATTTTTGGTACCGTTGAGTTATAGTATAGTAAGACAATTAACACCACCAGTATAAAGTGTGTAAGATCTATTTAAGGCAGCTTGACTGAACTGTGGAATACATTTTTGCATAGAATAAGGACTTTGGATTTTGTCTTTGTTTCTTGCAGCGTTGTCATACAAGGCTTCACTCATTTGACTTCATTGTGGACAGGAGGCACCATTACAGCAATCGCTAACAACCCTGAGTGTTGTATTAAGACAAATTTGCCAGTAATAGAAAAAGCATTTCCATTTAATGCAATGGTGCATGTCTTACCTTTGGGTTACATTTGCAGCTAAATAGCCGATATTATGAACACAGAGCCTCAAGTTCTCCAGGATGATTATTCTCATATTAGGACTCTGCATTATCCTAATATAGAGACTAATTTACTCTTCTGTTCCTTCTTCTCTGTTTCAAACTGGGGGTTATTTTAAAGTCCTGGATTTTAAGCTCCTTTACATTGATTCTCTGAGGGACTTTTAAGATGTCCTAGGTGAATAGTGCTAGCTCACAAAAAATAGACCTTTCATCAATATTGATCCTGTATCCACAGTGTTTGTATTTTATTCTTTAAATAGTTTTTTTTTTTTTTTACTACAATTTAAATCTGGTTCAAACTGAGGAAGCAAAATGATACCAGTAAATGTAACCCGTTACCAGGCCAACTATTGTCAAGCTGCAAAGTGCAGGAGTTGAAATGTGTCCTCCCCCGCCCCCTTGTATCTGCTGTGAGGAGGATGCACCAGTCATATTAAATGACAAAGCAGCACGCTCCATGTTATGCCAGATGCCTCTGATAGGTTCTTGTCAAGATTATCCAAGCTTCTCTGTGGCTGTGACTGTTTTTTTTTTTGTTTTTTTTTTTCTTGGGAGGGCTGGAGGAGCGAAGTTAACAAACGACAAAACAAGCAGAGCCAATCATGATTCGGGCCCCCTGATACGGCACTGCACAGACACGTCCTCCAGCTAGGGCCCTATGATGCATCTCCCTGGCTGTTTTCTGTTAACTCGGCTCTTTCAAGGCCATCCATTCTACGGTACTCCTTGATGTCGCAGCAAAGTCTTCCAAGTCAGCCGCCTTCCCCCACCTACCTTTACGATCCTTCTACTCTCTACTGCACGTACACTGCTTTTTGTTTTTTCTATTATGTGAAGCTAGGGTGGAATTATTGTCTACTTTACAAAGCAAAACCGACTAAGATAGAAAGATGAGTCGTGTGTTTGTCCTAAGTTTATCATTTCTTTGTGGCTGCATGTGAGAAGACATGGTTGAGCACATCTCAAATGCTGACCAGCCACTTTCCTTTCCACAGTGATGGATTTTTTTATTGCTCATTCACCAACCTCTGGCAATGAAGATTGCACTATACGGCAAAATGGTGTGTATCCTTCCCTATTCAGTGGCTGTCAGGGCACTTCATCATTCCCATGTTTTGGTCAAGAGTGACTAGTGGACTCTAAATGCTTTCTTTCTGACCAGTAACCCAGACTCCCAACAGAGATACTGCATTCTGCTGAGAAGAAAAGCTTTCAGTGAATACAGTGTGAAGTAAAGATGTTTTACTCGTATCAACAACCATCCATCATCGACCATTTTTTTTCCCCGTGAAATGTTTAGCTGGAATCTCAGTGTTCAGCTGTTGTTGCAGCTAGTCTCACAACTCCAGCATCAATTCAGTCGTTCATGATAGACACACAAAGACTAAAGCTGGTCACCACAGGCCACCTGAACTCTCTTGACGGAAACATAGTGCTTTAACTAAGAGAAACGAACAATAGATCAAGAGACAATGTCCCTGCAAACCTCAGATTACTACACTGGCTAGCACATCCATAACCTTTTATTTCTTTTATGTCTCACTCAGGTCACACTGTGCCGTAATCTCAGTGGCACTAACAGGAAATAGGTCTCTTGAGATGAAGAGAGAGCAGAAATTTATTATAGAACCCTTTCTCTTCCTTACCTCCCTGCAGTATGTGCAAAATATTTATCAAATAAATAAGGGGCTTAAGCAGTGATACCTTAATGTGATTTTTTTTTTCATCTCCTGCGGTGTGTGTCTCTGAATTATAGCGCAAACGCCGAGCTGTGTCACTTCACTGGAGTGTGCAGCACACGTGAGTCCACACAGGGCGCACCAGCTGCTCACAGCCATGTAGGATTTGTCTAACGGCACAATAATAATAATCAGCTGTTGCTGCAAGTTACTAACTAACCACAACATTTATAACTAAATTATCAAGTAAACTACAACTAAGGAGTCACATGAGTGTGCAGTTCATTTGGTTTTGTTAATATTGTAGGACTAATGAACAGATGTTAAACTGATCATCATGAAACTTCAATTGCTTTGACCTATGCTAAGGAGCTTTTTATTTACCGCATGGCAGGTCATATTAAATTACCTTTTCCAATGCAAAGTGCTTCATTTGCATACTTAAAATATAATGGGAAAGCTCCACGTGTTTTGCAAAATTTTAGCAATTCCGGAAATGTTCAAATAATACCTGACACGAACCTTTTCTGAATACAAGGAATGATTCATCTCAGTACGCATACAGGCCTCATTATGCGGTGTCTTGTGTCCCTGAACGGAGGCATCAGTGAGAAAATTTGAGTTACTTAAAAGATCAAAGAGCAGCGTGGAAATAAAAAAGATCTTCGAAGGAGGCATTTGTGTGGAAAGTGATATGATTTGGTAGAGAGAAAGAGATCTTACAGATTTCAAAGATCACAGACCTATAAAATTTTTTTACATTTCTCATAAATTGAAAGAAGTTTCTAAATTAAGTGTCATTTAAAAACTTATGTTCTGATTCATGTTACTTAGATTTAAAGCAGAACTTTCCTCACATGCTGAATATTGAGTAGTTCTTATCATCTGCACCCTTCAGCTGACAATTGAGACAAATGAGGACCAACATTCTTACTGAAAGCATACATGTGATAAACGTGTATGTAAATGTATCTAAACCCTCTGTTTTATTTTTTTTTATCTTTACATAGCATTGTTCTGTTCACCTATGTGTGTTGTATCTATGTTCAGTTGAATTAGGGAGGAAAGATGCTCGTCCTCCTGGTGCTTTAAACTGGACATACATTGAATACAGTAGATGGTCCACAATGAGTCATGCCAATCATTAGGTGGAAAACAAGAGATCCAGTCCATAGGACAAAGAAAAGAACAGCCGTGCAACAATAATAACGCAGATAATGCACACAGGCCCAGATGTGGTAAAACGTACAAATTATTACTCTGTGCAAAAAACTGCAGGTGCAGCTGTTTCCAATTGTGCGGCTGACTCACTGAGGCTTTCATGCAAATGAAGTCAGCATTGTCTTTTCATCTAGTCCACCAGATGGGAGGATCAGGTTGAAAGGAAAGGAAACTTCTGCAGGTGTATTAAAACTAGGCATGCTTAATAGAATACATAATATGACAGTAAATCAAAAAGATCATCCCCGCTCCTGTTTTAGAATTTCAGATATCGTAGGCTGCAATAACACTTTTATACGGTTTTATATTTGGTGGATTTATGACCTCGAGTGATGATGTAAAAATGTGTACATATAAATGGACGTGGAGCACATTTAACTCAAAATTCATCTTATTTTTCTCTATATTGCGACAAATGATTACTCATTGATTAAATCAGTTGGTGAAATGAGAAAAATGCTGACTACACTTTCCTGAAGTTTAAGGTGACACATTCAAATGTCTGTGTTTTGTCCGACCAACAGTCCAAAAAATCCAAAGATATTCATTTTGCTGTCATATGTGGCCAATCAAAGTGACAAATCCTCACATCCACAGCAAGTTGGTGTTTACAGCTTGTTTACAAGTGTCAAGCTGTCCAATAACCAACACTAATGAGTCTATCGTACAAATATGCATCTCATGATTTCTGAGAGGATTATTTTAATCATGATCATGTTGTCCAAGATCATGTGGGGGTAGGAATCACTTCTTACCAAATTCTAATATTTCCATGTACGTGTGACATGTAAAGAGCGCTTTACCTTTAAGAGATCATGCACCCAGCCACAGGAACACTGTTTACGAGCTTAGGGATGTTTCCCCCATCCCCCAACTCACAACAAGATGCAACATACACATCAATGCGGCAAAATCGACAAAAAAAGTACATTAACTACTGTAGACTAGTAAATAAAATAGAAATATTTAATATAATGTTTGATCGTAGCCACAGTGCACTAACATCATGTAGATTTTGGAGAGTGGAATGAAAATATGGGATTTAGTAAGATGTGAGTCTGAGTGATGGGTTTTTCTTTGCACCTGTTACCTTCGAGTCATCACTATAGAAAACCTTCAGAGCCACATTTGCTCCTTTTCATCAGACTCTGTGGTTTTGGGCACTGAAACTGTACTTTGGCTTGCAGCGGGCCTGTGTACTACATCAGCTCAGGGCATCTCTCTCGCTCTCTTTCTCTCTCTCTTTCTCTCTGCAAGCTCCATCTGTCACTGAGACATGCCACTGTGTATGTATGTGTGTGTGTGCGACCCAGGCCGCGTACTGTAGGTGAGCTTTAGTGGGACTGTTTTGATTTCTCAGACCCAAAGCCTGAGAGTTAGGAGAAGTTCAGAACCTTGGCATGAGAATCTGTATGGCTGACAGAGAGGGAAGAGAAGCAGATGCATTTCTCCGTGCTGTGTAGGATTGCTCATCAGATGTCTAGTTTACTAACCCAAAGAATTCATTGGATTTCTTTTCCATGCTGGTATCCTGTTAGGATAACTGTACAGTGCAATAAATAAATAAATAAATAATGTTTATTATGGTGTAATCATTCTGTTGTGCTTGAATTTTAAGAAATGATGCACAGCACAACATTAACGTTTATCTATCAGCAATATATCTAAAGTCCGAGCAAACACCTGAATTAGCTTCCCAGGTTTGGGTGCCCATAGGAAGACTTTGATAAGCTGTTCCACACAGTACTGCTGAATCAACAGCAGTAAAAGTATAACTTCAGGCCTTCTGCATTAGTAATTGTGCAGTTGCAACAAGACCTCAGTTTGATCTTACCTTGCCTTTTAGGGGGAACACTGTCCTCTTGTGTGTTCACTTCTATTAAACTGCAGCTCTAGAGTTTTACATTTGGCCTGGAGATAAAAAGAAATCTTAGCAGGGGTTTAGACCACTGTCTTCTTTTCCTGTGATCTGTGTTTCCCTGCTTACGGGTTTTAGCACCAATGTGTGCAAAAGTCACTTGAGTGCCGAACACTCGGTATGATACAGAAAAATAATGATACAAGGAGAGTGAGGAGAGGCTAAGAAGCAGTCAAATCTTTATGACTTTGAGCTGCCCAGAGGAAAAAAAAACGTCTGTCTTTATGAGTTTCTCATTACGGAAGACTGTTATTTACATCTCTCCAGACATAATTATGCATATTTTTCTTTGTCTCTGTCTCTTTTTAAACTGGAATAATGTGTGTGCAATTAAATGAAAACTGCCAAGTTTCTGGATTTAGTTCCAAATTAATTGCAGCCTCATAGCCCCAATATGCAACTGCTTTGTTTTTTTGCAATTATACACTGACCCCATCCTACTGTATCATCCTTGGGTTTTTAACCCTTAAGATATTTGCACAATTAATAATCTTGTGTTTGATTTGTTAATATTTTCAGACAAACAATATCAGTTATGTTGTAATAAACCATTTTGCTGGGATTCAGCTGACAATTCGTTATTAACGTGCCACATTTAGATCTAGAGCTTGCAGTCTTAAAGTACTGGAAATTTGGTGGTCAGCATATTCCTTAAACATCTCACCGCGTGTCACTGACCTCATTTTTCCATAAGTAAATGCAAAATTCTTTTATGAAGATACATGGGCCTGTCTGGGCTCCAAAGTGGAAAAAAAAAGAAAGAAAAAAACCCACTACGTACGTATTTTTACAAGGCTATCCTGGAATCACTTTCCACTTTTATATTGCCTCTGAAAGATTTACTCTTAAGCTTTGTCTTCAGTGTGTGTGTGTGTGTGTGTGTGTGTGTGTGTGTGTGTGTGTGAGAGAGCGAGAGCATAACCTGTAATGTAGGTTTTTGAGACACCTGTAATTTTTTCATTAGGTTTTCATTTACACATTCAACCAATCACACTCACATTCTGTGGGACAGGCTTGGATAATGATGATTGACCCAGTATGTGGGTTTCAAGCAGCCAAGTTTTCGCAGATAATTCTTCCTCTCTTTCAGTGCTCATGATTAGGTGGCTGGCACATGGTGACTCGAATAGTGCCCAGAAATTTGATTGTGTTAACGCGATTGGAGTGAGGTCAGGGACTGCAAAGACCCATGGTAATCACCACACAGGGATAAGTGATGGCTTTAAAGTAAATCAAACTGAAAAGACCCTGTCTCCCATTAACATGTCCCTGCAGTGATCTGAAGCCATTTGACGCAGTTAAGACACATCACAGGAGGCTGTTTGCTGCTTTCTCTTTCTTCCTGTGTCTTTCTCTCCCTCTCACTCCTGTTAGTCGTCGTCATGATCATTTCATGACCGTTTCGAGCATGTGCTCAGGTTCGCATCTGTCAGAAAATGTTGGTAATTAGACTTTCATATTTTCTGCATTTTTCCAGTGCATATTCTCAGTGCGTAGGGCCATTGTATTAAAGTATTAAGTCTCTATCTGTCCCAGAGAACCATCTAATAGCCAATTTCATGCAAGAATGATGAAGACAAAAGTGGAGGGTTATTAGTGCAAAGGAGAATAGTCTTGGTGTCACACCTCATGGATCTTTGATAAGAAGTGAACAGGGATAACTATGGGCAGCGGCAGAGCTGTAAGACAGTGGCAGGAGCCTCTTTGTAACTCGGCGATAACGTAAACAAACCCACAGCAAGGCAGGGGCATGTCTCTCAGATTAATATGCACGCACACACACACACACACACACACACACAAACACAAAGAAAAAAGGGTTTGACAGTCTTATTTGTGTCAGAGCTTACTCATGCAGAACTGTACACTGGGTTGACATTTCAAATGTTTACATCAAAGCATAAAGCATCGTACCTGTCTGGATGACTGGTACACCCATTAGCCTCTTTACATATGTCAACATTTCCCAGGGAGAGCAGGCAGAACAAAGAAAAACACCGGTGAGGCCACTCGAATAAGCATTCCTCTTCAAAGCAGACAAATGAAAGAAAAAGACGAATAAGCATTTAACAAGTAAGTGCCACTTAATAAAAGCTTTTAAATGTTCTGTCTAGAAAAAAGGCTTTGCTTCTCCACAACTACCCAAAACTGTTTAAAACCATTTGTCTTACTGATGCCAGCGAAGCTATCTATTGAGCCACATTACTACTCAGCACATAGTACAATTTAGCAAGAGAAGAGTGCTAAATAAATTTGAGATTGCAACCTGCAGGGAAGAAGCATAAGGAGAAATACAAACAGCACAGTCGTTATTGCTGCATTCAGGTCCGCGTTATGCAGACCTGAAAACTGGGTCTAGTGTTAAAGAAAAGACAATAAACCACGAGATTAAATAGCTACATAACATTTTCTGATGCTTAACATCAGCCAGTAGTGTTTACATAGTGATTTAAGATAATAACTGTTTTTCAGTGATTCAAATATGTTTAAATCCAACATGATCTGATCTTAACGTTGGTGAAGTACGCCTCTTCAACACATCCTGAATTTGCAAAGCCACTTCTGAACGCCTGAGCAAGCCACAAAATATCATCATCATATCATCTGAAGTGTTGATGTGTTGTTCTTTGTGATGACTAAGCCAATAATTTATATCAACACAACAATTACACTTGATTTAAGTTGGTGATTTGATATTGTGACTGCCACTGTAGCAGTTCTTTCCCATTGTTGCACAGTGTGTATTTATTAGCATGTTTCTTGGTGTATGTCTTGGTGTGTGGGCAGTGAGGCCGCTCATGACCAGCGGCTGCCATTTTACTGTACTCAGATGGCAAATGAGGCTCCCGGCCACGAAAAAAGGTCTCTGACCTCTTTGTGGACATAACACATGAGGAAAATGAAATACAATAATAAGTGGTCACTTGAGAGGCATTTAATTAACACTGTGGGAGACTGTCCTCTAATACAATGAGCCCATAGGTTGAGTGTACAAGCAGCCAATTATTACCCATAGTTATGTTTTATTGTTGGACGACCTCTATCACCCATGTCTGTTATAATGAGATCAGAGGAGAGAGTCAGGTAACCTGGTATATAGTGGAGTAACAGAGTTACCAAATGGAGGAGGTGGATGAACCAACCACCTACATGTACTGTGTTGCTTTTGAGGATGAAGTACTTGTTGCATTGCAATGCTCATTATTTCAGGGAATTTCTCTCCAATAGCCAATATACGTAGCTACGATTTGCATATATTTGAATGTAGGACAGTAAGTCTCAGCCGAGCATAACGTGCCTCTTATTGTTCTACCTGATGCTGGTACATGGATGCAAGTGCAGGAGAACAGTGGAATAGAGTAATGGATGTCTATCTCAATCTCTTGTCAGAAAGGAAGACCGCTTCTTTTCATCTTTTCGGAACGCAGTAGCCATCACGATCAATGCAACACAATGCCGTGCTTTAAAGGGCTCTTTTGTAAGGTGGATTAAAGCCATAAATGACTACATGAAGGCCCAAAATCATTCTTTGATCTGTTACCATCTATGAACGCAGAATAAATATCAGAGTGAGTGATATTCCTCCCCCATATCTCTGTTATGTGAGAGTTTTATCAACCCTCCAAATGTATTTGTATTCAGATAACATCAGAGTTGGCATGGACATGGTTTATAATACAGTTAACCATCACACACATACACACACACACACACACACACACACACACAAAGAAGCTTACATTTAGCAAGAGAAGCAAAATTCAAGGTCTTGATTATGTTCAAATATTCCTATTCTTAGAGGTTAGAGTGCAAAGACCATATTATATTTAGCTGGAAGAAGATTGGCATATTGATTTTAAATCAAGTAGATCCATCCAAACCATTGTTAGAACATATGGGCATATGTTTAAGCTTTTTTCAGACTTGTAATTCTATATTAGAACAGTTTGCGGTAATCAGACTACATGTTTTGGTAAAAGTAAATAGAGGATGACATTTTGCAAATGTATTTCACAGACTAGCTAAGCAGAATGTTTTTTTAACCATGGTCAAGAAAAACAACATTAAACAAAGCAGATAACCACAACATATCCACCCTGTTCTGTATAAAGTGAGTGGGCAACTCTCAGTTGTATAAAGAATGGTGTGAAATGCAGCTGCTGTCTGTCTGAGAGAGAGCTGACAGGATTTCAGAGCGTGGAGAATGGAAATAAGAAGTGCCACTGGAAGTGCCTGGTTCTTTCCTGGAGGAGTTATTGGTGTCTTCTGTCTGCCTCTGATTACCTTGGCCGTCCAATTTCCACAATTCCATGTCTATTTACCCCCCATTTTTACCCACATGGATCTTTTAGTCCATTTCTCTTCACTTACTTAAAACAATCTGGAAATAAGCAACCGTATTGATGCATGTGGCAAATAACTGAAGATGAATCGAATTTAATTATTAGTCATGCAGCCACTGGCAGTAAGTCAATCAACAATCTAATAAAATGCTCAGTGTTCACATGTTGGTATGTTGCTAACACCATTCTTCCACTTGTGCAGCAAAGACTTTAATTGTTAATGTGAATACTAACTGGACAATACTGTATTTATTTAAGTGGCAAATTAAATAGTTAGCTATATGTTTACCTAATTTATATTTTTACAGCATTTTATCCTTGGGGATTCCTCTTTGCTAGTTTTTAAATCTAGGTTAGTTTATGTTCAAGTAAGAAATAATTGCTGCAACAATTTAAGATTTTGAACAATTCATTAAAATTGTGATAAAAAGAGTGTAAGGATTTGGTTTTAAAGGACCCAATTATAATGCCAGATGCAAGTAAGAAAAGAAAGGAGTTTATTATAACAAAATATGATATATGCCAGGCAAGACACTGACTAGAAAACAAAGTATCAAAAGAACACGGCAAGAAACTGGGCTAAGCACAAAAACAAAGTGACAACAAAACAGCAACCTGAAACCCGGTGAGGTACAAAGTAACAAGCCAAACCAGAAATACCAAAGCAAGTGTAGAGAAAACAACAAAAGGTGCAGTAACGATTGGGAAAAGTAACAACACTGTTTAATTGCAGGTGCAAAATACACAAGGCTAAAGTAGAAAGTGACAGCAGAAGGTCATTACCAAAACGGGCAGGCAAAAACAGGTAAAGGCACAAAGTTGGTAATCCAATATCAAAATTCGAAGGCGAGCAAAAGTCCAAAGCACAAGGCAGACAAAACCAAGGCAAAGGCAAGGTCAGAGAAACAGGGTAGATGCAAGAACTGGGCTAGAGCAAGGCAAGACGATGGCTGGAGAGTTGTATGAAAACAAACAATATGGCTGCTGGTGTTGGTGACTGAGGAAGGCTTAAATAGCAACAGTGGGACACAGATGAACCCAATGAGTGGTGATTTGGGGAAGCTACAACAGGGAGCATAGGGCTAGGACGGAAGGTGGAAGTCAAAATGAAAGCAAACTATTGAAATATTATATTGATACTGTAAATATGCTTGTTTAAATGTGTCTTTCGGGACATAATGTAGGGCTCTCATCTTAATGCCGAAAGGCTTTCTGCTTTTTGTGCTTCTGGCAAAAGTTCAGTTTTTCTGTCACAGCCGTGGTCACATGTTGCTGTTCCAACAATATCTGTATTCTGACAAAACTTTATGAAGGAGCCACCCTCCTGTGCAGGGTCAGTGGAGGAGTGCATGTTGCGTGAAAGGTTCAGAATACTGAACAGAACAGGCTCTTTGAAAGACCTGACACGCAACGTGACATTTCCGCGCCTGTATGAAAAGGAAGGAGACGTCTGCTTTTGAACGCTGTAACTGTGACATCATACAATCATTAAAATGAGAGATTTTAAATAAGCTCAAGAGCATGATTATTTTTTCTTTCAGTTCACGTTAGGAAGAAACAAGGAGAAGATCAGTGCAGAAAGTTGTGGCAGTTATGACCCTGGTTAAATTTTTCAGTTTATTTTGGTCATTTCTTTCTCTGCCTCCGGATCCTCAGTCCTCTCAGCTCCTAGTTACCTGCCTGACACCTTGACTGCTCTGCCTGCCTCAACCCAGCACGTTCGTCCACCAGTTTTCTCCTGTAATTAGTCCCGCTAGTACATAGTTCAGTCACATTCAGTCACTTTTTGCCAGTTTGTCTGTTGGCTCCATGTTAGAGCTGCATTGCATTGTTTCTGACCCCTGTATGGGCTCAGTTTTTTCACTTGTGTTTTCTCTTGGACTCTAAATCTGCTCTTTTGTGCTTAAATAAACAGTTTAAAACCCTGCACGTCTGCATTTGAACCTTCAACTATCTTTGCCTGGTGTTCTGACACTCTTGCGACAGGAGTATCTTTACACTGACCTTTGCAATAGAGACGAGGGATCTTGCTCTCAATTATTTTTATGAGATGTTCATCTCTTGCACACTGTAAGCAGCACACTTCAAAACAGTGAAGTGGCACTAGAACCACACAGCCCACAGGTAACCATCAGCCGTCAACCATCAGCAACCTCCACCTTGTCTCAAAGCAGTGAGTGCAGATCCTCACAAGGAGAACAGTCACTTCAAGGACAAAGTTCATTACTAATGTATTTATCTGTAATATTATCTATAATATAGATATTGTAATGAATTTTCTATAATAATTTTATAATGAATGTAGTTTCATAAAATAGCCATTGAATGATATCATTTGTTGCCAGTGTGTGTGTTGCAAATGACACGAGCTCATCTTTTACTGACATCTGCTGAAAAGTGTGTTAATCATTTGTCACTTCTTCCCAGCATTTGTGTCCCTTGTCTTGAATTGACATGCAATTTCCCCTAAGCATGAAGACATCAGGGATGCACAGGCTTCAGGTAAGAAAACAATTTCTGTTTAATTTGCGGTTAAGACTGCTGGAGAGGGCCAAACCAGCCTCCCAGGGATTCGTCTCATGCAACTTTAACAGATGAAGGCAGCCATATGTTTTTCCTCACTGTCTGCTCTTGACACAAACCCCTCAGAGAACGTTGTTAGCAGGTGAGGGAAATGCCCTGGGGAATAGCCTTATTGGCCCAACAGAATGACCTATCTGATTACATTATTAGCATATGGATCTGTTTTTTGTTGAGTATGTAATCCTAATATTCAGCATCATACCTGATTAATGCTGTAGCAATGCGCTATGCATGCAGCATCTACAGCACAGTCCTTTAACAGCAGAGAGGTGCTTTGGTCTGTAAATAAATTTAAAATTAAGAGCTGCTGTGACTCACTGGGGGAAATTTGGGGTTCAGTATCTTGTCCAAGGACACTTTGACATGTAGCAGGCGGAGCTGGGAATCAAACCACTGATCACAAGATTGGTAGAGGACTGCCCTACCTCCTGAACCATGAGTGGCTGTGGTTCAGGAGGTAGGTTACATCACGGATTGTACCTTTAATATACAATAAAAAAGCATTGAGATCAAACTTTTTGTTGTTCAGTTATTAATGGCAACGCAAAATGTGTTTTAATAATACGGGTTCAAGAAGTGTGTTCGAATAGACAACTAGTGGTAGAAGACACAGTAGTAAAGTAGCTGCTCTTAGATTTCTTCTAGTTTCTATGCTGAGCTAATCACCTTATCCCTAGCATCGCATTAAAAAACATATTAGAGATATGTCTATAGTTTAAGGATCATTCATTTAAAATGTGTATTGACAGTAAAATATTGTAACAGACGAAAAACCAAAACAAATGAGCATAACTCAAGAACCAGTGTCTGTGGAGTCACTGACTGTCGACTAAAAACAATGACCTCCTAGAAAAAAAGAAAGCTGAATTTATATTTACAATACACACACACAAAGACACACACACACACACACACACACACATATATATATATATATATATATATATATATATATATATATATATATATATATATATATATATATATATATATATATATATATGAAACATTTTTCTGCAAGCTCCCCTGATTTGTTGCTGTTCATTGATGTCTGACAAGCCACTGGCTGGCTGAGAGATCTCCAATTACAGCCCTGTAGCTCTGTGTGAGAAAGTTTCAACTATTGATGGGTTAAAATGTGCTTTTATGTGTCCCTTAAAAGCACTTTTAGAGATGCACTATTTTGTTATAGTGTTTATTGACAATTTAAAAAGAAGAAACTTGAGCACAGCAGTTCGATGCTGATATCAGTGAATTATGAGTGAGCTAACTAATGTCATGGTACAAAGAAAGCTACAGAGTCACAGTGATTCTGTTAAATTCATCATGCCCATTTATATATTCCACTTTTTGTGTGTTTCATTCATGTATGTCAGAACTGTAAACATGATTAAACATAAAGCAGTAAGTACCATGTCACTGAACTGTTAAAAATGCAACACATCTAGGACTCAGGGACTTTCTGTGTTCACGTACTGAATTACACCCAGACCACAGCCTGGCTATGTGGCATCCTGATCAGATGTGCAGAAAGAAGGCCCTGGAGAGAGCCAGTGCTAATTGGCCTTGTGGTTCGCTCTGAGGTCAACCGTGGGCCAGGTCTCCAGGTTCATCAGGGAGCTCAGTACTGAGACTCAAAGATGTGGTTACCATTGCACTCCTCCAGACAACCATGAAGTATTGATCTAATGGGAGGAATTCAGCCTTTTGAACGTCAGGGTCTTGGAGAGGACTGACATCATTTTTGCCTCTTTTGAAAATTCCCTTTAGTGAGAGTTTACCTTCTCTAAAACCTCGAAACAGTGCAAATGACTCCTTTGGAAGTGAGATAATCACCTTTGGTTATTTCAACTCATTTCAAACAAATCAGCAATTAATCAATAATTAAGCAATTATCATCTTTTAATTCAAAAATGTAAATTGTAAGAGTAAAGGAAATATTAATTAATAAAGCAATGTCCTTAATGTAATCATCGTTGATAAAAAAGGGTTTGGCTTATCTGAGATTAGGAATTATATTCTTTATCAGTGTGGGTTATGTATGTGGTCTACAGGTTTTAACAGGCTATGAAGACAAATACTAATTAGGTCAAAATACAACTTTTCCTAACTTAGTACCAAAGTATTGTAAATCCATTTGTGCCTCAGGCACTCACTCATGCATGGTTTAGAAGTGTGGTGATTGCTGGAAAAATTTTTCCTAGGTGATATCTGGCAAAAATGTGGAAAACCTCAAAAGAAACTATCTTTATGTTGCAAATTGCAGCAAAGTCCATACTAGCTAATTATTGCGCACAACCAGACCTTTTTGAACTGCTGAAAACAGCAAATATGTGAGCAGCGATTCAGATGTTCAAAGCTATGTGGTAACTTTATCATAACAATTACATCAGCTTGATAAATAAATAACTGCATGTTCATAAAGAGAGATGTTGTCTCACTGTAGCATCTTAAACTCAACATCACACAAACACGCCTGTTGATTTTGACCCCAGTACTGTATAAAAACAGTTTACAAGAAACAGGAAGTGCTGTGAGGGGCCTAGATACAGTTAGATACAGTACTAAATGCATGTGTTAGCTGGTAACTGTACAATCAAGACTAATAGACTAATTCTGATTTGGCCTTTTACCCCAGTATACTTGCAACTAAACGAGCACAGCTACTCATTTTGATGAAAAATTAACTACATCTGGCATTAAAGCAAACAAAGCAGATGATGTCAAACTTTATTTGCATTCAGACTGAACAATCTAAACACAGCAAACATGTAACAAAGACATAAAAAGTCCTGAAAGAGTCGCTTTTCTGGGACCTGCCTTCTTACTGTGAATGCTTCACTTGTTAACAAACTGTAGTTGCTTGTCTAAATGATTCTCTGTCTGTTCCTAACGTGTGATAAACATCCAACATTGTTGTCCTTGCTTCCCTACACTGCGTGCAGGGTGACACACTCTATTCGCACAATGAGTCTGCATTAGAATAAGCAGGTCAAAGCTTGAATCGATGACCTTATACAGAGTTTACTTGTTTGTTCATTCCCAGGTACAGTAGATTGTTTATGTTGCTGCTACACACTATTACTGTGGTAATTTGTCTGCAGGAGAGTAAGGCAGATAGATGAGAGCTCGTTTACACAGGTCGGGTGATAGATTTTGCTTTTAACAGTTTTATGTTGTGTTCTGTGCACTTTGTATCTAATTCATTATGAGGAAGGATGTTATTGTAAACGGGTAATATCTCTTATTAAATGTGGAAAAAAATAGTTCCTACATTTACAGATATAGTTAACTCAGTTAAAAGTACTAGATAAATTAGATCCATTAGAAAGATAATAAATGTTTTATAATATTGGGTCAAGTAGATTTATGAGTTACACCTACAAAACCTTCATTGTCAAGTAAGGTTGTTGTTGTAGTGTTGAAACAAAAGCCCTCCTTTTATTTTATTTGTTTTAGCAAAATGCATGACTTATTCTGCAGAAAGCTACTAAAAAATCACTCTAAGCATCCTAGTTTATTGAGACAGGCCTTGTATTTAACCACTTTGGTGATAAAAATTCACCTTGTTTTGTTTAAATGTATTTATTTATTTATTTATTTAACATTATTATTTTGTGAGAAGCTGGAAAAAAAAAGTGTACATATGTAGTGGCAAGTTAAAAAAAAAAGATCTTTCATGTCTTTATTGAGAACAACCATAAAACCCTAATGGTGCTAGTGGAAAAAGTAAGTGAACCTAGTCTTCTCTAGTCAAAATATGTTTGGAGGTCTGGACTAGAGGTAATGGACTAGAGGTTGACTGACAAAAACCGCCATGATCATGAAAACATCATGCTGTATAGTGGAGGAAACATCATGATTTGGGCCTGCTTTGCTGCATCAGGGCTTGGCCAGCTTGCAGTAATTAAGAGGAAGAATAATTAATTCAGCTGAAATTAATTAGTCAGCTGAAATTAGAAGAAGAAGTTGGGTAATGCAACAGAACAATGACCCAAAACACACAACAGAATAACTTCAGAAAAACAAAATCCACCTTTTGGAGCGGTCAAGTCAGAGTCCAGACCTCAACCCCATAGAGATGCCATGGAGCGTCTTGAAGAGAGCCACACATGAGATGTCTAAAGAATATGACACAGCTAAAGCAGTTCTGCAGGAAGAATGGACTAAAATTCCTCCTGAATGATGTGCACATCTGACCCACAGCTACAGGAAGTGCCTGGTTATGGTTATTGCTGCCAAGGAGGGGTTAAGCAGTTATTCATTCCAAGGGTTCACATACATGGAAATACATTTTTCCACTAGCTCTATGAGGTTTTTATGGTTAAGGTTTTCAAAGTCATGAAAGATCAGAATTTTCTTTTGTGTTATTATTTTTGTTAATAGTCTTGACTTAGATGAAGATCAGATCACATTTTATGACAAATTCATGCAGAAAACCATGAAATTCCAAAAGGTTCACATACTTTTCTTGCCGCTGTATATATTTTACAGATCATTACTTTCAAACAGTGAGCTGTGCTCTGTGATAGATGTCAGTTTGGGAGATGTAGAACCCACAGTGGAGGATTAAATGTAGGTGGGAGTGCGGTGACGTGGGGCAGCATGAGTGGAGCGGCTGTAACTCTTTGAAGAAGAAGAAGAAGAAGAAGATGTAGAAGAAGAAGAAGAAGAAAAAAACTAAACAAAAGAAAGAAAACTCTGACGAAGTCACGTCCTCTGTCCTGAATCTGATAGAACACCCTTGGAGAATTTTACAGCTGAAGGTAGAGCAACAAAACCGTGCCAGCAAAGAGCAGCTGTAAAGATCATCTGTGAAGAATGGCATAATATTTTGATTTATGATCTAATCCATGCCCAGGAAAATAAAATCTGTCTTCAAAAAATAAAGTAGGTCATGCAAAACGTACATCATTTCACTAAAGTGTGTGTGCACATGTTTAATTTGTCAGATAGTTCTAGTTTTTAATTGGCTTCATTCTTTTTTTGACTTTGCCGAAGAAAAAACAAAATGAAATTACAGGACAGGATTCGTAATTATTCAACATTTCAGTGATGTTGAACAGGTGTTGTTCAAGTTTTGTCCTATATTGCAAAATCATTTACTGGTGAAAAGGTCTGACACACTTAAAGGTCATGATGGTAAAATAAAAACCGTGTGGTGGAGAGAAAGGCAGAAAAGTATAAGGGAAAAAGTAGAAACGCTAAAATTGGACAGCTCCATACTTGAAAATGAAAAGTCCTCCTGAAGAACCATTGTATTTGTCTGTACTGTAGAAATTCATGGACATTTTATTACTGTCACACACCTGAAAACCACAATGGTTCTTGGATGGATGAGTATTTTGTGCTGTGAGGCTTTGGCCTTGTTGAGTTGTGATGTAGATTAACAGTTTAGACTCTTCTGAGTGACATTATTTAGACTATAGTGTTTTGTCAAGATCACCTGACTTGACGTTTTCATTGCTCGGGGTCTCACAGAATCCACTGCTGTACATTAAGAGTATAAAAACAATGCTACCCATTTTCTTCTAAAATGACAAACCCACTATATATAGGGCAAAATTATAGGGACAACCCTTCACTTTGGCACAAACCCTGCTTGTGTGTCTGATTAAGGTGACAACACATGTTTATAAATCTCATAAAAAACTAAATCTAAATAGACTTATTAATATGTTGAGACAAATCAAATAATACAGATAACAATCTTCGCTGATAACATACATACTATAGGTACAGAGCATTACGGTTTAATCACGTCTTACATCTAGAAGCTTCCCTAAACCTAATTCTCATTAGCTGCGTGTGCAACAGCTTTCATCAGCACTCACCGATGTTTTAAAGCAAGTCAGTGCACACACAGCCGCTCACAGTGTGTGTAGTGGCTCTTTAAAAGCTCCAGGACAGCAAACATAATTGGGGTTAAATTAACATTGTGAAAAGACAATTTACAGTCCTACAACTCCTAACTCTAAGAATTAGGGCATCCAAAGAAAATGGAAAAATGCTGTAGAATGAAAAACCTCTTTTTTTATATGAGCTCGATTGCTTGTGCTCTATTTGCCTTGCACTCATCACTGAATACTGTTTTCTACTGATATCTGCTGCGTTTAGTAATTCTTTGTCACAAAGTAGCCGCCATGCTTGCATGTTATTTCGTCTTCCTGCTGTTTTGCTGTAATATGCAAACAGCACAGGTTAGGAAAAAGGATATTGGGGGAGCCTGCACGCTTTTTGTTTGAAGTTTGCTTAAGCATTCGTATCTCCGAGAAAACATTTAGTCATCTCTTCATGTTTGAAAGCAGAGGATACTTTAATAGGTGGCAATAAACCTGTTAACCCACTGAGCTTTGTAGTCACAGAGAATCCAATCTTTCAGCAACATGTTTGCAGCAGTACATGAATAAATGGCATGATTATATAAATAAATAAATGAGACATATTCCATGGTGAATTAAACTTCTATCAGAATCCTCAGACCACAGCTTTTTATTGCAGCACACATTACGGCCATCACATCTCTGGGATTACTGCCATTATTTATTTATATACCTTTATAGAAAGCAGTCATCAATCCTCTGCGACAAACATACAGTGTAGTCAGCTCCCCTAAGGCTCCATGTCTAATGAAATATACCATATACCTGTCCTCAGCTGCTTTTCCTTCTGCTCTGACAGCCAGTGGCCATTTGCAAGTGCTTGGGGTGTAGCGAAATCATTCAAAAATATATTTGAGCCATTTAAGTCATTTTTTTCATGGCCCAAGTTCCCTCTGCCCTCTGTGTGCATGACTCAAATGCTAGCATATTTACTGTCAGGCTTGAGATTAATCAGCTTTAGTGATGTATAAATGCCAACATGCTGTTATCACTGTGAAGCTGATGGGAAACCAAAGAGTGACAGTTGCTGTGTGGGCAGTTCAGATGTTAACTTACCTTGTAATACAATACACTGTCAGCAAATCAAGGCTTACTGATGAATCATTTTTAGGTCAACAAGGAAACACTTACAGTCTTGCTTAGACAATGTTGCCAGTGTGAAGTATGTTGCAGGCTGCTGAAGCTTCAGTTGGAGTGCCTGCACTTCCCACAGCATCTGACCATCACAGTCTCCTTTTCCGCTTGCACAGCCAAAAGGAGCCTGAGATCCAGATGGCGTCAGCTCAGTGTCTTCCAGGTTTGAGAATGGGTTACCTTCCAAAATTTGGTAAGAAAGAGATAATTTAAACAGTGCAAAAAGCTGTAGCAGACCAAATATTGGTAATAAGCTGTTGGTGTAAAAATAAAACAATTTAACACTACCACACACTGCAGCCACCAAAATGGTTTTACTGTCGAATCAACTTAAAACTGTTTCAACGAAACCTGAACAGTATCACTTTAATGGACACAGGACGCAGGACCACTGTGTTAGATTGCATTCATTTGACTTTGGTGTCACTAATAACCTGCCACTTGAGTGCATTTGCACTTTGTCTGCAGTGTTACTTATTTCTTTAAAAAGAATTATTCTTTTTAGGCTAAAGGAGTGGAGGCAGTGCAATAAAAATATAGAATGCATGCATCTACAACACATTTGGGACAAAAATATCAAACAATTGGCAATAACCGACAGAATAAATGGCAGGATTAGTAAACAGCAGGCAGCCACAGCAGAGGTTTTTCCCACAGTGACAGACAACCCTAAGGAAGTGACTGCATAGTTTTGAATTTGGCACATGGTTATGAATAGTAAATGGGTGAAACCTATAAACTGACCTCAAGACAGTTTGGACAGTGGAAGGCTGTGAATGTGAGCTGAGGGAGCTTTTGGGGGGGGGGTTTAAGGAGTGGAGTGTGTCATGAGTGAGAGGCTGATCTTCAAACATCAACATCAACACAGCTTGGGCCTGCATGTGTGTTACTGAATGCAGAAGACTCTGGAGGAGTTGTTTGCTTTGTTTTGCTCTCTGCTGATGGGTTTAGTCATACAGTGCTGCAGGAAATCAGGAAAGTATGCAGTACATAGTGTAAAACTAAAAGAGTACATTGCCTTTGGAAGGTGGGCACAGCCTCAGTGTTTTATTTTTATTTATTTATTTATTTCTCTCTCCTCTCTCTGTCACTGGACAGATTTAGACATCCACAGGACTCTCAGCTTTGATGGTTCAGCTGGGAGGCAGCCATGATCCTGGAAAATCCATCAATAAAGAATACAAGTGAGATACATGTATTCTAACATGTATATATATACATACGTGTGTGTGTGCGTATAAGATCTTTGCTGTTTTCCCAACGGGTATGGAGTATCAATACGTATTTATATTTATATAGTTTATATAATATTCGTAAACAAAATCTCACCTCTTCCCACCCTTGTAATGTAATGTAACCAGTTCACAAACTGTCGGAGAACTTAGAAATGGTTTTTTCAACTAGAATTAGACACAATGGTGTAGATTTACTGAAGACAAGGTCATAACCACATTTAAAATAACAAAATAGAAAATAAAAATTCAATTTAATTTCCAATTACAACATTTATCCACAAATCTATTCAGCCATCACTAACATTTTATAAAATGTACTTCTACAGAATAAGTAGCATGGTAAAGCAGCACATTGCTTCTCACAAACTAAAGGAAACAAATCACAATGACATGCATTGAAAGTGTCAACATATTAAAATAGTTCTAATAACCATAAATGCGTGAACGTTTTGTTGTTGTTGTTGCTGAAGTGCCCACATTCAGAACTAGTTGGACATGAAGGTGCACTGTGCCTTCGTCTTTTAAATGTCCACTGATATCACACCCATCTCACCAGGCCACTGTTAAAGATTTTTGGCCCATCCAAACATGATCAAAATGACAACTCAGCCATAACTTGAATTCATTTGTAGGTTACATTGAGCCCGGCACAGTAATTGAGCATGAGAAATGGGGGCTATAACCATTCTCCATGTTCCCTTGTCCACCTCATCACCTGCCATCTATGTAACTGTCCATCTATTGTCCCCATGGGAATCCTTTCCATCATTGCTTGTAATGGCTTTCAGCTTGTCCAGATAATGGCTTAACTGAGGTTGGGTTGAAACTTCCTGATATGTTGGGTTGAGTGGCAGCTCCTAAATTATGCATACCGGTATTTTAGCTTCTTTAATTGGGGAGGCAGAAGTCATTGCAATGATCATTGATTTATTTAAAAATCATTACATTGAATTCATTTGCAAGTTAGCAGAATCTGTGGGCCTTTAATATTTTAACACTGGAGCGAAGCCTGGATCCCACTTTGCTGATCGAAACGGCATCTGTCGACTAAAACCTCGCTGCTTCTGTCTTGGTTAAACTAGAGCTAAAAATCGATATAGCAACCACATAATGGAATAGGGCAGATCATGAATAGACCATTAAGGCAATATCAACTGAGTGCTTCTTAACCTTTTCTTTTTTCTTTTTTTTACTGAGGGAACTTTGTTCATTTGTAATCCTGCTGTAAACACATTTACAATGGTGTTATGATTTTTCCAAGCATTGTTCAACTATACCATTTTCTAAATGGGTGATGTTCAAGCCAAAAAAGATGTCTGAAAACAAAACAAAACACTCCTTTCCCACAGCAGACCAATTAGATTAGATTGGCTGTGCAGACTTTAACTATTCTAAGTATCAATTATAACATGTTGGGTATCTTCTTACAAAACCATCTGTGTGCCTGGATAAAAAAGGACCTGCACGCTCTGAATGCAGGGACACTTAATGGTGAAGGACAGCACAAAAAAATCACTTATACTGACATAAAACTCGATTAGTGTTTCCAGCATGTCCATGATTGAATTTCTTTAGGAGACCAGACAGGTCCCTTAATGTATACTGTAGCTCTCTGATCCAGCATGGAAATGTTAATAGAAAAATAATGTAATTTTAATAGAACATACATTACAACATACAGTATGACCAAGTAAATGGTCGTGTTCTTTTCATTACATGACTAATATGGAGTCATTACTAATGTTGATGTGTCCAGACTGCTGTCTATACTGTGCTGACTTCTCTCTCTCTTATGCACCCAAAACAGATAGGCAGGTTTGTTTCATTCTTGACTTGACAGCAAGTGGCGTTTTGTTTCTCTATAAGGGCTGTCATTCTGTCAAGATCCTGGAAGAACAGCAGGGAAAATGGTGCCATGATGCATACTTCAAATGTTGGACACAGACACAAGGCGGGTGGCAAAACAGTGAAAAAAAAAAACACATTTGTCATAGACTTATTTCTGTGGAAGCAAACGGATATATTTGAGGTTATAGTGCTTAATGTTAAAGTGAATACTGCATTTATGATGTACAAATTAAATGTAACTGCACACAATTACTGTATGTGCTGCAGGATATACTGTGCATATGTATGTAGTGCGTGCTTATCTGACACAAGGACCATAAACAGGTCTTCCAACCTAAAGCGGTTGCAAAGTGAAATTTTGGGCTTATACCAAAATAATGGATGTCGTTCAGGGGAACAATTCCCCTGAACTGTAATAAATAAACATTATCTCAGAATGAGCAGGAACCCTGTCCGATAAAAGATGAGGATCATCCCAGCATCATTGTAGCAACAGCACTTTTCATCTTTTCATATTATCTTTATCAAAGTCAATACTAATGAAATGCTAATTGACAACAGGACGAATATTTGAACTGCCACTATCTGTGCTGGTATTGAATACTCATTAAAGCTGACTATCACACTGCGTGAATGCAGGTATGTGTGTGTGTGCGTGTGTGCAGGGGAGAGGCTTAAAACTATATTGATTACTATTCTAAGCTATGAGCAATCCAGTCATATTTAATGGTGGTCGATTAAAAGTGACGAGTTATTTTTTTAGAGACTCTGCTAGCATTGGTTTGGGTGATGTCAAGGCCAGAACTTATGACACAATGTTACAAGGTTAGTCAAACTAAAGAGTGATCCAAAGCTAATACTAATCTAAATACTGCTGCAGTTCGGGGTGATTTCTCTATCAGGTCAAGCCAATGCATTTTGTTAAGGACTTCTTTGTGTAAATCAGCTCAGTTATTAAAGCCGGGCTTTAACATGTAGAGTTGATCACATTTTATTTTCTTATTTACGTAACTTAATGGTTTAAACTAAAAAAAGCAGCAGTAACTGAGTAGTTTTGCTTGTGAGCTGCTCTGGGCAGAAATAGCTGAACCTAATGGAGCTCAACTGGTACTGACTCTCATACATGACATTTCACTGGTAGAGCTGACGAGCTACGATTTGACACTGTTTTCATCACTTTTGATCACTGAACCTGACTGCAGCCTTTGGCTTGTGTAATGCACGTGTCACGAGTGTTGTGGGATCACCGCTTAGAATAACTGCAAGAGCACAGTTGTGGTGACGGGAGCTGGCTTCAGAAATCACTTTCAGAGGACACAGCTGCTTCCTTTATGTGGCAGTTTTACTTGTGTTAGTTCAGTGTGTGTGTGTGTGTGTGTGTGTGTGTGTGTGTTCATGGGGAAAAAGAAAAATGGCAGGACAAGAAAAAGGGGCTTTGTACTGCACAAGGATCACTGCTGAATCATTATGACCTCTTTGGCTTTCGATGATCTGCACACTTTTTAGCCTGCCTCCTCACAATTATATTCCTTTGACACTAAACTTCATCATCTGCTACTTTGATTTAGTTGTTAATCTAATCATTATTTTGTGATTGTGATTGTGAACTGAACCCAACCAGAGAAAAACATATCTGAGTCACATATCTGGACGTGAAACTACAAGATCGGATATTTTTATAAAAAAAACAAAAGGTATTTTAAAATAATGAACCTCCCTGCTTGTGTACAACTAATTTGTGACTTGTCATTAACATTTATTTTGAACACATCACCATTATGTCATCAGAAAATGTAATTGCTTTGCAATCTTATTCCCTAAAGAAACATTTTATAGATTAGTTGTATAGAAACTTAGTTGTTAGCAGACTGGCTTGAGATTGGATACCTCTTGGACACAATACATCTCAAGGGACTTATCCACTGATCAAATAAAAAAAAAATCAAGAAAATGGTCCACTGGGCTGCGGTGTGCGCGATGAGGCCCCCGTGTGGGGACCAAATGACCTTCCATTGTTTTCCTTTTCCTGTCTGTCCTGCTGATGGGTAAAGATAGATGAGATGACTGTACTGATACTGTATACTGTAAATCTTACAGCAAATCTGTCCTCCGCCCCCCAAAAAGGGCTATTGTTTATTCATTGGTGTTTGCTCAACAAAAAGGTTAGATACTGCAAGGCTAAACTCGACTGCACATGCTGTGTTTAAGTCAAACCTTTCTAGAACCACAGCAATATTTATTGTCTTTATATATTTAATACTTAATCCATCAGTGCTGCTATCTACTGTGTACTGTATCTGCAGAATCGAGACGCCTCACTCTCCCCCATATTTACTGCTCTCCCACCATACATCCAAAATTAATTAGGCATGATTAGAGGAAGCCCTTTCTCATTACCTCTTTAGAGTGTCTCAGGCTCATGCAGGTTTTAATTGTGCCTAACTGGCAGGACCTTTGTGCCCCCCTCGCATGCATTTGATCTTCAAAGAGGCTCTTCCATGTCCCAGCAGCAAAGAGCCCTCCATGATCTCCACTCACCTCTTCATTGCCTGATCCCCATCCTTGTAGTTTGTTGTGTTCGCTTCTCTGCAAGGTCACACAAGTGGATCATTATGATCAGCATGTGGACGGTAAAAGGAAACATGCTGACTTGTCCTGTGAGGATGTTAAAACAATACACAGACAACAGTATCGGTTACAAACATCATATAAGACAGCTATATAATTCCTTGGATCAAACAGACACAGACCACAACGTAGAGCGCTGTCAAGCCTGAGACAGCCTTCAGGTAAAGATCAGACAAGTCAGCCTTGGACAAATGGCCTCAGACAAACAGCGTCAGGCTAAAAAGCCTCAGAAAAAACAATATCTGACAAAAGGGTATCAGACAAAGTGACTAGAGATAAAACGGCATCTGGACAGGAGACCAAATAGCCTCAGGCAGCATCCGGTGAATGTCCCTGCTCCCACCTCTCAAGTGAAGATGCACTTACACTGGCACAAAAACATTTCCTATTCCAATGTCTGTCTTTCAAAAGAAAACTGTGAGGTTTAAAAAGTAATAAGAAGAACAGTTTGAACACATAGCTTTTGCACTATTTGTTTGTCTTCATCGTAGCTTTATAGGGGAGTTATAATTCATATTATAAAGTCATAATGTCTGTATAAATGTATGTAACAGCGCATTAAAATAATATAATTATTATAGAAGCTGGTGGCTTTATGAAAATGTTGTCTGTCTTAGATGCATCATGGAACAGATGCACTTGTGTTTTAATCCAGCTGACTATACAGGCAGCACAACAGGACCAGACCTGCTGCTGCTGCTCTGCTAATATGCTTAAAAAAACTCATTACAGTATTTAGCTAATGTAATTTTACTGGTACTAGTAAAAATTCAACACCAAAAGAAATTGACAATGTTTCATTGCTCTCTTAGGAATGTCTGTTGAAACAACCTGAAAGCCTCCATACGCATCTGTCACGAGTTTAACAAGTGGAGTTGGAAAATGAGACATATTAGTTACTGAGTCTGTGGCCTGTGTTCTGGAAATTAATACTGTTCAGCAAAAGCTTGTATCCCCTTTTTTTCAGTGGATAATTAGTATTTATCCCGAATAAAGATATAATAGAGTGGGGACATCACTGCCACACATAAAGCAGTTTTGTCCAGCAGAGGTTTCCTAGCCTATAATGCTGTTCTACAGTCATCTAAGAGCTCATGCTGGTGGCTGAGACCGGCCCACAATGTGTGAGTTTGTGTTTTTGGCATGTGTGGCTTATTGATTGTTGTCAAAAGTTATATATTTTTCTTTTTTCCATCTCACCTCAGTCCTTTTCTTTGTCGCTGCCTCCCACCCACATCAGTGTTTTGGCATTTTACTCACTGTTTTCATTCCCATTCCTCTTTCGGCGGGCATTCTCTGTGACACACACACACACACACGAGTGACAGCCTGAGTGTGAGCAAGAGAAGGAACAGGCCGTGCAAGGAAATTGCAGTGCCACACCCATGGGTACTCGCAGCAAGTGCTGTGACATCTCTGCCCGTGATAGGGGACTTTGTCTTTGAGAGTGATAATGCAACTTGCAAGCCAAAGCCCATGTTTATACATACAACATGAGGCTGGTGAGCAAAGTTCATTCACTGCATCCAATTACCGAGAGCACTCCAAGCCATTTTCTGCACTCAGCTTTAATTTATTTTTGATAGTCGGAGCACAGGCTTAGTTACAATGCCTTTCATAAATCAATTGGTGTATTTTTGTGTTGCAGGAAAAAAAAAAAAAAACCCACGTGATGACATATGGCACATGCTCGCACAGTCTGACTCTTAACAGTTCTGAGATTAATTTTAAAAATATCCATCCATTTCCACAGCCTAACTACACACTACTGGTCAAAATTGACCTGCCAAAAGCCTGAGAAACCAATTCAGACTCCATGACATTCCCTGACTTTGCTTTGATTTTTAAACATGCAAATCTGACTTAAAGGTGTGAATGTCAGTTCTGCATGTGCTTACTGCTTCACTGTATCCTGTAGCATTCTGTAACAAATCGCTGTAAACTTCACTGTATTTTCTCTTCTCTCTCCTTTGCCCCTTTTCATCAACATGGGATCAAAAACTATGGTGCTGAACTAAATAAATCATTTTGCATATGCATCCTCAGTGAACTGTACAGTGTTGGCATACATAAAAAAAATATATTACACAATTCTCTCATGTAGAGCACCAAGAAGATCGCCTTAGGTGGAGATAGAATCCTCTTCCCTCTGAGAGGCAAACAATTTGTTTGGACAGGTTAGGGGAAGGATCATGCATAATGTATAAATATATTTTTTGACAAGGAATACATTCCATATTCTCCAATAGCTCATACTGTCATATCAGTTGAAGGCAACACGTGTACATGTACAGTACGAGCATGTTGGTGTCCAAGATTATACAGCAGATTAAAATCTATCTGAGCGTACACAGTGCTGTAAACATACTGTTGAAAAGACAAAATATTCAAGAAGACACGACAAAGTAAAAGGAAAACACGAGTAAGTGCACCTAGAAAATATATTTTTGTCAGAAAATGTTGACTTTGCTGTTTTTGTGTTGCACCGTACTGCAACTGCTACCAAAAGGCTCTACTGTACATACACAACATACAGTATCTGTGGTCAGTAGCAATATGCAATCGCAGAGGATGGCGGGTGTGTGGGGGGGGTTTGGGCTGCTTTCCGCAGAAAGTCTAACTCTTTCACTGACATGACATTATTAGAACATGTAGAACGTCTCTTTTGGTAACATAGGTTTCAGGGTAGGAACACAGGAGAAACGAAAACATCTGGCACTGGCATTAATCTGACATTTATGTAGTCATTGCACTCAACGAGTAACTGAATGACTGACTATTGAGGTTAGTGCTCTCCATTTCTGTTTCAGGCACACTAACTTTTCATCAGATTTATAAAGGTTTTGCGATACGACAGCAGCACTGGGGCAGCGTCAACTACTAATCTGTGAGTGCGGCATGTTAAAAAGAGGTGGTAAACGACACAAAGACTGTCATTAAGTGTAGTAATGTTTGTTTTCTGGCTATTTTTCTCCTGTTAGTAACATAAAGAAATCCCTACCCCGAGTCCTAATATCTATACTAGCAGCCGTGTGTGCTTGCTGTTTCTCTAAATGAGTGCTTTACACACTTTGCTCTTGCAAAACAGAAACGTTAACAGGAATGTACTACTGAGGCTAAAATGGTCTCTTTCACCTAGTTGTTCAGAAAAAGCCTGTTATTATTATTATTTACCATCTCATACTGTTGTCAACAGTGCCGTTACTGCGAGAGACACAGACATGTGCTCACACAGGGACATCATGACACCATGGTACAGACCTCATCTTGTCTTCCTTTAGAATACAGTCAGATCCCTGTGACTTTAGTTAGTGGACCAGTCAACACACTGGCAACAGAACATAACATTGTTGACAGCTGCAACTGAGCTGTCAGTAGTGTGTTTTCTTTTGGGGGGATTTAAAGGCTGTGACATCACCACACTGGGTGCCAATTTGGAACAGTGTATTGGATTTCATACAAGACTAGACAGAGCCATATACCTGTGCCTGAAACTAGTCCCAGTGCTAATGTTTCCACACACGATCCATCCTTTGGACCTTATCGAACAATAACTATAATACTTTTTCAAATCAAACACTTTCTTTGATGATAAAACGTCTCGGTTAATAATTATTTCTTAGACATTTACACCTTTTTCTGCAGGGGAATAGGTAAAACTTATATTAGTAAATAATATATGTCATATACTTGTATATTATTTATATGAACACAGAAGCCATTGTTCTGCACTAATTTGGTTGCCAGGAAAATAATTGAATATAATAAATTTCTAATAATAAAATGTATCTGGTTAATGGTTTTCTTTGTGATGAGTGCTTTGAGCCCTCTTGCACGGACATGTTATTGATAAGTATGTATTAGTTGATCGGCTGTCAAAGCACTGTCACTAATCATAACTTAGTTTTATGATAAAAACCTTGCACTGTTTAAAAACATAGCATAAAAGAGCATAGCATAAAAAAAACAGCTGACCACAGAGCCTACAGTTAATCTGAGTTACTATTTGCTTTTCCAGTATCTAATTAAAACAGGAAGTACTTCCCCTGCGGCCTGTGCAATTGAAAAACAACCCTCGAGAAGCCAGTCGCTCGGAGCCACAATAATGTATCACCAAATGTTTGTAAGCCAATACTTCCATTAATTCTCACAGCAGCATTAACATCTCCCTTGCTGACTCAAGCAGAATTGTATTGGTCCCTGGCGCGTTGAATTCTCCGCGACTCTATGCATCTCTTGTTCACTGTGATCAGCTATGTGTGAATTTACATAGAAAAGCGTTTGTGATTATGTGAGTAATGTGAACTTTAGTGCTGGCGCTCCAGAGAGAACTCCAGACAATAACAGCAAGCAACGAGCAGGGGTAGCTAGAGGTGGAGCTGGCCTTGAGTCACAATAAGTGAAATGACAATACAGCTGCCTTGGGGGCTGGGGTTACAAACATGGGAGAGGGTGTTATGCAAAGGAAATAGAGCATAGCTCTGTATTACAGGTTGAATTAGATAAGTGTGGCGCTTCAGTTGACTGGCAGATTCAATTTGCTCAGCCTTACTGCAGACAAGGCCTGTCTCAAGAATAATGGTGTGGAGCAGGTGAGGAGTGGCTACAATTGGCACAACATCGAGGTAATACCTATTATGTATGGCGGCAGGCAGCGGGAGGGCAAAGGCCATGAAACCATAGTGGGAAAAATACATCATCTCAGGTTTTTAGAAATAAACATAGATTCATGATGCAGCTTCTCGGTACGATAATAGAGCTTATTAGCCTAATGCTTTCAAGACATTAAGTGTGCTGCTCAGTGACTGTGCCAGTTTTCGATTCCAGTAAACGCCCTGGCATGTGAGGATCTGGATTAAAACCATTGCTCAGGGGGGGTAATGTTAATTTTGGAAAAAAACAAACATGTGTTCTGCTTCTGGACACTGTCGCCGCTTTGTGTTGTGCTCTGCGGTTCTGCAGTCCCTCAGTGAAATGAGTGGCAACAGCTGCAGTGTAGGCACACTTGTCCATGCCTACCCCAAAACATGAAGAGGTAATCAAATGATTACACAGTCTGTCTCACCCCCACGAGTGTCATCAAGAGAAGACTTGTGGGTGTCCTTCCAGGGGATTTGGAAGGGAAACATTTGCTCCCTGGCCAATACCTTTTAGTTGATGCATGATTAAGAAGCCCCGAAACAACAGATTGGGTGTCAAATCAACAATTTTTCATGATTGTACTGTTGCTTCTTCCAAATTTCTGAGCACTGAGTTAATCAACCAAGCAACCCAAACAAACAAAGTACACTTAGGCTGACGGCGTGTCTGAGGGATGGACAGAATGACATTGAAGGAGCACTGCAGATTTATCTCAGATGTTGAGAAAGTAGGTGTTTTTGGTACCAGTTGATAAATATTATTGCAACACATTGAAACACAGCATGTGCATGAGATTAAAAAACAGTCCCTCATACTATATACAAAGATATGTAGAGTGGATTTGCCCTGTTTTTCTTATCTCCTACTGATGAGGAAGCCTAAAGTGTCTTGCAACATGACTAGCACCTCCTAGGTTGTCCATGTACAATAAATGGCATCATAGTGGACAAACAGGGGAACAATCAATTACATGGCAAAAATGTATCCTTAAAACCTGATGCTATGTAAAAATGGTGGCACATACACATGTATTATTATATATTGGTATATGAACTCTATTCCACATCCTGTTTTAAAAGATATGATACATAATGTAGTCAGCAAGCAACACATCATGGGAGGAATGAAGAAATGCAGATGTAAAATGTATCGCTCAAAGTCATTTTTAATCCTATTTTAATCACTCAATTATACGGCGACATTTAAGGTTTGGATTGACATGGCTAAACTTATTAGCAGTGTGAGGTAAATGTGGACCAGAGGATAACAAAAGTCAAGAAATGAGCATACAGAATCCCCACAGACATGCATTATACCACCATCTGTATCTGTACATCAATCTAATGGAATGACATACAGGACGTCTGCAAAGGAGACATTTAATGCCTTGTCAAAACATTACCCCTGTGACTGTTCTCCCTAACTTTGACAGACTACCTTGTCAAGGCATGGAGCGTTTTATGTCTCCCATCTGCCTCTTCCTGCTGACAGGCGGCTGAGTCAGACGGTCTGGCCTGAGAATGGATGCATAGCGCCGCACTTAAACACACACACACTCACTGACCCATTTAGCTGTTTTTTTGTCCCCTTGCACACAATGAACAGCTCATGCGATGCATCGCTTTTGTGCATTTTCAATGTCTTTACCTCTAAACTGTATGAACTATGCTTATAAGACAGTCTTAATCAGATCCAAACTTACATAGGTACATTCATCTGTTATCTTTACTGCTTATACTACAGATGTTCGGCAGGGGACTGGAGCTGATCCCAGCTGAAATTTGGCGAGAGGTGGGGTATATCCCGAACAGGTCACCAGTTTATTGCACTATTCACGCTTAGCCCTGCACTTCTTTATGTAACTATTATCTATTTTAAGCAGACTGGGGGCAACGTATACTGGCTGTCAACACAGCTCTGATATATTATCACATTTCAAGTTGATGTAATCGTTAAGACTCCTGAGGTAAATAAATGACACTTTAAATGATCCAGTATGTTCACAGCTAGTCATGCTGTTTGGAGCTGAGCAGGTATGCCATTTCTTTTTTTTTTTTTTTATTATTTTAAGACTTTGCTGTCTGCTGCAGCAGAGTGGATGCTGGAGTATACTCTGAGAATGATGACAGTGTACCAAAAACAGCAAAGTCACTCTGAAGGTCTGTAAGGCAGAGGGAAACTGCATATTCAGACGTTCACTTGTTTCAGATTCATCGCTACGTTATTACTGTAGTTGCCACTTTATTTCCACCTTGGCCTTTAAAGCATTCTTATTATAAAAATAAAGATTTGAGTCACTTTAAATGTGGCCAGTAGAAAACTTTATGCAGTTTATTTGTTGCTTTGGGTAGCTTCTATACCCAAAGCAACAAATACAGTGACTGTACAGACTGTGTTTGCGTGCTGCTCTGTCTCAGACTGGCCTCAGAACTCACCAGGAACTCTGGTTGTTACTTTTATTTTTCAACCACCCTTAGCCTCCCTTTGATCTCTAAATGTATAGAAAGTAAAGCTGAATTCATAAAGTCTTGGGATAAGCTCACATTTTTTAGCTCAAGTTGAAATGATCATTCTTTTATTCTCTTCAGTTTGCAGCTCCAGTATTTGCTCGTGTTCACGCCCACTTGCATCTTTCCACTGATTTGATATGCATTTGTCCTCATGTTCTCTTTGCCTGCACCATAAGAAATAAGGACAGAGGATCTCTGGTTTTCAACAGCCTGAGTTACCAAAACAAAGTATTCATCCTCATTCTGACTATTTCACCTAGGTCTCTTGCTTGTTTTATGTGACATGTCACTACTGTACCTCTGCTGCAGCTTAGGAACATTTTGTGAAGGCACAGCCTTAATCAATTCTACGCGTCATGAGGAACATCCATCCATTATCTTTACTGCTCATCCTGCAGAGGGTTGAGGTCCCAGCTGGCGAGAGGCAGAGTACACACTGGACAGGTCGGCAGTCACACAAGAGGAAATGATATACTAAAAAGGCTGTAACTTTGAATACCAACTTGATTTGGATAATTCAGAACACTGAAGCTGAGTATTAGCTGAATTAATATTGCACATTAAAACCTGGAAGATTCCGTCATCAATTTCTTTCTATGAAGTTGTGCAGGCATGGCCAGTATGTGCACAATGTGTGCTTAAAGTGTCCAGTAACCTATAAAGCATACTCGGGGCATATCAGAGTTACATCAAGCGGCATTTGGAAAAAGACACTCAGCAACATAATGCGAATCACTAATGTAAAGCAGAAGCATTGCCAGCAAAGCCACACATAATCTGACTGTCTAAGGCAGCTGGGAGCAGAAGGTGTTACTGTCCCCTGGGAAATTTCAACCCAGAAGTCCCCGACTATCCTTCTTGTATAGATGCAGAGTGTGTTATTCTCAGTAGACAGACATCAGGAATGTTGGGTGGGGTTAGGAAATATGCATGTAGACATTTATCTTAATTAATCCATTGTAATAAGACCACCAACGCACAGCGTTCATGGCATCAGTTATGAACTTTCATTTGAGTTTCTCTATTTTTAGCCTTGTCTGTCACTTGTTCTCAGAGCTTCAGACTCAGAGTATAAGCACAGGCCTCGGACTCCATTCTCCCAGCAAAACAAACAGAGACGGTTCAATTAAGCCTCTTCCAGTTTGATTTGGGTCCAGGGTAAGATCTTCCCCCGAAACTTTGTTGACATTTGTAAGCTTCACCTTTCGGTTTAAATAATGAAACATGGCAGGTCTCACTCGAGGGGTGGCGGTATGACACGACCTACACATTTTCACTGATAGCCACAAACATTTACTTCTACTTTAAAAAGTAAAATCAGTTTCTTCATGTGAAAAACTGGAACATTATGCACTAGGACTGGAGTAGAAAGAAATTTGCAGTCAGACTTGCTAGTACTTCTAATGAAACATTTCTCCTCCACATTTGGTGATCATTCTAAAACTGATGAATGACTTTTTGTTTGCCGTTCTTCATGTTGCGTAGCAAAAAGAAAACACTTAATTGGGTCTTCTAATGAACAAGGACTGAAGTTGATTAATTTTCATGAAAAGCAAATACGTTTATACGAAAGAGGTGGGGGAGCTCACAAAACGCACAGATGATCACGACTGATGAATGCTTCGTTTGCATGTCTTCATTTATCATCATGCACATAATGAAGGTGTATGAACAAGAGATTTGAATAGACAGGGATAGCAAGGAACACATCAATAAAGCACGTGGCTTGTGTACAAAGTGTGATAAAAGATACCATTATTTTATTGCATTTCCTAATACACTGTATATTTTGTATTAACCCTTTCATTATATACAGTATGTATATAAATACTGTGGACATGCCTATACTGTGTAGTGTAATGTAATATAAAAAGTTTGCATTTAATCAACATCTGCTGGATGCCTAATTCGTGCTTAGAAGAACATTTAACTCTTTTTAAGTGAAAACCTTCCCATTAAAAGCGTAGTAACTTTTGTATTCCTAAACTTTTCATCTTCATCAAATTTTGAACAACAAAAAAAAAAAAAAATGTTCTAAACTTCTGTTTGTCACCAAATCTTCAAAATATCATTCAGTGTGCCTCAGCTGCAAATTGGTTGTGATAGGCCTTACAACTCAGTTTCCATGAATAAACAAGACGATTTGAAAAAATAAGCTCCATCACAACATGACTATTATATGATTACATTTGCATGGTCGCCATTTAGTTGCACAGAAATATAATTTTCAGAAGACAGGCTTGCCTAAACAAGTATTAAAATTGTCTTGGGACAATATTTGCATAGTTGTACACGTTGTCGTTTTGATAGGACTTTGTAAAATCATGACATCTCCCTGAAACCCAAGAATCTGCTAAGGTGACAGACGATTATTATATTTAGTGGAAAACCGCAGGAACGATCATGCCCATTAGAAATTACACCAATAATTTTACACTATTGCTGTGCGCCGCTTGGTGCGGAATGGTTGGTGCTGGTGAGAAATTGATGTAGCATGCATTTAAAGCATGCTTCCCATAGTATTTCTAAAGTAAAGTTAAAAAAAAAAATCACTCGAAGTGCTGAATGCCTGGCTCTCCACGATAAGTACAAGATAATGCTACAGGCATATAGGAAGGCTGAAGGATAGGCGCTCGCAGGACTGTCAACCTCACAGCACAGCCGGGCCTACTGGGATGATGAGCTAATGCAATATCTCTCCTTGCTGTCCTCTGCCTCTGATCCTCTCCTCATCCTATTCCACACTTTACTCACATTCCTTATTTCCTTCCCCCCATTTCTTATCCTCCTCACTCACTCCCATCTCTTTCTCCTACCTTTCGTTTTTTTTTCCCCCCCATAAGCCTTTTCCCTTTCACCCTCTTATCCTTCTCCTCCAGTATCTCTCCTGTCTCCCCATCACAAGCTTTGTATTGCAGCTGCCAGGAAATGAGAAAGGCACTCAATTACTGTGCTCATTGAATCATTAATGTTAAGGCTGGGGTGTGTTCTGTTGGCCAGCAGGCAACAGCTTACAGACAGTGTGCCTAGTAGCAAATCTTCTGCTGTACGTCCCAACAAGACAGACACAGTTTGATATGGGTCTCACTGATAACAAAGCCTTGGATGGAAATCATGGCAGACACAATGATAAGAGTAGTATTAATGATGGACCTGGCTAGCCCTGTACACACAATGATAGCATGATTTGGGCTCCTAACAGGAGTAACAGAAGCATATCAGATGAGAGAATGACCAGGCAAAGAGACTCATTACAATGTAACCTTGTAAACCTGTCCTTTCTGTGAACATGACAGAGCTTTTATACTATTTCAACACACGAAGGATGAGGATTATCTGATCATCACATGAGCTGCCGTGGATACAAAGAGCCCGTGGTTTGACAACATATTTTGCAGATATCAAGGTAAAAAATGGCACCTGCAACATAAATTTCATGTTTTGTAAATATAGAGCTGAATTTGTATTCATGCCTGATGGAACATCCTCCAGCAGATTGTTTTGTGCTGTGGATATTGTGGTCACTTATTGTATCATTTATTATTTATTGCAGTTTGACTTAACTACCTACATTTTAATAAAAAAATTTAAGCATTTCTAGTGGGTTAGACTAAATAAACTAGTTTTGAATAAACGGTGAGGTCATTTCTGATGTGTCATTTTACTAGTTTTGTTGAAAGGGTCTAGCGCTCTTTGAATCCTCCTTTCCCAGCACCATGCAGCTCACAGGCAAAATAAGCTACTGTGGTGAACACAATGGAGCATTGAACAGCTAAAAAGACACATGTAAAAGAAATAACATTCATCGGGAAGCCTCAGTATTCTACTAGTGCTCCACGTCTTCTCAGCGTCTAAATCGACAAGTGATGACTAGTTTGCTAAATCAGCTTAGAAGGTTATAATGATAATGTCACAAATGAGCTGGCTTGTGTGATGCAGCTACATATTTCCAGAAAGCCATCCTGAATAATTAAAAAAAAAAAAAAACGTCAACAAAAGAAAATGCGAATTGATCCTCGTTTCCATCGGCCGCTGTTATGCGAAGAAGGAGTTGGTTCATTGAGATAAACGATGGCACATATTTTCCTGTCAGGTACCATTAAACCATGGCAGGAGAAGAGGATGTGCAACAAGATGTGGTAATTGAAGCAGTGCCAGTCAAACCGTAAACAGTGGGGGGAAAAAAAAAGAGATCATGATCAAAGAATGGAATTTAGTTTTTTTTCCGTGTCGTAATTCGAGGAATATTTCAGTCTAATCCACCCACACAGATTTGATGATGTTGTCTACTGCAATATTTAATCTCTTCGGTGGATATTTACAGTACAGACAGAGTACATGAGATCATTTACCACCTGCGCAAACATGCAGGATTTCTATTTCAGAAATACAGTACAATTTTTTTGTTTTTAGACAGAGTCTTCCCTGCCACCATGGTAACATGGTAGCACACTGTCAGCTCTGTGTCAAATCTCCAAGCTCATATTCCCAACCACCTACAGATTATGAGATCTTAAAATTGGCACAGGTCTGCTCTGTTGTCCCTCACTGAGCCTCTCCTGGCTCTTTTGACCTGCTGTCGACCCTAAGACTGCTTTTCCCACTCAGTTTCCTCAGAGTATGCTGGATAGGATAGGATCCTGAATCTGCTCAGTAAAAGACTATTAAAGTGATATCACATCATTTTCTGTTCAGTAATATGAAGGGTCTTCCATACACATATACTTCTCATTTACAAAATTCTATTCATATGTGTTGGTCGTGGAGAATAGGTTAATAGGTCGGCATACAAAACATATGGCTTTGCTCATGAAGGTGACGCTGTGATCACAGTTTTCTCCAGTCTTAGTCAGGTGGTTTAGGTTGTCTAAACATAGCCATAGTCCTTGAACAAGTGTGCATTGAGACCAAAACATTCATCTTTAAAGCAACACAGGAGCCTGTGAAATGCATTCCAGACAGTCTAGTATGAGTAAAAAAAAAAAAAAAGGTTAGTTTGAAGTCTTATGAGACCAAAACAGCACACAGAGGTATAAATAATACAGTACTACGAGACAGACATCTGATTAAGCCAGCAACTTGATGTTTTGTCATAATGATTGTAAGGTAAATGGCTCAAATACGCCTTCACTTTAAAAAATTAATCCACTAGGAGAGTGTACTTGCTTGTTGGCCACCACAGCGTCTTGGCAGATACAGTCATGCTGTGTTGCCAAAGTTGAGCCAGGTTGAAAAAGCTGAAGCTGCGTTGCCCTCTGCGATGGCTTCAGCTGTGCTGCCAGACTTGCCTTATTCAAATACTGATATACTGCCGGCCTGAGTGTGGTCTAATATTTTAGCTGCCTTGAGTGAATATTGTGAGGACCAAGATTAAAACAAGATGTTGTTAAAGAGTTGTTAAAGAACCAAACACCAGTTTACAGATCATGTGTGATGCATCATTAGTTAAGAAATCATGGCTTGGTTAGTAAAATGTTGGTTTACTGCTTATTAAACATAAGCCTGTTTAAAAAAAAAGGGAAAATAATTAATGTTTTCTTGAAACACCAATTACTTAAGACTGTTTATTCTCTCTCATTCGCTTTTTGCCCAGGTTTTACTCTCGGTTAGCAGTTGTTGTCAAATCCAAATCGGTTGCATGTTGACTAATGTAGTACTGAAGAGGCTAATGTAGAGCTATACATTAGTCTGAAACAACAACTGAGTACATGTTCTTCCTAAAAACTATTCTCCACACTACGACTTCTGAAGTAATGATGACGTGATGGTGACAAATTCATTTACATTTTTTTTTCACTTACATGAGAGACTATTACTGTTTTGTGTGGGTGCACCAAGATCATCTTAATATTACACCGATAACTTATCCAAAACTGCTGCCAAAATCCTGCTTGGAACCAGGACAGAACACATCATTACACACTCCCTCATTTAATGAATTGCTTAAGATTTGTCTGCCTGGGTCCTGTACTCTAGCCAAGCTTGTCCTATCATTTCTATAAAAATCAACAGATGGTAGGTCTCTTTCTCCTTCACTTACATCTTGTCGTGGAGTGGTCTGTCTACCTATCTTCCAGAATAGGCACAGAATAGTACTCAGGTAATTTGTTCAATCCTCATCATTGTCTTCCACTCAAAATTACCTGCTTCTGCATGTTTTGTCACTACCTCTATTTGCTGCCACCCTTGTCTGCAGCCTTCCAAAATTAATGCATTCACACTCTTCTTGTTTTCCCTCGAGCCTCTAAAGAGCAACACACCCTCATCTTAGAGCTGCTTTCAACCCCACTCAGGGCTGCATGACACGTCTTGTGGGTGTGTTGCTCTTCTATCCTTGTACTAACCTTTGACCACCTGGCTGCAATTCCTGCACATCCTTCCTCTAATGACATATTTTGCTCACTAGTGATGTGCTCACTCTTTCCCCAGACAACTAGAACTCTATAAACATTTTGAAGTTTATATATTTATTCATATAGATATAGATATTATACACTGCCTTTTTATGCTTTACTTCATTTTATATTTGCAACTACAGTGATTATGTATTATAGCCATGCTAGTGGCATGTGAGTCTTTGTGAGTCCAACAAGAAAAATAGAGCTAAGGTCATGAGGCATATCATACTTTTTCTTTCTTCTTTTTTTTTTTTTGCAAGTGTCTGACTGTTTTTTTCCTGGTATACGAATGAAGTAATTGTATTCTCATTTTAAACTATTTATTGGAGTATTTTCTAGTAGTGAGAGAAATAATTAGATTTTTTTTCCACACACAAAATCAATAAAACTATTGAAGTACAAAGTGTAAAAGGCTAGTGTACTAGAGAAAGTGATTACAAGACTGCCACCTGCCAGGGGGATGTTGTGGAACTTGAAAATTATACTGACTCACCTAAGGGATGCTGTTCTGTTGATTTATCCATGTGACTTCTGGGAATGAATAGGTCAGAAATTGCCACCTGCCAAATCTGTCTTTACCCTCCCTGAATCATCATCGGAAGGAATACTGTTTTATGGTACAAACAGCATTTGTTTGTGCATTAGTTATATTACAAATGATTGATTTTAGCATTGTACTACAAGCATAACATCAACTACTGGTACATACTATGAATAGAGGGCCCTCTGTGAATACAACTGCAGACACTGTTTAGATATCTTCAATATAAGTATATTCAGTACGTAAATATAAACATTTTGAAACAAAGACACTGGGCTGATTGAGATTAATGACATTACAGGAAAAGTTTCAATAGGGCAGTTTTACTGAGGACCAGGGACTGTTTCCTGAAAATGTGATGACCATTAACCACGGATAAAATGACAAATATGGAAAGAGCTGTTTTTCTGATGACAGTTATCACCGGCCTCTACAGCTTTACTGAGTGTTATAGCTGTTGTCTTACAGCTTTAGATTTATGGACTGCAAGAGTTTTGTTTTAGTCCTACTGCTGTGTACGGTTTGTACACTCATATAGTTAGCCAGCAAGCATAAATCACCTGTTAATTCTTCACAAAGCATGCCTGTTGTAACGAGTCTAAAACAATGCATTTAACGACTTATTTTACATTGACTTCTATTATTTGGTGATAATTTTTGATAACATAATTATTGTGGTTGAGACCGACCCCCTAATCTGAATGATTATGACAGTGGGGCTTACTGTTTTAACCGTAACATCTAGTTTGCATTGTCATTTGTCCACCAGCTTTTGACATAACTTTGGAAAAATTGTCCTCAATTGAATAATCTCTTTTTTCGCTATTGAGTCTTTTAAACCCTCATATGAGTTCAGATAATCCAGGGTGGCAATGCAGGTTTTATTTAGCAGGTAATGGTATACAGATGTGGTTTAAGGCACAGATCCTCTGATTAGCAGACAATTCCAATTAATAAAGACTTTATGAACTGTGTTCAGTTAACGTGGTCATTAACAATGCATGGGTGATTGACTGGGACTCTTTTTCACAAACCTTTGCCCCCTTTACATTTAGTCTTGTTAGTGAAATTGCTTTGCTGCATGTGTTTAATATTCATCTTACCACAGTGGATCTTTCCATCCATGTGTATTTGCCCATGATGTCATATTTGTTTAGAATTTATGGGTGTGTCCTACAGTGTCTATATGCAGCAGGCCTCTTCACACTGAGTTAATGTGAGGAAGCAGCAGTATCCTCTATGATGAACTGCTTCGAAACTGATCCCATTATTTTCAGGCCTGTGCCTGGCAGTTACTGTAAAAGACATAAACTCTTGGTGCTTAATCCTGTTAGTGCTGCAAACCTGACACTGCTTATTGGCTCTGTGTTAGTGTGTGAACACTGAGGACCTAACTGTTTGCCCTCTAAATATACTGTACAGAATTAAATTATTACATTTATACTTTATCGCCATCATGCTGGTATGGGCTATTTATGGTGGGGGGAATAAAATGTGGGTTGAGAAATTTGGTATGTTTTTAGCACTTGTGTGGTCTGATTAAGTGCATTTATATAAAGAATAAAACAATTATATCAATGATTATCCAATGATGGATAGATGGAAGATACATTCCTGAATGCCATAATCATTGAGGAAGCTGTGTCTATTTCAATTGTCCTTCATAGAGGGCAGGTCCTGATGACAAACGGAGTAAAGTTACAGGTGAAGATGGATTGGCTTGTCAGCCTGGGGCATCAGAAATAGGTGGTGGTTTGGCAGGTCTTTGTCAGGACTGGGATCAAGGGACCACGCCTAGAGGAGGGACACGAATAGTTTAAGGTAGTACCACAGCAGAAATAGGACAGTAACATTGGCTGTGGCGTAGAGACCACATGCTATGACTGCTGAAATGGCTATTTGTCAGATATGGTAGCTTGAAATACAAGCAAAGGACAGTCAGCGCTCACTTTAAAACTGTATCAAAGTGCTGTAAAGTCATTTTAACACTGTTACTGTAATGTGAAATTACACAAATAGCAGGGGAGGCTTTTGTCAATTTAAATAAAATGGAAAGATATTGTTTGGTGGAAATCAACAACAGGATTCCTGACCAAAAGTTATATAACTGCACACTTTAATGTAGAAAATCACAACATCTCACTTGAAAATAAGTGTCCTATTGCAAAGGATAATGGACCAATCTGCATGGTAATGGTTATTTGGAACGTTAAGTGAGGAGTTAGACAAAGCTGAAATGGCCTGTCATGGTTTGGTAATTGTGCTGGGGAAAGCATACAATGGCTTCACATGGAAAGATAAATTTCAAGAACAGGGGACTGTCAAAGACAAAAGACACGCTTGTGAATATTGACTCTTGGGCAAATTGAGGTTGTGAGCCCTGAACATTTCACAAGCAGTTTGCCTTTTAACTCTAATGTCTCCCAACACTTACAATACCAAGAGCTCTGCAAACAAACAGCTGTACAAACCAAGTACAATTTCACTCCCTGAAAATAAAGGGGCCATACTGTACTTTTTTCTGTTAAATTAGCAGCCTGTGTTCAATTTCAGTCAAACTAAAACAAACCATCTTAGTTGTTGAACGAGCTTTGTCATCCCATTTACATTTACGTTTAGTTATTTGCCAGACGCTTTTATTCATCGCAACTAACAAGTGAGGTACAAAGCAAGCAAAATATCTAAGCCAAAGAGACAAACTTTGAATAAGAGTGCTTTAGAAAGAGCTGTTTGTTTCATAGGGTATAAGTGCAATTTTATTATTCCTAAAATGGGTTCAAATGCAGAAAAAGATTTGAGTGCATTTAAGATTCAAGTGCAGAGAAATGTTTGGAAGAATTCTGTTTCAGCAGGTTTTTGAAAATTGAGAATGAGGCCGCTGAGTTTGCAGTGGTGGGTAGGTTGTTCCACCATCGTGGATTGAGCTGAAAGGTTTTGCCTGGGACCCTAACCAGGTGAGGTTAGGGGCCCACAGGCTAATGATCCAGGTTTACCCAAAATTTTCAACAGCACAACAGTTGTGAAAATCACTAGTGATGGTGAGATGAAGCTTCATGAAGCATTGATGCTTTCCATCCAATTGGTTCCCACATGGGCCAAAGCTTCATGGTGCTTCATTTGCTCTACCGTGCCATCAAGTGGAAAATTAATGTAGAACAGGCAGAGTGATTAAATGACCTCATGGCTTTGGTGTGTGAAGCTTTGAATTGAATGAATGAATGTTTGTGATGCCAATAAATTATAAACTTATTAATAAGGTGTCTGTCTTCATAACAGAATAGTCGTAGTTACAAGGGAAAATGGAAACTAATTGGGGAGAGGGTTGTGAAGTGACCGTGTGTATGTTGTTGAGACATTTTATTCATTTTTTTTAAGTTCTTTTAACTTATTCTTCTATTTATTTAAAAAATGCAAACAAATGTGCAATAACAAGTCTACAAAATGCCTCTTATATTACACATGAAGATGCCTTTTTCTCATCTAAGCATAGATGGCAGAGAGACATGCGTGTCAGCAGCAAAGCAATGATGGGAAAAGCCTTGTGACTGAATATTACAAGCTAGGAATGTGGTATAGATGAAAAAAACGCGAGGACCAAGAACTGAGCCCTGTGGCACGTCAGTGGAGAGGCAGTGACAATAAGAAACTTGCCCCTGTCGAGATAACTTGAAGACAAGTAAGACTTAAGCCAGGCCAGAGCTGTACTAGTGATGCCCAAATCAGGGAGTGCAGACAAGAGAATCTGGTAGTTAACCATGTCAAAGGCAAACACAAGAGGGATGCATACATGTTTTGTGGCTCCAGTGAAATATCTGCCACAGTATATTTCAGAAAGCATTACATGGCTGACAGATCTTCTAAGCACCCCTCCTTGCCTGTTTACGTCTTTGCCTGTAGCCTTTGTTGTTTGCCAACTGTTACCCTGTAAAACGAAGAAAACCACCAAGAAAACACTCCTTGGGGACTATGCTTATAGTGACACTTGTGTCACACTTTCGATATGAAAGCGAAAGTTGTATTTTGTACCTATAACGGAGGAGTAAACCCTGATTTTCCAAAGTTGGGATGAGCAGTGATAGTGCAGTTCAGGGCTGATTGTGATTATAGTTTTAGTATGTTGCTGTCTGTTTTCACTGACGTGCTGGACACATGATCATTACCATGTCATCAGAATGAATTGGTTGACTGAGGGTGACAACTGCACACTGTGCAGCTCCAAAAACACATTTTGTATATCATTCCTCACATCTGACACTTTTTGTTTTTTGTTGTGTGGCTAAGTGACTACTTTGAAATACAATTTCTATATTTGTTTTTAACCTGAGTGTCTGTGTTTTATATCATTCGAGGTAATAACTCTTAATAACTATTATTGAATTGCTGATTTGCTGTCAAGTTTAATCAAACTAAATCTAACTAAGGATTCACAGATAAATCCACTTTTAATTAGGCAGGTATTGCTGCAGAATGATGGCCTGTTTTATTGCAATAGATCCTGGTTCTCTGTAGACCTACATAACACACAGCCTGAGCCAAGCTGTTCCTCTAATTTGTTCACACATGCTTTACCCAGAGACCAACGCACAATGAGATGATCAACAAAAACTGTAATGCCTATTAAAATATATGACAAAATACATAGTAGCATATGTGAAACAATATGCAATACTGAGTGCAGTATTCACAATTTAATCACAAAATCAGAATAGGAATATATATAATGTATAATTTAATAGTTTAGATGATATTAACCACACAGGTCTAGGAAGTTTGATAGTAAGTAGATCATTAATTTTAACAATCCAACCTGCAAATGACTGTGTAATTTTGTTGAATGAATAATACTTAAAGTTATATGATGTGTTTTGTGTTGTGATGTTATATATAGACTCTTGTGTTGGCATGTGGACTGTCGACTGGCAGATTATACATGAAAAGCTCATGTATAATCTGGCCAATTAACTTTGTTCTCAAGATTAATTAATGCAAATTCACACAAAACATATCAATAAAATTTAATGCAGTGTATTATGGATTTCTTTCTGCCAAAGTATATCCAATCTTGCAGTATAATCTCTCACTTCTTAAACGTTTTTTATGATTTGGGTAAGGCACTAACAGTTAGTTAAGGTTAGAGTATATGCTAATGCTTTACATTATAACCCACGACCTACTTTTTTCCTTAAAACACACATATTTCACACAGTTTAAACTTGAAATTAAACCACAATTCTCTAACGTTAACCAAAGTGATTTTCTTCCCTAAACCCAAACACAGGACTCAAGAATTTAAATTGCATCTGTTTGATTTAGAAATTCTGCGCAGCTTGGTTTTACACATGTAGCAGTTCATTCAGTCAAAAATACACTGAATGACCAGCCAAGATGTGATTACGTTGCAGTTAAGATGTATATAAACAGAATTATTAGTGCCCAGGCAAAATCTCCACTAAGTTTGATCAAAAACATTTTACTAAGGCACTGAAAAAAAAAAAAAAAAAAAAAAAGAAAAAATGTGACAAGGTCAAAACGATTAGCCTCCTGACAATTAATCATTAGTGTCACCTTTTTGACTCATCACTGACAACAGCCTCTTATGGTACTTCCTAACTAGGCGGCACATATTTCCTCAGGGATCTTATCCCATTCATCCAAATCAAATTCTTCCAGCAAATTATGTGTTTTTTGAGCATAGACAATAACCTTGAGCTCCCTTCACTGATTCTCAATGATATTGAGATCAGGGCTCCAAGAAGGCCATTCCAGGACCTTGATGTGGGTGTCCTTGAAAAAAGTTTTGGACGAATTTGGATGTATGCTTCCAAAATGCATCCCCATGTTTCAAATGTTCACAGACAAAAGTCAGTCTTCGGCTCAATCTCGGCTTTGATGCGCCACTGGGTGGGCAAGGCAGCTCTTCTTGGATGATGACTGATGAACAGTCTCACTCTTAACATAAAGTCCAGAGAGCCGGGTTCAGCAGAGATCCACAGATTCTTGTGGAAAGTCTTGCACTTTATTTTACCTTATTAATAGTACGAGGCCCTGTAAGTGAACAAGTGTTTAAGTAATGTACTTTAATATCAACATCAGAAAGAATGCAACAAAGATAAGCAAGCTTGAATAATTTTTACATCAACAACTTTTTGTAGATGCAACTTTTACCAGACACAGTTTAACAAACAAACTGTAATACATTATAAAAGTAACATAACTACACTAGCTTCTGTTACAGGTTACTGCTGCTGCAGGTTTGCTGTACATTTTGTACATAAATTACTCGTTGCAGCTGGGGACGGTCATCTACCTGTGTCCCTCTGTATGTGCGTATATATATGGTAGAAAAAGGTTTTCTCTTATTGCCTCATCCATACAACATTCTAAAACTTATGATCAAAAGTGTTGTTCCCCAGCTTTTATCCCATGTCCTCTAAAACGAGGAGGCACCCAACTTACACTATCTGTCAGACAAGCAGCACGAGCCAGGTGACTGAAGCTGAACCAAGTTATAGGTGCTTGCTCTTGTTTGCGGCCATCGCGCTCTGCCAACAATCTGCAGACACAAGCTGTTTTAAAGCCCAATGAGCAGCGGACATGCCTGTCAGTGGCTCACAGATCAAGTGACGTAGGGGACACACCGGGGACCAGTTGAAATGACCTGCGATATACCAATATTTTTGCAAAGTTAATGAGCCGATACATGAAAGCACGGAGCATAAAAGGACACACCGAATATTGGCAGGGACATTCGCTCTGGTAGTCGTGATGGATTTTAATTGTGGGTACCTTTCAGTCACTCAGATAGTAAGATTGATATTAGCAGTCTAGAGCCCATATTTTAGCTGAATCTTCCCACTGAATAATAGCTCTTATTTCTTTCTCACACTATATTTCTCACACAAAACACCATGTCTTAAAGATGAAGCATGTTTTGGAAACAAGTTACTAACTGTTTAGCAGAGATTCAACCAGCTGATAAAACAAACTGTTAAAGTACATCATGTTTAAATAGATATGCAGGGCATGTCCACCTGGGAGTAACACCCCCTGCTCCCTCCAGGCAGACCCAGAACATGCTGGAGGGATTAGATTTTCCATCTGGTGTGGGAATGCCTCGGGATCTCCAATGAAGCGCTGGAGGTGCTGTCTTGGGAGAAGGGTGTCTGAATTAGGTTGCTCAGTCTGTGACCTGGACCCAGAATTTTTACTATTCCTGTTACTTAACCATGACCTGTTTAAAAGCCCCTTTCTGCACCAAGTCAGGTGACAAATCATATTTGTACATCCTGTGACTGCTTTACAATCAAGTCCTCCCTATGTTTCACCAGTTGAATGCTTTCAATATGGATTTTCTATGCCTGAGTAGTACCTTAATCCTGCTTTGACATGGCTACGGCAGAATGAACACCGAGGCTGATAAGTGAGGCAGATATCCATGAGATAAAAATTTAAAAGTAAGGCTGGATTACATTCTGAATTGTTAACAGTGAATCCTTTGTGGGTGTGAAGGGAATCTGAGTCCAACATGAGAATAGCAGACTCTGCAACTAACAAGAATAACAAACAACAGTCTAACATAGATGAGTGGCTGCAGAATGAACATACACTGGGATAAATAACCAGTAGCTTTAAACTGAAATCATGTAGAATGTGAAATAAGTGTAATACACTATATTAAGTAGCTTGTATAGCCTGTTTAGGATTTTATAGCTGATTAAAGGTAAAATATTTGATGCTACCTTCACAGCAGGCCAGTTATGAAATATAAGCATAAAAGATAAGATTAAACTTTATTGATCCCACAGCAGGGAAATTCACTTGTTAATCAGATCACAGAAACAGCGACGTTGCACAGTTGAACAGTATAAGATGCAACAAAAGAGAAGCAAACATAAAAACGTTATACTATATACTGAGCTAGATTCAGTTTATGCCACAATCTGCACAGTAACTGAATATAACAACATTCAGAATGTGGGATTTATACTTGATTTGGGCACCGTGCAGAATTTCAAATGTATGTGTTTACCTTGCCAAGAAGTCATTTATTATTATTAAGCAACAAAGAGAACTGAATTTTGATGTGGCACTTTTAATGCTGCTAAACACCTGCACTGAACTGTAAATCTCACTGTACACACTGTAAACGGTGTCGCAAGAAACAAAAATAATGACAGTAAACAAAGATGAATGGCGCAAGAAAGCTCTCCTGGGCCTATTTGTGAGGAAAAAAAATCCTATCTATAATACAGGCTGACACAAGCCAGTTGTCGAGATTGTGTAGATATTGCATAATTTCAAACTTGAATAATGCATAAGTCATCTGCTCTGCTGGTAAAATTACATCATGCAGGTTGTGTCAGTGCAGTCTGCCAAATTATAAAGCTTATCTTAATGTTGTGTGATGAACCTATAGCCTCACTCTCAGATCTTTTTTTTTTCCTCCCTCCAAATAAACTTGGCTTACTGTACAAAACCCTCTCTTTAACTTAAATGCTAATGGAGGGGATGAGTAAATCAATAATACAACTAAGTATTTAAGATAATCCAATTCTAGGCACCACTTCTAGGCAGCAAAGCCTGCAACAAAAGCAAGAGGATATTTTCTTTTCATGTTACTGGTTGAGTCTTATTGAATAAAGTAGTGAGAAGCTGGGAATCTGAAAAAGGACTAAAAAGCTAACTTTTGTAAAAATCCTCTTCAATGTGTGAAATCTTCACATCTAAGCAATACACTTTGGTAAGAATGGTAATGATTAAATGAAAAATAATTACATTTCTCAACTGTACTGAAAAATATAGCTCTTGCATATTAGAGACAAGGTCTCTGGGTCAGTGCCTGGTGCCATCCGGCGGCTGGGGTATGTGGAACAGAGGGAAGCCAAAAAACAAACAAAAAATGAATGGCAAAAGGTCGTGGTTGCCTGCAGGTGGCTGTTTGCGCACCATCGTACCCTGTGGCAAGTAGTCAGATCCGTGTATGTCTGACAAACCTCTCGGGCCAAAGCATTAGAGTCGTCCATTTTCCACCTCCCAAGGATGAATGCCCCAGTGAGTGTTCAGCTGATTTCCCCTTTACAAATGTTATTATCACATGCAAAATTCACCCATGGGAATTCCTGGGCCTTAAAGAGGGAGACAGTCTGTACTGTTGGAGCTGACTTCAAAAGTGTTCAGGAAATAACTCTGTGCTGTACGACATTAGTTAGAGGCCTTTCATTGAAAGCCTGGTTGAGATGAGCATTAGAGAATCAGTAGAGTCCATCAAAATAAAAGCACTACTTAAGACTTAAAGAAATCTCATTAGAGTCATGGCTCTTTTAGCCACTGTTAGTTTCAGCTGTATGTGGTTAATATTACATTACGTGAGGCAGTGGATGGTCTGTGTGTGGGATTTTGTGTTTTGACTGAGCTGCAGGTAGCATCAACTCATCACAGTTGCTGGTCTTTCAAGACTTCTGTTTTGCTGCGACTGCTCTACTTCACCTTCTACATGTTCAGTCAAGACTTTAGCAAGCGGATGAGTTTTCTGTCTGTCAGTGAGGATTCGTGTTGCTAAAAATGTACGTTCTGAAATTATGTTTGCGTTTCACTAATAATAATAGATGAAAGTCTTTTAGCGGTTTTGCATTTTATCAACAACTAAAATCACAGAGTACATATTATTTTCCAAAAAACAAACAATTGCTCCTGTTGGCATATTTATTCAGATAAAGAACAGCTGTAATATCCTCACACATAATGTGAAGACATTACAGGCGTGTACAACAAGGCTAATGAACCGGCCAAATATTATTTACTGTGGCATGCACCTACTACAATACCACACCTTTACTGTTTACTTTTTAATTATAATAGTGTGTATTTTTCTCTCTTTAAACTGAAGTGGCTCACTTTGTTTTCATCAACTTCAGTTAATTAAACTCTGTGTGACTGCATATGTCTACGTCTGTGAGCACACTTATTTTCAACTGCCCAAATGTGTGTTTTGTGTGCGTCCGTATGTGGTCACCCACGATTGTATTGAGTGAGTGATGGGTGAGTCAGTCTCAGAGACCAGTTAGGCCTGATTAGATAATGTGAAACTTGGGTCAAGGTTATGGTCTTCTATCATGTGTGGTTTAAATTGCACTGAAACCCTCCGCCAGTTTCTGCCAACATCGAGAAGACAGTGAGCTCTCTCCCCTAACATGACCTTGGTTTCATCCATTTTTCATGAGACACAGTGGTAGGGGGAAGAGGGGGGCACCATTCACCCAATTATTAGTCAGTCAGTACAATGAAGGCACATTTTACCCCTGTTCTTATGTAGCTCTTGAGTGAATTTTATAGAGCTAAGTGTTGTGTATGTGCACAATATCAAAGAATGGTCTATGGTAGAACATAGAAGAAGAAAGAAAATGAGCGTACATTAATTTAAATACATGAGTAATACACTCAAGCCTTTGAATGTATTTTTACCATTTTATGAGAATTAGCAGCAACTGGTGAGAATAAAATATGGAGTGGGTTGGTTTTGTTCAAGTGAGAGACAAGGAGAGAGAGAGAGAGAGAGTGAGAACGTGAGATACCCACGCACAAGGTCTTTGCAAAGCAGGAGCTGTCAACCAGGGATTAGCAGAATGAGCAGAAAACCGACAATAGGCAGCAGCTTATATACTTTAAAAGACAGGATTTCAATTTTAATCCACTATAAATGAGAGAAAACGGCATAAAATAGAATCACCACTAGTGGGCCTAAATATTCACACTCAGGAAGCAGATATTATATATTAAAATGAGAAATCTATTAACAATCGTGAGAAGAAAGGAAGAAACAGGAGACTGGACAAAGTGAGCATAAATACATTTGTTAACATGTCATAATACTGAAAGAAAGAAAGTGTAATGTAGAGCCGCTACTGTAGAGGTATGGTTTTTAGCAGGTGGGCAAATACACAAATGCTGACTCACTGAGGAACATCACTTTAAATAGCAATTATCTCGGAAGAGTACCTTAAGTGTCCAAGATGCCCTTTTCCTAAAGCATGTCCACTAGATTTGTTATTCAAGGCGGCCGCAGGAGCTAAAAACCACACCATGCACACAATGACTCTTCCAGCTACTGACAAAATAAAAACTCAGGAGGCCAATAATGAATTATAAGCCCAAATCTATTTTATATTCCACGGCTTAAACACACTCTCCTTTCAATTTTTTAAAATCACAGAGCAAGCCTCCTTTTATCCCTGCATCATTTTTCTCTTATCAGCCATGGGTTCAATTAGCCTTTGTTCTTAAATAATCACCTTATCTCGCTTCCATCTGCTCACCGGTCTAGTAATTCACAGAGAGCTGCAGCAAAATCAAACGCCTTTGAAAAAAAAAAACACAACATAATGTGGCGTGAGAAACAGAAGCTGCAAGATAGTTAGGAATCGCCGAATCTGGGCACACGCTAAACGGCTTTGAGTAATGATATCTTGATGTGCCTTCCTATTGTTTAAGTAATAACAATTTGGAGGGGGGGGGAGGTATTTTAGCATTGATTTCATAAATATGGTGGCTGCGAAGAGGCAGAGAGGAAACATGGAGAGAGTGCCATTCACCGCCACTGTACGGGTGAAAAAAGGCTTTTTCTTGTATTTTATTTATCGATATATTGATTATTTGATTGACCTTTTAAGGGCATTTGTGGGGAAACAGTGTGTCTGTGAAATCCCAAAGGTTAGTGACACAACATGCCAAATATACAGGTCTGTACCCAAACAATTCAAACATTTGTGCAAGGCAAAAAATCCTGTCCGTGTGACATATTCTGGCAGAAATTCATTTTTTACAGAATTGTGTGTTTTTATTAAATGATGCATTTCTCCTGATTACAACGCAGGAAATCGGGGTGTTTAATTATTTAAATCTTAAGCCAGTAAGTAATTCCTCTGGGTTTAATTAGCTACTCCACGCTGCACACTTGCAGCCAGACTGTGGACAGCATTGGTACGTTAATTTTACTTTTTCCTCACTTATAACCAATTGCAGAATAGTATTTTGAAGCTAAATAACCTGTGCATTCTGATTCAGAGAGGATGACTGTCAACCACGAGCAACACAGACGTCCCCCTCTTTCAATGTGTTTAATTCAACTCTGCCATAGGATGAATTGTTAGATTTGTTGTTTCTTATTGCATTACCTCCTCATTCAACATTTGTCCATGAAACATAACCTGAACTCCACACATTAGGAGAGGAACAAACTAACTGCTTACACCACCACCAGTCCGTGTCATGGAGGGATATAGACTCCAGATCTGCAAGATGCTCCAGCCAAGACTGAAGAACATTTTCCCCATGTACCACGATCGGTTATTGAATGTCTCACTGTGGGAGAAAGTCACGTCATATGTGTAATGTGTAATAAATGAAGTCAAGTGGACTACCCAAGCCTGTTGCAGGGCCTGCTGTAGTCCCCCTGAGTCACTCAGTCTCAGTCTGTTAAAGTAACACATTTCAATACTATATTTGATTCAGTTATAGTAATGTAGTGCCTTCAATGACAGCATGACATCAAGGCCTCAGCCCTCACATGAAAAACAGCCCTGCTTTCAACTTAAATTTGTTTTCTGACATAAGTAAGCTTTAAAGCATGGGCGTATTGGGTTCCCCCACCAGTGCTGGGCATATCTAGTTCCATGAATATGTCGCTGTGAGTGCTTAACCAATTTCTTCTTTGTGGTCTTCTGTGCTTACTTTTAAAGTCTCTGTGTGAGCGCATGTTTTCAGATGCACCAGTACACACACACAGATCAAGTGTGATAGTTACTTTTAATGAATTCTGTCCTGATAAACTGGTGTACAGTCTTGTTAATATTGAACATCTGCAAAGGCATCAAGCCGACGGGAAGCAGGATGACCAAAACACAGACAGGAGCTGTGGCTAATGGCACGTTAGAACAAAAGTAACAGAATGACATTTGACCCTTTCACAAAATGACATGCTGAACATACAGGAGGGAAAAGTGAGAAAGACAACAACATTATTATTCAGTACTGACACAGAAGAAGTCAGGGAAGGTTAATTCCTGTTCAACCCTGACTGAATAGAGTACACATTACAAGGGTGCACTCTAAACGCATGGGAGACAAATTGGATTCAAAGTCTCATCTTTCAGTAAGTTACTTGACTGGGCTTTTCACTTGTCATATAAATCACTGGTAAACAGAGAAAAGGCTGAACAGACACTGAGAGGCTGCCTTCAGGTACATGCCATTACACTATACAAAATAAGTGTGCTGAAATCTGTATTTTTTTATCTTATGAGACAAATTTGCTGCCTGAAGAGACTCGTGAATCGGGCCTCGGTCACTTACAAACACAACCTGGATTCACAGGTTAGTGAGGAGAGTTGCTGCAATATAACTGTTCTCTTTCTGTCATTAGGTAAAACTATGTTTTCAATTAAGAAGAAGTAGATACTGTGGATAGAAAAAAAAAATACAACAATCTATTTCCTCCCTATCACAGTTGCTGGTTTTGTTTCACACAGAGGTGCTAGGTAACTGATTTGTTATTAATTAGACATAGATTTTCTGTGCCAAATGTTTCACCTTTTAAAATATGAAACACTTACTGTGTTTCATATTTGTGAACTTCACAATAATTGTTTTCTCCTTTAAATTCTTCTTTTTCTGCTGGTGTGTAATCCCTCACAATAGCTGTTTGATTGCAACTAAAGGGTACATTCCTGAATAGAATAAATTAAATTAGAAATAAGATTTTTTTTTTTTTTTTGCTGTAGTTCTCTCCTTGACTATTTCCACTAATTAAACTCAACAAGCTTGAACATTTAATATTTCTGCAGAAACCTTATTTGTGAAGTATCTGGACTAGACTTTCACATTCATGTTATCAACAGCATCAGGTTCATAATAACGTTTAAAATACCGTGTTTGAAGTACTTTGCTAGAATATGAAGTGGCACTTCCATTTGTAGTAGGGTAATTTCTCAGGCAAGAACTTACTTTTTTACCTGCGTACTGAATTTGTGTACTTTTCTTTCCAGTTCCTGGTCATCAAAATCACCCTTACTGCATTTTTGGCCTTTACAGTTACTGGTTAATGTCCAGTATCATTAGGAAGCGCATTTAGCTTGTGCAACTGATGTTGATGAGACATCCTATACACTGATGAGTTCTGTATAGTTCTAGGGTTAACAAAAAAGATCCACTCACTATTAAAAGATAGTGTCTGAACAGACATTTACTGCTTTCATTATAGTCACTATGTTGCAAGGCACACATTCCTCTAATGAAGATTTCTACTAGTCATTGACAGGTTAAGTACATTTGCTTTTTCAGCAGAGTACAGTATGTCGATAAGTCCCATTTTGTTTGGCTAAAATGTGACTCAGAATGGCTGATTGCACATAGCCTGTGTCCTAAAGCCATAGATGATGGTCTGTAACAAAAAGGCAGGCTAAGGAATATTAGTGCAAGTGCCTAGGGTGTCTGCAGGCACATAGTGGTTTTTGACTCATCACATGTGGCAGATGAAAAGACATGTCATGGTTAATGATAATAACAAAGCTGTACATGCTCCTTACATTCACTCAGCTGGCAGTTCAATGGGGACAACAATGGAGCGTAGTACAATGTTCCTGCAGTAGATTTTAACATCATAAAGGTGAACATATTCCGTTTTTGTTCATATCCTCACTGATATGTATGAGGTTTAAATTTTAATAAAGAGGTGTGTGTGTGAAGTGACTGTTGGATTTTTCTCTATTACGCCACCCCACAATCTCTCCATGACCTTAACCCAGTGCTGTGAGTGCCTGAATCCAACCATAAAAAACGTTAATAACGTTAGACAGGGGTGAAAGTAGTTTTAAATGCTTGCCAGTACAACTACCACAACCTTCAACGCTCCATATTGTTCTCTTCTTTGCGGCTACATGCATCCTTGAAAAGAAAAACAAAACAAACAGCAGCAAAAAAATTCAACCATAACTAATCCGATATATTTAAAACATGCTGACAGTATGTCAGCCAACCACATGAATGTTTCAAATTTTGTTGAAATCATTTATTATTCTTTCTGTGCCCGTGCAAACGTTATTTATAAAGTCAGTAGTGTAGTTGTGGAAAAAGAAGATTCCAGAGCAACATATCACATGTATGTAAACAGAAGGACACAGAGAATCCCTGATCATCACCTCACACTGAGCTTGTCTAAGCTGCTGTCTGTGTTGTTGGAATAAAACAGAATATTATCAACCAACACAACTTATTCTGCCACATATCGTAGATTACAACAAACCCCACAGCACTGGATATCAGTCAGCTTCAGCTTCAGCGCATTGGTGCAGGCTCACACTAACCTTAATTAGCCGTAATGAAAGATCAAAACATAGATGGGTCCGAAAGTGTTGGTTCAGAGTTTTTTACTATTATTCCGTACCATAAATGCTTACAGTCACCCATGATATCGCAGACCATGGCAGGACACCACGAAGAAAGCTGCTGCTTACCAAGAAGAACATTGCTGTACACCTGAAATTTGCCAAAGAGCACATGGACACTCCACAGCAGTATTGGCAAAATGTTGTGTGGACTGATAAAACTATTGACCTATTTGGAAAGAACACACAGCACTACATCTGGTGTAAAAAGGTCACTGCATATGAAAACACCATCCCAATCTGAAAGTATGGTGGAGTAAACATAATGACTTGGGCCTGCTTTGGTGCATCAGGGCCTGGCCAGCTTGCAGTGATTGAGGGGAAGATGAGTTCTGGACAGTGTAGTTTCACAAATGAAAAACAGTTGTTGATTGACAAAGGGAAACCAATTTGTTCTGGCAAATTTGTTTTAGCATTAGCACTTTTACCACATGCTGCAAAAGACCCGAATAGTGTTAAAAAGAGAGCAAGCAGTGTGAGGTCAGAGAGATGCTGCACACAATATCGAAAATTTTAGCATGCCTTCCTGTTTAAGTACATTCCTAAAATACAGTGTGACAGAATGTTTTGATCAGTAAACCCGTTAACAGCTTGATCCTGTTTACTCAGGTCAAGATCTTTTAGGTTGTTTCATTAGATGAGCCCCTGCAGGTTCGCAGTATTTCTCTCCTATCAATACTGCTACCACCTTATTACAGCCAGGGCTCCAGCCAGTGTGAAATTCCCCCGGGGAGGGAGGCACTGAAGCAGAAGCCAGACAAGCCTGAGATATTATTATGTGAATAAAGACCCAGCAGCTCTGGGATCATCACGTAACAAGATATTTAACGTCCTCATTAACAAGAAAATACAGGTAGCATTTGAGATCTATCAGTTCACTTGTTATTACTTATCACCGTTCAGCAGATTTATGTTTTGTAATGTAGCACCCTTAACAGAAGCATGAAACATAAACAACATGCTCAGGGTCAATTCTACAACAGAGATGGCACCACTGATTTGAAATTTAGTTTCAATATATGAACCTGTGAATTAACTAATTGAGATGCTGTTTGAGTGATGCACATCACTCAGCCGACCCTGCAGACATATCCTTGAACTGATTAATCTCACATCTTGGTGCTGTCTGGCCCCCTACGATTTCTACTTCAGTGTTCCAAAACAAGTTCCCGTTTAGAGCTGCTTTCAGTGTAAGAGAAAACCTTTATCACTGTCTTCAAACTGAACAGTCCCACTGAGCAGTTGCTCATATTAGTAAAGTCAAGACGTTTTATCCCCCCAGGTGGTTGTGTCCTATTTAACAGACATGCTGACAGGGCATAAACGGTGACAATTGCTATTTGTTTTGTCAGCAGGAGACTCGAAAGGTGTTACATCAATATCTTATGAACTTAATCACTTGTATTGAGATCCGTAGAGGATACCCATTTCAGGTGTTCTCACTAGAGTGAGATGATTGTTTTCTCAAAAATACTTAAGAACCTTCTGCGTCTGACAATGCAAAGTGATCCCAGCTTTCAGTTTTTTGTTTATTTATTTATTTTACATGCTTAAAATCTCAAACACATAAAACCAAGCACACAAATCCGCTAATAAGTAAAATAACTAAATACCTACATCTAGACACTAACATGCATCTAATTGTTGAAGAGAGAATATTCAAACGTTACAGCAATCTGCAGGAAACACGAATGCTTGAAATGTGTAATAGCATTATGGTTAAAGTGTGTAATATTCCTCTATCGCTCCAGAACATCTATTTATTTTCACAAGTTAAAACTGATTCAATTTAGTATCCCTGTGAGTAAAATGTGAAAAATGCCAAAGAGTAGATAGGCTCCAACAGGAACTGCAACTGAAATATATTGCTTTGCTTAAAAGCCAAGTGCTTGTAGAAGCAATTGGCCAGTGGAGCTAGACAAATGTGCCCTAAGGCTGACCTCAGGCTTAGTGGAAATGATCCACCTAGGGGAACAAGAGACCTAAATGTCACTGACAGTCATGGGTCATGGGTGCTGTCACTATGAGACACAAGGGGCTGCCTCTTCTTAATCTCAACAACCTTCCCCCAAGGTGTCACTTGGGTGGATGATAACGATGCTCTCAGTTCGTAATCAGGCTCTGCCACAGTTTTTGCTTTTACAAAGCTTGTCTTGTGTCAGTAGCTCAAACCAAGAAGAAATTGCCTCCGTGTGGGCGCTGAGATAAAAAAAAAAAAAAAAAAAAGCAAGAAAAAGCTATCATTGCACCGTCAAAAGAAACTGCAGTTGAGGGCTAGCTACATAGAAGCGACATGAGGAATTCTCTGTGTCTACCGTGTCTTTTCTTCTGTTGATGTGTTTGGTATAATACTTTATAGCATGAGCAAAGTATTGATTAAAATTCTTGTGCTGAAATGTTGACAGGGCATCGAGGACACAGCAGTGATGAATGTTGTGTTTGGATATCCTCATTTGTCTTGCGGGTGTGTGTGTGCTCTGATGGAGATCTGCATCTTTCCAGGAGCGTCTATAATGTACAAATTCCATATTTATCACATGTTGCCAGAATGGCTGTCGCATTAAAAATGCATTCACAAATCAATATGAACAAGTAATTTGTGATAATCACTGTCATACATCAAAATTAACCCTGAGCAGATGATGACTGATAATGACTTTGAAACGTTAAGCAATGCAAAAACATAATAGGGCAGTAATTCATTTGGACTGTAGGACGCCAAAGCTTTTTGTATGTCATCTGGTAAGCAACGCCTATGAAAAAGCGTCAGACATGAATACTCCATTACAACTGACAATGTATGTGAATGGGGTTAGAGGCTGCATGTTGTTGTAGGCATGTTGTGCTTTGCCATAAACATTATTTTCTATGCCTCCCTCTGTTTACTGATGCAAAGTCATTATGTTGCAGCTGATCACAAGGTAGAGTATACAAGAACTGATACGGCTGACAGGATTATTAGAATCTATTCACCTGATCGTTCCCTGAGTTGAATCTACGCTGTTGTGTCGTCATTGTTCATGCACACTTTCAGTCTTTGACTGATTGTGGAATTACAGTGAAGACTGAGTTTAATAAACATTGATATCACCCTAAAATATCAACTATTAAATGAACTAGGCATCAGTAGAATGCATGCATTTTATATTTATATGTGCACCAGGGCTGTGTCCAAAATCGTTCAGTTGTTTACTGGTGTATTACCTCCTATACAATCAGTAGTTTACATTTCTATATATCACTGACAGCTGTAGAGTCATGCCACTGTAATCTATAAAATGTGAAACCTTGCATTGTGGATTTTTCTGTTATCAGATTTTATTCGAGGTGACTGTGCAGTTGACACATTTACATAATCAGAATTCAGACACTCATATAAAATTGAAGGATAAATATAGTGCATTATATAGTAAATACAGAGATAAAATAATTGACTTAATGCAGCTCATTTTTTCCTCAAATGCTTCACTTGATAGCAGGTGCTCATATCTCTGCATAGCGTGTTGTGCTAACATGATATGTGCAAAAGGCAGCGCATTAAAATTCTAGCCACACTGAGGGCAGAGACTACATCATCAGGACAAGGGAGAGAGATCTTCTTTACTCGTAAGTGTTGGAGGAGAGCTTTCACTCTTCTGCAAGGGAACGAACAATGTAGGTGGAATGAAGCATGAGCAGAAGGTCACACAGTGGATTAGAGAAAGAAAATCACTAACTGGTCTTCTCCCACATACCTCAGTACGGATTTAACCTTTGCCCTAATCACTATCACACTGCTCTGTTGTTGATTAATTAAATAAATCTGTAGGCACAATAGCGATAGATTTACTGAAACAACTATTAGATTTTGCACCTTCGGAGAAATCTGTCTCTTTTTTGGGTCTTTTTTGTTGTAGATGAATTCTCGTCTCTGAGTCACCTTCCTTTCTCTTTCCTGCATGCCTCCACCCCCACATGCAGTAAGTCCAAGATGTCCCCAGTGTCTGTACAAGTAAAAAAAGTATTTTTTAAAAAGCCTAAAAAAAAAAACAGATGCAGTATTTACAGTTAGTGTTCAAATACTGGACAGAAAATGTGCAAATTAAAATTCTTAGTATGTGTATAAATAAAAATCAAGTGGCCATATGAGGGAACGTAAGATTAAATTGACTACTGTATATCTAGAGCCCCAATACTTTTTTCCCACAGTCGAGAGAGACAACAATTGCTGGTCCAATGCAATATTAATGCCAATTAAGCCCTGACACCCAGATCCCTGCAGTGAACTGGCAGTTTACCATGACCACCCATCATGAAAACAATGAGCTAAATTGAAGCCATGAGGAGGTGATGCCCAGCGGGGAGGTTCACAGGACGGGATTAAAACTCAGTGTGTATGAACAAGAGCCGAAATGTACTTTTGATAATTTCAATCAAATGTATCCTTCTCCCTGCCGTTCATTGTTTAATACCTGTTTTAATCTAGTTTAATTGGCGCCGTATGACTGGGAAAGGCAACGCTATTGTAAACGTCACTCTTGGTGGCGCGTGGAGCGGCGTTCTTCACATATCTCAATGACAGAACTGAAGAAAGAGAGGGGTGGAGGAGGGACGGAGTAATCAAACAGTATTAAAATAAATAAATAAATAAATACAGTTTTTCTATTACAGTCAGTTTCTGTTCTGCCTCATATTTCTGAACTACGTATGCAACTGTAAACCCACTGTTCTAGTAATTCCCTCCCTTCCTCTCGCTCACCTTTCATATAGTAGCAGGGGTCGGAGATTTGTTTGTGCTCACTGAGAACGTGATCCCATTCTTGACAGTGACTGGAAAACTGTGTATACAAGATATTAAAGCTTAGCTCACAGATTTAATTGCATGTTTTAATGACAGATGCTGACAAAATGACAAAGATGCTGCTATTCTGCAGCTAGGTGCAAAGTGACCGTGCAGAGACATAGCATAAGTTCCCAGCAGTGGAAAATATGCAATGGAAAGATTCTTACAGGCTCCTTTGCATTAGCTTCAGTTTTAGTCAGACTTTGAGTGGACTTTGATTTACAAACGAGAGCATTTACTCTGGTAAAAAGCCAACTGGAAACCGAGTTAATTATACAGGGGGAGAATCTCCGGGAGAAATCTACCTGGGGAAATCAGGTTTCTTTAATCTTCTACTTTGGTAACAGAAACAAGGTTTCTTGTTTAAATGGTAGCTACAAAAATCTTTTTTTTTTGGAGAAAGCTGACTGGGTTACTTAGTGTATTTAAACTCAGTGACTCTCTGATGTGTGTATGTGCACAAAACAACACAGCACAGCAGCTCATGGGCCATGATAATTAAAATGACCCTGCAGATGCCCTCATAGATCATGTTACATGTTACACCCCAAACACGTAGGAGAGGAAGAGGATTTTATGATTGTGTGAGTTTTGAATTGTTAAATCAATAATTTAAGAATATTGTAGAAAGTTGCAGTGAGTGTTTTGTCCGGAACGACATTAACACACTGCAGAGTTTAATGAATTTGTAGCTGGGCTCAGAGTCATTAGTCATTTATGGCTGTGTTTACTCTTAGTTTTATTATGGTTGTGACTTACTGGGCTATTTTGGGCTGTTCCAGATGAAAAATTACGCTAACGAGGCTATATCTTTGGTCATGGCTCAAAAACACTGATGAACACTTATGTCTCACCGTGACAGAGGTTCAAAGTTGTCCTGGCTGGGACAAAATCTGACAGTTTCTGTCTCGCAATGTGACTGTTGCTATGACCTATATCTACTAACCAAGCAATCAGAAAAAACACATGAAATGATGCACTGATCAATGCGACACTGGACTTCATTTGCTGTGTCTGAAATCACTCCAACTGCAACTTAGCTGCATATGAACATTTTAGGAAACATGGTGACAGTCTGTATAAAGTATGCTGTATAAGAATAATTTAATTACTACCGTATGGACACAGATGCATTTGCCATATTGTTCGACAAAGTAAATGGAAATACAGAGTTCCTAAACTGAACACATTTCCTACATATGATTTTTGATGCAGTGTTCACAGTCATGCTTGATGCTTTATCCTTTAATGCAAATTCTGACAATCATTTAAAATGAGATAGAGGATTAAGATTATTCCACACTTAAGAATGTTTCTCCCATTAACATGAAGGGGCCTTGTTCAGATGACCATTAGCAGCTGAAATAAAGCAGGGGTCTTGAAGCAGAGATGAGATTCAGGCCAAATAGGTGTTTATTTTCACTCACACAGAACACACAATGACATGAATACAAACAAAACACTGAAGACCACAGATGGCATCAGGCTCTGGCATCAGACCCAATAATGTGGGCTGGCAGCCCTTTTATAACCGGCTACTGCTCCACCCTCTGCTCCTATCCTTCAACTGGGGAGTTTGATCCTAATCCCCCTCAAATACATACAAAGAAATGAAAACAAATACATAATAATACAATTTAACGTAACATGATTTACAACATATTCACAATATGATATAAAACTAATTATCACTTTTAAATACATCATACTCAATTCACATTAAAGCAAATCCTCCACCCGCTTACTTATTAATCACTCGACACCTCCCAAAACCTTCAAATACAGTACATGTAGTGTTCAAACCCCCTGGGTTCAGACAGACACACCCTAGAGAAGAAACATGTTGGTAGTAAGTCATTTGTTGAAGTACTACACTACACTCCTAGTAGGTCCTCAATAAAGTGTGAAAAATTAATAATACAAATCTTAAAGGGCCCTAAAAAGTAAGTAGCTGCCGAATACAGCTGACATTACTGACTTTTACCCAGTGTGTTAGTCATAGTATTTGTTAAACTTACAATGAACAATGAAAAAGGATTATGACTCTTTACCATATGTAAAGAAAAACTAAATACATTAATTTGCAATCATTCATAATGATTGAAATATATTAAAGATTGAAAATAGTCTAAAGATAGCATATAAAAAATAAGAAAATATGAAAATATGAAAATGTGAATATTATTTTTCGACATACATTCTTATTTTGAATTTGATGGAAACAACATGTGACCAGAGGATGGTGTTAAAAAGTTGCTGGCATGCATGAGGATGTTGTTTGTGGAATGGTTGTGTGGAAGAGAATTGAAAATGAAATCCTATGACAAACTATGCAGTTTCAAACAAACAACATAAAAACAAAAAGATCTGTTAAATAAACTATGTGTGCTGCAGGTCATTTCTGTAGTGTACATACATCATTTTCACCAATACAAAATAGCAATAAACACATATAGTTAAACAGTTCAAATTATTTCAAACCTAATTACCTGATAAATTAAAAATTTCACCTAAATGAACGTCAATAAAACAATTTCTCTTAAGAATTTTAAAAAGTCATTCCAAGTCAAGTTTAGCTGAAAATATATCCCAGTAAAAAATAGACAGATACTGTAGCTAGATCTGGAAACTGCAGCCTCAGCATCTGCACATCACGTACTGTAAAAAGCTCCTTTCCTATTTAAATGACCAGATTCTTATAGAGTAGAAAAGTCAGAATAATTTCAAGGCATTATACACAACCCATCTGATGGCGCCCAGATCTGTACTTTTTAATTAAGTTGAAAATGTGCACGGTCAGGCTTCTCTAGATTTGTGAATCAAGCTCATTTTGGCTACTTGGTGTGCATACCTTTGAAACTCCCGACAGGCAGATCACAAAAAGGCCGTTGGCCAACTATAACAAGACAGAGCTGTCATAACCCTGACACTGATGTGCCTGTTCGGCTGTCAGCTTGGCCTCGATCTTGTCATCTCAAATTCTCCCCAACGTGAGCTTACTATCAAACAATCAACAATAAAAAGACCGACGAAACTAAACAAAACAAAAAAAAAAAAAACCCCAAGAAAATTATAAAATGCTATTAATATAGTGGCAAGATTCTGTAAGTGAGTTGCTTTCTATAGAGGATGACAGCATGCATATTCTTGTCTGGCACCTTGATTTCCAAGGCCTTGGCACCTGGAGATTATATGTCACATTCTGCCACTCTCCATCGCTCCCCATTTGGCATCTCTTTCTTATTCCAGTTTAATCTATTACGAGTTATATGAAGTAATGGTTTTCAAATCATTGGCATCACTGTGTGCTTAGTAGTGCACCTTTCACTTTGTTACACTGACTAGAGTTGACAAGATTCGTGCGATTGGGTAGCCTTAAAAGAAATACTATAAGAATTCTTGATCAAGGAGTTTGAGCAGCAGTGTGTTACATTTCAAGCAGTTTGCTATATTAGATTTCTTTAATACAATATATATATATATATATATATGTAGCAAGTGATCCCGCTGCTGTAATTCCATTTTTTTCGTCAGGGTATCCTTGTTTCACATCTCGTCATGTTGTGTTTGTTCGTGTCGATTATTGTTGGAGTGTCTATGTAGTTGTTTTGCTTCTCTTTCTAGTGATTTATTGTCTCTTTGAGTGGTTGTTTTACTTTTCAGTTGTTTGACTTTCCAACACATAATGTCAGCAGTCCTCAGATACAGGCCCAGTGGCCCTGGGCACCGATCTGGTAGGCTCATTTAGTATTGTGCCTGTGTCACCTCTGTCCCCCAACAGGGCCCGACATCTGGCCCTTTGTGAAACCCAACAGGGCCAGATGTTGGGCCCTGTTGGATTCAGATCAATGATGATCAATCACTAACCAGGGTAACACTGAGTAAAGATTTGTTTGTTCATGTATTCTGTCATTGTCCACTACTATTTTTGTCCACTGCTGGGAGTTCTGGAGTATGCAGATCTTGTTTGTGGTCACCTGGCACCGTGTCACTCGTTTCCCTCTCCCATCACATACACATACACATTACAGAGTGTCCTGGATAGTCATGTCAAAGTGGCATTTAAATAATGACAGGCAGGAGAGGTGTGTTTAGAGTGTATCCTAAGCTGGTGTGATGAAGATGCTTAAACTCAGGACCATTTTCTATTCGGTTCATTTCCACCCTCAGCTTCATTATTCCCAGCCAATGCTGTCCATGACCTTTCAAATTAAGGTTAGGCTTAAATGTATATTTTAAATTCTCTATTATGTGGTGTATTTCTAATTTTTGGTATTAAACACTCTAATCATTTGTTTCAATTTTTGTTTTCATTCAAAATAATAGGAATTGTGATAAGAATTGCATTTGCTTAGCACACTTACTGGAATGAATTGTTTTACTTTGCACATTTGAAATTATTGAAAAAAAAGAAATGTCCCACCATCATCAGTTGATGCCAGTAGAAAGGTGCCTTACATTTGTTGCAAACCACTTTAAGTTAGGTGAAGTTAAATTCCTGTTTTACTTTAATAAGTAACTCTAAGTAAGTTATAACAACTTACACAGGGAGGTTTAGTCTGCGGCACCTTGAGTGTTCTCCGTCTCATGACACACAGGAGTGCTTTGTTTACAAGTATTTCTCTTCCTCTTCCTGTAGGTACTGAGTGACCTAAAACATTGACAAACTACCGTACCAGCACAATGCCACTAGGCAGGACATATTTGTGGATTCATGCTCTTCTCTCAGTCACTGAAGTATTACTTTTCCTCCCAGCTTACAGGTCTGTCTACTGTATGGATTTAGCACATGCTACATTCCCTCTTTACATCTGTATTGTCATTTTACTGAGGCTTTTGGTGTACCTTCCTGCCTCCCCTCTCATCAGCAATCTAAACCTGGTATATGCTTTTTTTTTTTAATAATAGAAACATGTTGCAAGTGAGACCATAGGTGATAAGCTACATAGCTACCAGATACCGATAACCTATGACCTGCTAATACTATATGTAGTATTACACAAATGTGATGTTTCGAGGCTCCATATCCGACCATGGCATCCGTTAAAGTAAGTAGCATAGAAATGTTACTATTATGGATCCCATCCATTCAAATATGTGACATGGGGGAGCACTATTACAGGCATATGTCTAAGGTAGTGCTCCAATTCGAGAGCTTACAGCTATGTCAGGACCAAATCGATTCACACTGGGGGAATAAATGGGCCAATCACTCAGACGGTCAGCCATATTGAGTGAGTCGAAACAGGCCACAGGCTCATAGCAGTTAAGGGACACATAAGAGAGTGCTGATTATATGAAAAATGAGACCACGACTGCCATTGTCCGTTACAGATGTTGGTCCCATGATGGCTGGAACATAAGAGCTTGGGTTCCTCGACATGGAAGACTTTTCTGGTCAGTAAAGTATTGATAAGATGGCACGTTTCTTTACTGACACCGAGTTTCAAAACGATACATCTGGCCTATAGTGTAAGTCTCAATATATTGGGAAGGAACAGATGTCCAAGTGCTACAGGATGCACATATACATGAGGCATACTGGCTGTAAAGTTACCTGACCTTTACTTTAAGGTCCAGCAGATCAAGATAGCAATAGTAAAGTGAGCAAAGTTCCAATACCTTCCTTTATTCCTTCCTTATCTGATTATGAATGTGAAGCTTAATCAAATCTACCACAGGGTTTAAGTGGTGTCCGATGGCCATCAGCACTTGACTGGACAACAGCCTTTGGTGTTATAGTATGTGTAGTACAATTGAAAGTGCTAAAGTTTTTCCAGTGTATCATAAGCCAAACATACTGTGGCTCCAAACACTTTCTCTACTCTTTCTTTCGTAACATTATAACAGTATAATATGTGTATTGGTATAGCCCGAGGTAAAGGCCTGCACAGTATGTGTTTGGAGTAGAAGCAGAAGACAGCAATTTTAGGTAACACGGTTTTATGTTTTATAAATACAGGTCGAAATCCAGATTGCTCTGTCATGCACAGTAAAGATACCAGCACTCATCCTTCTTTCTTTCTTCTCTTTGTGTCTGCTTCTTAAACTCAGATGAAGCAAACAGACACTTTACAACAGCTGGCATTTAACTAGAAAGAACTACTGATGCTTCGGCGCATACAGATTAAGGTCACTGTTAGTAGTGTGGTATAACTGTAAGAAGACTTAATACACTGATGTGTATTAGGTCTGCCAATATGCTACACCTTTTTTTGCAACTATGAGAGATTGAGAAAGGGCAACTACTGCATTTATTTTAAGTCTGAGTGAGGGTGCATTAACAGTGCTGTTCCATTGTCAGTGGTATATGAAACAAAGGGTCCACATAAATAATATGTTTCCTTCTACACAGATGCAGAGTGAGTGGCAGCAGCAGTTGTGCTATGCAGTGTAGGTCACCTGTGTCTGGAATAGCTCACAGCCCAATATCAATGTTCACATGTAAAATTGGGACTGAGCAATAACAACTCCATCAATAACAATGATAAACTGATGAGTCATTTTCAGTTGTTAAATGTTATCAATCTGAGTCGACTCTGCTGCACAGTCCCCCAAATAGACTTTAGTAACTGTCGGGCCACAACAAAGAAAGCACATATGCACAAGCTATGATGACAGCCAAAATGAGCTATGGTGGGTAAAAATGTCACCAAAAGACAATTAAATTATAGCAAAAAGAAGTTAAGTGTACCACGCAGCTGCATAGGTGAGTAAACATTAGTTTAAGATGAATTTAGACATGAACAAGTGACTATGAATGACTTGTTGGTTG